>NW_026652285.1:32282041-32804541 GCF_009828535.3 Hylobates moloch | reverse complement strand
ATGCACCACCATGCCTGGCTAATTTTTGTATTTTTACTAGAGACAGGGTTTCACCATGTTGGCCAGGCTGGTCTCAAACTCCTGACCTCAAGTGATCTGCCTGCCTCAGCCTCGCAAAGTGCTGGGATTACAGGCATGAGCCACTGCACCTGGCCTTTTTTTGTTGTTGTTGAGATGGAGTCTCGCTGTCTTGCCCAGGCTGGAGTGATTCTTCTGCCTCAGCCTCCAGATTAGCTGGGATTACAGGCACCTGCCATCATGCCCAGCTAATTTTCTTGTACTTTTGTAGAGATAGGGTTTCACCACGTTGGCTAGGCTGGTCTCGAACTCCTGACCTCAGGTGATCCTCCCACTTTGGCCTCCCAAAGTGCTGGGATTACAGGCATGAGCCACTGCACCAGGCCTAATTTTTATATAAAACAAACAAACAAAACTGTTGGAAGGGCAGAAGACTGCTGCTAGTGTTAAGAAAATCAAGCTGTGTAGGAACTACCAATGAACTCAGCTCCCTGCAGCACTGAGGTGAACACCTTGCAAGAAGACACCTGGAACATGTGGCTAAAACCTTCTTTCCAAAGCCTGCTGAAGTCTGCTCACCTGCCTTCCGCTGCCAGAAGCAATAATCCTCTCTACTCCTCTCACTCTCTTAATTTTGTAGATACACTATTTATTGGCAGAACCTGCACTGGAGCCCTGCAGATGAGCAGGTACAGGAACCGTCATGTCCCAGATGCCAGTTCCTGTGATACCAGGGAGAATGCAGGAGGAAGTGGGAATGGCACTAAGCAGCCACACAGAACAGGAAATGAACTCACCTTCTGTTTGAAATGAGGAAATGGAACCTGAGATTGTAGAGGTGACTTGCTCAAGGTCACATAACTTGCTAGTGATAATGTACCTAGTGTTCAGCTTAGGGCTTTCGTTGATGGCGAGGGGGATAAAAACCATCTGTGTGAATTTTAGGAGGCACAATAAACTGACTATCAAGTTACTATTCTGATTTAACACCCAGAAAACAAATATACCAAAGATGGTTTATGTAGGAAAAATCCTGGTGCTGTAGATTTCCGGCCTGTCCAAACATTACACTTCAAACAGATACCTGACACTGCAAAATAAAGGCTTATTTCATGGGCTTGGTGGTTTGTCAAAAAATCCTTCAACATGATATTTTGGCACACACACAAAAAAATTCCACATATCATGAGCAGAAAGTCTGAGTAGAGTTTTGCTCTTGTTGCCCAGGCTAGAGTGCAAGGGCGTGATCTCAGCTCACCGCAACCTCTGCCTCCCAGGTTCAAGCAATTCTCCTGCCTCAGCCTCCCTGGTAGCTGGGATCACAGGCGTGTGCCACCACACCCAGCTAATTTTGTATTTTTAGTAGAGATGGGGTTTTTCCATGTTGGTCAGGCTGGTCTCAAACTCCCGACCTCAGGTGATACGCCTGCTTTGGCCCCCCAAAGTGCTGGGATTACAGGCATGAGCCACCAAGCCCAGCCTGAATCTTTTTTTTTTTTTTTTTTTGAGATGGAGCCTTGCACTGTTGCCCAGGCTGGAGTGCAGTGGAGTGATCTTGGCTCACCACAACCTCTGCCTCCTGGATTCAAGTGATTCTCGTGCCGCAGCCTCCTGAGTAGCTGGGACTACAGGCACATGCCACCATGCCTGGCTAAATTTTTTTGTATTTTTATTAGAAACGGGGTTTCACTATGTTGGCCAGGCTGGTCTTGAACTCCTGAACTTGTGATCTGCCCGCCTCAGCCTCCCAAAGTGCTGCGATTACAGGCAGGAGCCACCACACCCAACTAGTCTGATTTTTTATTAAGATTTGTTTACTGAGAACCAAGGCTCCAATTACCCATTCACTCATTCTTAAATTTGTTCATTCATTCGCAAATGTTCCCTAAACATCCCTTAAGGAGCTTACTTCAGTGAAGGAGACAGAAACGTAAAAAGTGAATAAAATATATATGAGACTGATAAACTTAGTGTAAGAGTATAAATATATGTAAACTGATGAACTAATTATTATAAGTATAATAGGGTTGGGCACAGTAGCTCCTGTCTGTAATCTCAGCACTTTGGGAGGCTGAGGCAGGAGGATTGCTTAAGTCCAGGAGTTCGAGACCAGCCTGGAAAACCTAATGAAACCTTGTCTCTACAACAAAAGAAAAAGTAAAAAGTGGCCAGGCACAGTGGCTTATGCCTGTAATCCCAGCTCTTTGGGAGGCCAAGGTGGGCAGATCATTTGAGGTCAGGAGTTTGAGATCAGCCTGGCCAACATGATGAAACCTTGTCTCTACTGAAAATATAAAAATTAGCCAGACTGGGCACAGTGGCTCACGCCTGTAATCCCAACACTTTGGGAGGCCATGGTGGGTGGATCATGAAGTCAAGAGTTCAAGACCAGCCTGATCAACATGGTGAAACCCTGTCTCTACTAAAAATACAAAAATTAGCCGGGCATGGTGGCAGGCACCTGTAATCCCAGCTACTCAGCCGGCTGAGGCAGGAGAATCGCTTGAACCTGGGAGGCGGAGGTTGCAGTGAGCCAAGATCGTGCTGCTACACTCCAGCCTGGGTGACACAGCAAGACTCCGTCTCAAAAAAAAAAAAAAATTAGCCAGGCATGGAGGCGGCTCTCATGGAGGCAGCTAGCATGAGGCTAGGGAGCGCCGAGCCACGCGTTGTGCCCTGCGCTACCCAGACTAGTGAACAATACAGTCAGGATGGCTAAAGGTGACCCCAAGAAACCAAAGGGCAAGATGTCTGGCTTATGCCTTCTCTGTGCAGACATGCTGCAGTGGGATAATTAAGGAATCAGAAAGACTGAGGGGTTGAGGAGGAATTATTTAATTATTTAGGTGCACCGACCCAGTCGGATTAACATCCAAAGGACTGAGCCACGAACAAAGAGTCAAGCTACCTTTTAAGCATTTTGTGGGGCGGAGGGAGATCTGTGCAGGGGGAAGCATGTTACAGAAGCAAGAAACAAAGACAGTTATTTAATTAAGACATGAGTTACATCATTTCTTACTTTCCAAGGAACAACATGTTTTATGACTTGAGATTATCTGCCTAGTGACCTTGCAGCTGCACAGCTAGAGAAACAGAGTCTTCACAATGCCTGGGAAAGGGAGAGATAAGGCTCACCAGCCACAGGAAAATGTCAGTCAATTTTAAAGGACTTCAGCTTTTTTTCTTTCTCAGGGAGAATTGGGTTTTCTTACATAGAACTGAGTTTTTGCTTACACATTCTTTAATTTCTTTTTTTTTTCTGAGATGGAGTTTTGCTCTTGTTGCCCAGGCTGGAGTGCAATGGTGTGATCTCAGCTCACAGCAACCTCCGCCTCCCAGGTTCAAGCCATTCTCCTGCCTCAGCCTCTGGAGTAGCTGGGATTAAAGGCATGCTCCACCATGCCCGGCTAATTTTTTGTATTTTTAGTAGAGACAGGGTTTCTCCATGTTGGTCAAGCTGGTCTCGAACTCCGGACCTCAGGTGATCCGCCCGCCTCAGCCTCCCGAAGTGCTGAGATTACAGGCGTGAGCCACTGCGCCCGGCCTCTTTAATTTCTTTTAATTCCTGTTCCAATGCAGAGAAGAACATAAGAAGAAAAACCGAGAAGTCCCTGTCAATTTTGCAGACTTTTCCAAGAAGTGCTCTTGGAGGTGGAAGACAATGTCCAGGAAAGAGAAGTTTAAATTTGATGAAATGGCAAAGGCGGATGAAGTGTGCTATGATCAAGAAATGAAGGATTATGGACCAGCTAAGGGAGGCAAGAAGAAGAAGGATCCTAATGCCCCCAAAAGGGCACTGTCTGGATTCTTCCTGTTCTGTTCAGAATTCTGCCCCAAGATCAAATCCACAAACCCCGGCACCTCTATTGGAGATGTGGCAAAAAAGCTGGGTGAGATGTGGAATAACTTAAATGACAGTGCAAAGCAGCCTTACATCACTAAGGCGACAAAGCTGAAGGAGATGAGAAAGATGTCGTTGACTATAAGTTGAAAGGAAAGTTTGATGGTGCAAAGGGTCCTGCTAAAGTTGCCCGGAAAAAGGTGGAAGAGGAAGATGAAGATGACGAGGAGGAAGAAGAGGAGGAGGAGGACCAGCAGGATGAACAAAGAAACTGTTTATCTGTCTCCTTGTGAATACTTAGAGTAGGGGGGCACCATAATTGACACATCTCTTATTTGAGAAGTGTCTGTTGCCCTCATTAGGTTTAATTACAAAATTTGATCATGATTGTGTAGTCTTTCAAAGTGCTCTAGAAATTGCCAGTGGTTTACGTGAAGTGGCCATGGGTGTCTGGAGCACCCTGAAACTGCATCAAAGTTGTACATATTTCCAAACATTTTTAAAATGAAAAGGCACTCTCATGTTCTCCTCTCTCTGTGAACTTTGCTGTTGGTGTGACAAGGCATTTAAAGATGTTTCTGGCATTTTCTTTTTATTTGTAAGGTGGTGTTAACTATATGGTTATTGGCTAGAAATCCTGAGTTATCAACTGTATATCTCTATAGTTTGTAAAAAGAACAAAACAGCCAAGACAAACTCTTGATGCTCCTTGCTCGGCACTGAGGCTGTGGGGAAGATGCCTTTTGGAGGGGCTGTAGCTCAGGGCGTGTACTGTCAGGCTGGACCTGTTGACTATGCAGTGGGCATCCATTCAGCTTCAGGTTGTCTTGTTTCTGTATACAGTGACATAGCATTCTGCTGCCATCTTAGCTGTGGACAAAGCGGGGTCAGCTGGCATGAGAAGTTTTTGTTTGTTTGTTTGTTTGTTTTTTTGAGTTAAGTGGGGTAGTTTTTAAACAAACTGTAGAACTCTTCATTGTCAGCAAAGAGCCACTGCATCAATGAAAGTTCAAGAACCTCCTGTACTTAAACACGATTTGCAACATTTTTGCTTTTTTTTGGTATGTTTAGAATGCTGAAATGTTTTTGAAGTTAAATAAACAGTATTACATTTAAAAAAAAATAGCCAGGCATGGTGGTGGGTGCCTGTAATCCCAGCTACTCGGGAGGCTGAGGTGGGAGGATGGCTTGAGCCCAGAAAATCGAGGCTGCAGTGAGCCAAAATCATGCCACTGTGCTGCAGCCTGGGCGATAGAATGAGACTCTGCTTCAAAAACAAGCAAACAAACAAACAAACAAAAACTCTGAAAGAAGCACTAGCAAAGAATTGAGAGCATCTGAAAGGAATAATAATAACTCTTTTTTTTTTGAGATGGAGTTTTGCTCTTGTTGCCCAGGCTGGAGTGCAGTGGCGCAATCTCAGCTCACCGCAACCTCCGCCTCTCAGGTTCAAGCGATTCTCCTGCCTCAGCCTCCCGAGTAGCTGGGATTACAGGTGTGCACCACCACTCCTGGTTAATTTTTTGTATTTTTAGTAGAGACAGGGTTTCTCCACGTTGGTCAGGCTGGTCTTGAACTCCCGACCTCAGGTAATCCACCCGCCTCGGCCTCCCAAAGTGCTGGGATTACAGGCGTGGGCCACCGCACCCGGCCACAATAATAACTAACTTTTACTGGGCACTCACTATGTTCTAGGCATCTTCTAAATGCTTTACATGTATTAATTTAATCTTCACAAAAACCCTATGATGTGAGTGGGTAGCACTCTTTTTAGAAAACTCAGGCACAGAGTGGTTTAATATTGAAGGGGAGGAAAAATAACTTCTTTTTCTGCCCTTCATAGTTCTTAGACAGGATGGGCCTCTGTAACACAGGACAGATAACAAGAGAAAAACAGGCCGGGCACAGTGGCTCATGCCTGTAATCCCAGTACTTTGGGAGGCCTAGGCGGGAGGATTGCTTGAGCTCAGAAGTTTGAGACCAACCTTGGCAACATGGCTGAGACGCTGTCTCTACAAAAAATTCAAAATAAAATTAACTGGGCAGTGGCAGGTGCCTGTATTCTTAGCTACTTGGGAGGCTGAGGTAATAGGATCACCTGAGCCCCGGAGGTTGAGGCTGCAGTGAGCTGAGATTGTGCCACTATACTCCAGCCTGGGCAACAGAGCAAGATCCTGTCTCAAAACAAAACAAAACTCCAGAAGTTTAACAACATGTATACCTCCTAGGTATCCATAGGAGATACACAGAGAAAGGAGTAAACCTCAAAGAGGCGGCTTTGAATTCAGGGTTCCATACCACCGTTTGCTGGACACGGAAAGAAGGGTGTGGAGAAGGCTGACAAGGAGGGAGCCGCCAGGAACAGCAGAGGAAACAAGAGTGAGGTTTGCTGCGCCGATTTAAATCAGAGCCATCTCTACTGATGAGTTCCTAGTGATTTAGAATCATCCTGCTTTTCCTGGTACAGAAAGGAAGACAACCCTTACAAATGGAGACTTCCGGCCAGGCGTGGTGGCTCATGCCTGTAATCCCAGCAATTTGGGAGGCCAAGGCGGGTGGATCACCTGAGGTCACTAGTTTGAGACCAGCCTGGTCAACATGGTGAAACCCCATTTCTGCTAAAAACACAAAAATTAGCTAGGTGTGGTGTCATGCACCTATAGTCCCAGCTACTCGGGAGGTCAAGGCAGGAGAATTGCTTGAACCTGGGAGGCGGAGATTGCAGTGAGCTGAGATCATGCCACTGCACTCCAGCCTGGCGACAGAGTGAGATTCTGTCTCAAAACAAACAAACAAACAAACAAACAAACAAAAAATGGAGACTTCCTTTATAGATTAAATTTCCTTTACAAAAGGGTAATTTCTACTGTTTTCAGAGCTTCTCCTGTATCTGTAGCTTCTCAAAATCGTCAGGTCAAAATAGTCCTTATGCTAAGGAGGCATATTTTGTGCTGGCATATGCTGGTCTCCTACAATAACTCGCCAAAGATCACAAAACTAATAAGGGAATTCGGGCAGTCTGGCTCCACACCTGTGTCCTGCGTCATCTCACTGGAGATCTTTACAGGACAAGGCAAGTCACTTGGTAACTTCTAATTAGAGGGATCAAGGAAGACTTCATGGAAAAGGCAGCATTTGAATTAAGCCCTGAAAGTAAAGTAAAAGAGCATTCCAAGTTGGGAGCGTAGATACAGAGATGCAAAAAGAAATGTTTGGGGGTAAGCATTTGGCCTGGCACAAGAAGGTGGAAAATATTGAGGGGGAACTTGGACTCTCTACTAAGTGTCTGCACACTATTGTGAAGGTATTGAGAAGTCAAAGATTTTTTCTGAGCCCTTTTTTCTAGCCCTTTAATACAAAATAGCTAATACCTACGCCAGGCATGGTGGCTCAAGCCTGTAATCCCAGCACTTTGAGAGACCAAGGCAGGAGGATTGCTTGAAGCCAGGAGTTCAAGACCACCCTTGCCAACATAATGAGACCCCCATCTGTATATTAAAAAAAAAATCAGGGCCGGGTGTGGCGCTCACACCTGTAATCCCAGCACTTTGGGAGGCCAAAGTGGGCAGATCACAAGGCCAGAAGTTCGAGACCAGCCTGCCTAATATGGTGATACCCCGTCTCTACTAAAAATACAAAAATTAGCCAGGCGTGGTGGCAGGTGCCTGCAGTCCCAGCTACTTGGGAGGCCGAGGCAGGAGAATCGCTTGAACCCAGGAGGCAGAGGTTGCAGTGAGCCGAGATCGTGCCACTGCACTCCAGCCTGGTGACAGAGTGAGAATCTGTCCAAAAAAAACCACAAAAAACTAACATCTAATATGGGGTGGTGGTAGAGGAGAAAAATTTCTGGTATCTATTCTAGAAGTGCAACTTCATTGAAAACACAAGACATAAGAACACTCAAAAAAAGATAGATAAGTTTAAAAATGTGATACAAGAGATGTTGCAAGGTTGTGCATGGCCAGGCACGGTGGCTCACGCCTGTAATCCCAGCACTTTGGGAGGCCGAGGCAGGCGGATCACGAGGTCGGGGGTTGAGACCAGCCTGACCAACATGGTGAAACCCCATCTCTACTAAAAATACAAAAATTAGCTGGGCGTGGTGGCGGGTGCCTATAATCCCAGCTACTCAGGAGGCTGAGGCAGGAGAATTGCTTGAACCCCAGAGGCGGAGGTTGCAGTGAGCCGAGATCGTGCCACTGCAGTCCAGCCTGGGTGACAGAGCAAGACTCTGTCTCAAAAAAAAAAAAAAAAAAAAAAAAAAGTTGTAAGGTTGTGCATGATTAATTGTTTAACAAACCACATGGTTTTTGCAAATTTAAGGTTCTATTAATTGTTTCTTTGGTTTGAATGGAGGGTTTGCAAGTAGAAGAAGAGTCTGGAAAAGGCTTTGGGCAGTTGAGACAGGTTTTGGAAGGAAGCTTCTATGGTTTGAATGTGTCCTCCAAAACTCATGTGTTGGAAACTTAATCCCCAATGCAACAGTATTAGGAGGTGGGGCCTAATAAGGTGATTAGGTCATAAGCGTTCTGCTCTCGTGAATGGATTAATGTCATTTTTGAGGGAGTGGGTTAGTTATCTCGAGAGTGGGCTGTTGTAAAAGTGAGTTTGGCCTCCTTTTGCTCAGTTGCCCTTGCTCTCTCTTGCTCTTTTGGCCTCTGCCATGGGATGACTCAGCAAGAAGGCCCTTGTCAGATGCTGGCACTTTGATATTGAACTTCCAGACTCCAGAACTGTGAGAAATAAATTGATTTTCTTCATAAATTTCCCAGTCTGTGGTACAGTGTTATAGCAACACAGAACAGACTAAGACAGAGGCTATAAATAATGGACGGCAAGCCCTATTGCCAAATGTGGGAATAAAATGGTTAATGCTGAAACTGACTGCCCAAGAACCGTCTCCTTACCTTCATAACGCCCCAGGGAGAGGAGAATCCCAGTAATGAGTGACTGGAAATAATAAACTGGCTGTGACAGGAGCCTAGGTGTCCAGATGTAGGCAGCTCCAGACTGACTTTGTGGTTCCACAATCCAGAGTGAGAAAATTCCAAGGCTTCCTCCTAGACCACATCCTAAATGCATAAGAATTGCCAGAGAAAATTATCCAAGATATGGAAATGGGCAAAGGAGATTACTAGGTTTCCTTTCAATGGAATTGTTATTACTGCCGATTGGAATTTCTGGAATTTTTGGATTTTATAGGGTTGTGCAATTTAACTGATTTCTTATTGACTAATTTATTTTATAATTTTGTAGGAAATGAAGTAAAATTGTAAAAAAAAATCTGATGGTAAGGCAAATTCTTTTTTTTTTGAGACAGAGTCTTGCTCTGTCACCTAGGCTGGAGTGCAGTGGCACAATCTCCGCTCACTGCAAGCTCCGCCTCCCAGGTTCACGCCATTCTCCTGCCTCAGCCTCCGGAGTAGCTGGGACTACAGGCGCCCGCCACCACGCCCAGCTAATTTTTTTTTGTATTTTTAGTAGAGATGGGGTTTCACCATGTTAGCCAGGACGGTCTCGATCTCCTGACCTTGTGATCCACTGGCCCCGGCCTCCCAAAGTGCTGGGATTACAGGTGTGAGCCACCGCGCCCGGCCTGGTAAGGCAAATTCTTATCCATAGCAATGCAAATAAATTTTGTCTGATAAAGATACAATTGATTTCTCCTCTGCAGAAGAGAGAACACCAAACATTACATTTTATTGCACTGTAGGATTTTTTTTTTTTTTTTTTGAGACAGAGTCTTGCTCTGTTGCCCAGGCTGGAGTGCAGTGGTGCAATCTCTGCTCACTGCAAGCTCCGCCTCCCGGGTTCATGCTATTCTCCTGCCTCAGCCTCTCCGAGTAGCTGGGACTACAGGCGCCCGCCACCACGCCCGGCTAATTTTTTTTTTGTATTTTTAGTAGAGACGGGGTTTCACCATGGTCTCGATCTCCTGACCTCATGATCCGCCTGCCTCGGCCTCCCAAAGTGCTGGGATTACAAGTGTGAGCCACCGCGCCTGGCCTGCACTGTAGGATATTAACCAGTTTTGCATCTATTTGCAAAACCATTTTATCTTTTCTCTTTGCCTCTCTGTTCCTCAAATTCCCTTTGAAATAATCTTAACATCTTACCAGTGCCCTCATTAATTGAATTGAATAAAATATTTGACTTGTGATCATTCTATATTTGCACAAAACTATGTTTTTGAATTTTTTTTTTTTTTTTTTGAGACAGGGTCTTACTCTGTCACCCAGGCTGGAATGCAGTGGCACAATCTTGGCTCACTGCAGCCTCAACTTCCCAGGCTTAAGCAATCCTCCCACCTCAGCCTCCCTGGTAGCTGGGACCATAGGCTCATGCCACCACACCTGGCTAGTTTCTTGCATGTTTTGTAGAGATGAGATTTCACTATGTTGCCCAGGCTGGTCTCAAACTCCTGGCCTTAAGAGATCAGCCCGCCTCAGCCTCCCAAAGTGCTGGGATTAAAGGTGTGAGCTGTGGTGGCTCATGCCTGTAATCCCAGCACCTTGGGAGGCTGAGTCGGGCAGATCACAAGGTCAGGAGATCGAGACCATCCTGGCTAACACGGTGAAACCCTGTCTCTACTAAAAATAGAAAAATTAGCTGGGCGTGATGGCAGGCTCCTGTAGTTCCACCTACTCAGGAGGCTGAGGCAGGAGAATGGCATGAACCCAGGAGGTGGAGCTTGCAGTGAGCCGAGATCATTCCACTGCACTCCAGCCTGGGTGACAGAGCCAGATTCCATATCAAAAAAAAAAAAAAAAAGGTGTGAGCCACTGCGACTGGCCCTTGTTTTTACATCTTAAAATATTATACTTTACATTGTTAATTCCTGCAGGTTTTCCAGTGTCTAGGCTAATCAGAAGAAAGTAAATGCCACAATTTTCACAAATGGACCAAAAGTAGTTTCCAGAAACTCTATCTGCAGTGCTTGTTGGCAACTCTGATAATTCTAATGGAGTTTTAAACAGACATTTATGAGAATTAGAAAAGGGGGAAAAGCATTTACTAGGAACTGTATATTGCCAATTACTGTGCTAAATACACAGACGTTAATCTCACTTATTCCTCAGAAAATCTTTGAGATCTTTGTCCTAATTTTGCAGGAATAAGCAGGAAATATTTGAGTAAGTATGGTAACACCCAACTGCAGATCAAGTCACATAAGTGGAAAATTACAATAATGGTTCATGAACCCTGGTGGTTAAAAGGTCATACCATAAAAAGGGTGGACAATTCAGTAAACATGTGAATGAAAGGACAACCAGCAAGATTAAAGTCATAAACAAGAGAAACTGGTGCCAGTGCTTGGGCGGGTGCTCTTAATTACATAGGCACAGCTTGAAGGCGTCTTTGTTACTTTAGACCTCAGTTAGCAACAGATCTTCCCTCACACACCCACCTTCCACCCTCTGCCTCCCTTCCTGAGCAAGAGAGGGAATTTAGCATTCACTTCAGTGCCTGCCTTCCTACATCAAGACCTATGTACATACCAGGCAAAATGAACTCTTTAAGAATAAAAGAAAAAAAATCTATGTACTGTGATTCTCAAAAGGATTTGTACTCCATGGCCAGAAGGCAGCAAGAGTGACTAGAAGCTGATAGAACTGAGGTAGCCTCTTAGAAACAGAAAGAGAGTACGTCCCTCCACTGTATCTGCAATACTATCTAAAACACAAGATCTAGCCGGGAGTGGTGGCTCACACCTGTAATCCCAGCACTTTGGGAGGCCAAGGCAGGCAGATCACTTGAGGTCAGGAGTTCGAGACCACACTGGCCAACAAGGTAAAGCCCTGTCTCTATTAAAAATACAAAAATTAGCCAGGCGTGGTGACACCCACCTGTAATCCCAGCTACTTGGGAGGCTGAGACAGGAGCATCACTTGAACCTGGGAGGTAGAGGTTACAGTGAGCTGAGATTGCGCCACTGCACTCCAGCCTGGGCAAGAGAGTGAGACTCTGTCTTAAAAAATAATAATAAATAAATAAGATCTGATGCAAAATGGAATAATCCTAACTTTTTTATTTTTTGCGATGGATCTGGCTCTGTTGTTCAGGCTGGAGTGCGGTAGTGTGATCACAGCTCACTGAAACCTCAACCTCCTGGACTAAAGCAATCCTCCCACCTCAGCCTCCTGAATAGCTGGGACCACAGGTATGTGCCACCATACCTGGCTAATTTTTTATTTTTTGTAGAGATGGGGGTCTCACTATGTTGCTCAGGCTGGTCTTGAACTCCTGGCCTCAAGTGATCCTCCTGCCTTGGCCTCCTAAAGTGCTGAGATTAAAGGAGTGAGACGCCATGCTCAGCCAGCATAATGCTAATATTTAAAAGATTGGTTGTTATATTTTTCTCTATTTTTGCCTCTATACTTGATATATTTTATGAAAAATAAGTTTATTGTCAAGAAAAAGAAAATCTTGAGGAAAAAATATTTAAATTATTTAATTATTTATCTTGATTTTGAACCCCCACCCCATAACAGAAGAGAGATGGGAAGGTAGCAAGGTGCCGGCTGCTTTTTTTTTTTTTTTTTTTTTTGAGACAGGGTCTCACTTTGTCACCCAGGCTGGAGTGCAGGGGCACAATCTCGGCTTACTGCAGCCTTGGCCTCCTGGGTTCAAGGGATCCTCCTGCCTCAGCCCACCAAGTAGCTGAGACCTGGGGCACCACCACACCCGGCTAATTTCTGGTTTTTTTTTGTAGAGAAGGGATTTCACCTAAGCTGGTTTCAAACTCCTGGACTCAAGCGATTCTCCTGCCCTGGCCTCCTAAAGTGCTGGGATTATAGGTGTGAGCCACCATACCCAGCCTCCAGCCGCTTTTCTTTTCTTTGTGTTTTTTGTTATGTTTTGTTTTTGAGACGGAGTCTTGCTCTGTTGCCCCAGACTGGAGTGCAGTGGTGCAATCTTGGCTCACTGCAACCTCTGCCTCTGGGGTTCAAATGATTCTCTTGCCTTGGCCTCCAAGTTTAGCTGGGATTACAGGTGCGCGCCACCATGACTGACTAATTTTTTTGTTATTTTTAGTAGAGACGTGGTTTCACCATGTTGGCCAGGCTGGTTTCAAACTCCTGACCTCAAGTGACCCACCCTCCTCGGCCTCGTAAAGTGCTGGGATTACAGGCATGAGCCACCGCGCCCGGCCACCAGCTGCTCTTAACTACCCCTCAGGGACCTTGTGCTGCTCTTGCTTCTCCAGTCATGGGCTCTACCTACCAGCATCCGGCCTCCCTGGTCAGCATCCCTTTTTATCTTCTACTTGATAGATGTCTGCTTCTCTTGGAAATTTTAGGACAGTTCATGGAGACCCTACATATACAAGATTTGCTGGCTTTGGCCACAAAGTTTCTTCAGGCCTGATTTCCTCCTCCAGCTCCCCAGTCCTGACTTCAGTTCTCACTCCACCCTGCCACCTGTATCTTCTACTTCTCCTGTGTTTGCACGTTTTATTTTATATTCTCATAAACAGATTCCCCATCCACACACATACTGCCCAGACCAGTGCCTAATGGTTCTACGATTTATCAAAGAGTATCTGCGGTTACCAAATCAGAGCCTGGGGACACCCGCATGGTTTCCCCAAGCAGCCAACTTGTTTCTGTTGTCACACTGCATTCCAGCAGGGCTGCCCAGGTCATTTGAAGGAATCTGGGCCTCCAGCAGCACTTGAGGGTGGCTCTGGGAAAGCACCTTCACTCTGCAGGGCGCCTGCTTGCTGAACAGGAAAGCCGGGGGCTTTCTGAGGCTGCACAGTCAGAACCTGCTGGTGTGTTTTTTGTTTGTTTGTTGTTTTTTGAAATGGGGTCTTGCTTTGGTGCAGTGGTGCAATCATAGCTCACTGCAGCCTCGACCTCCCAGGCTCAAACAATCCTCCCACCTCAGCCTCCCAAGTAGCTGGGACTACAGGCATGCACCACCAAGCTGGCTGGTTTTTGTATTTTTTGTAGAGAAGGGGTTTCGAACTCCTGGCCTCAAGTGATCCTCCTGCAATGCCCTCCCAAAGTGCTGGGATTACAGGCAGGAGCCACCGCGCCCGGCCCTGCTGATGTTGTAACAGGTTTTGCCACTGCCTGGTACCATACTCGTGATGAGGGTGGCTGTTTTAGGGGAGCCCTGAATCAGCAGAGGGGACCAGTGCGTGTGCACAGGAAGTCTCAGGGCACGTCCCAGCCCTTTCTTTTCCCTCAACATCTCCTGAGGAGCCTGTAGTCGCTCTGACACTGTCACAGTGCCTCTGGAGCCCCTCCTTTCCCTAAGTCCCAGCCACAACTCCTTGGGACAAATGGTTTTGCAGCACTCTCACCTGGCCCAGGTCTCCTTCTTGTCCATAGGGCTATTATGACAGCCTTTGATGGACACCTCTCTGAGACCAGGTGCCACGCTTGACCTTTTCCTGAGCAGCTGATTTGCTTCCTGTCAATAGAAAGCAACACAGCTGGTCTGGTATGTCTCATTCTTGATAAATCTCTTCGTTCTTTTGAACCCGCTGGCTGCAGGGATCACACTTCTTTCTGAAAACCTGAGTTGTTCCCATTGAACTTGCCAGAGGCCTTGTCAGGAGGTTTCTCTGTTTCAATTTTTAGTTCTCGGCTCCGTGAGGGATGAGAATGCAACACGATGCTGCAGCCCTGCTGTCTTCTCAGCGAAGGCTGAAGGTGTGTGGCGTGGAAGGTGAGAAGGTGGCACAGACGGGGTCGCTCCACGAGAGGAGGAGTGCAAGGAGAGAGGAGAGGCGGCCAGAGGACTCAGACCTCCAGGACCCTCCGGGGAGGGGGCACGAAAATGAGCCAGGAAAAACCTTGAGAAGGAACAGCGCAAGGCCGGCTGGGGCCAGAGCCAAAGAGAGGGTCATCAGCCGCAGAGGTGGGTGAGGGTCCTGAGCGCTCACTGCTGACTGTTAGGCGCTGCTGAGGGTATTGCACTCTCACCATTCAGTGCCATGAAAGGGAGGGAGGAAGCAGCAATGACATGCAGAGGGCAGGAGGGCAGAGAGAACCGGTTTGGGCTGGTTGTTTTTGTTTTTGCCATGGAGGAACATGTCAGTCCACAGAGGGCAAGGCTCGAGAAGAAAGGAAAACACTGAACATGCAACAGGCGAAGGAAATAATTGACCGAGCCAAGTCCCCCTTGAAGAAGGAGCCTTGGAAAAGCATGTGAAGGTGAGAAGTCGTTGTGTTAATTGAAGCAGAGGGTGATACCCCAGGGTGCACAGTCTGATCAAGTCTGATAAAGGTGGACAGAAGCTCCCAGCTCAGCCTAACGGTGGCATCTCCTCAACTTCTATCCCCCAGTCTGAATCTTGGGATCTTAGCAGTGCGTGGGCCTGGAGACCAAAGCAATGTTAGGAGAAGGATGAAGGCCTGTCGGGAAAATAAAAAGTGTGAGCGTGGCTGGCTTGCCCTGAGCCAATTTACTCATGGGGGTGCCTGGAAAGAGGACATGAAGGAAGAGAAAGAAAGAGAAAACACACACACACACACACACACACACACACACACACACACGCTAGCCAAACCCACAGAGCAGGCTTTAGTCCATTTTTCCTGCAGTCACCTATAAGGGAGAATGAGATGAAAAAGTGAACACAAGAAGCCAGGCCCTAACATAGATCCCTCCATGCCTTCTGATCTCCCTCCTGCCCACTGCATGGAGGCAAATGAAGAGTAGAAGAAAGCTTCCAGCGCCAGGCCTGGGATTGGGTGCACCCTGACTTGGGTCCCCAGTAAATACACCATAGAACTTCTTAAGTCATCGCTCTTCTCAGTCATGGGAGCGACTGGGGTCTGGGATCAGCACAAGTGCTCAAGAGCTTAGAACTGTGCCAGGCTGTTCTAACATAAAAAGGCACTCTTCATAGCTGCTGAATGCATGACTACTTGAATGTATTCATTATAATGTATATTAGTTATATATTTTTGAGACGGAATGTCTGTCACCCAGGCTAGAGTGCAGTGACGTGATCTTGGCTGACTCCAACCTCCACCTCCCGGGTTCAAACGATTCTCCTGCCTCAGCCTCCTGAGTAGCTGGGATTACAGGCACCTGCCACCATGCCCGGCTAATTTTTGTATTTTTAGTAGAGACAGGGTTTCACCATGTTGGCCAGGCTGGCCTTGAACTTCTGACCTCAGATGATCCACCCGCCTTAGCCTCCCGAAGTGCTGGGATTACAGGTGCGAGCCACTGCACCCAGCCCTAAATATCTCTTTTTTTTTTTTTTTTTTTTGAGACGGAGTCTCGCTCTGTCGCCCAGGCTGGAGTGCAGTAGCGCGATCTCGGCTCACTGCAAGCTCCGCCTCCCGGGTTCACGCCATTCTCCTGCCTCAGCCTCTCCGAGTAGCTGGGACTACAGGCGCCCGCCACTGCGCCCGGCTAATTTTTTTGTATTTTTAGTAGAGATGGGGTTTCACCGTGGTCTCGATCTCCTGACCTCGTGATCTGCCCGCCTCGGCCTCCCAAAGTGCTGGGATTACAAGCGTGAGCCACCGCGCCCGGCCACCCAGCCCTAAATATCTCTTGAATGAATGACTAAATGTATTTACAGTGCATTGGAAGAAAAATATATGATTGGCATGTTAAACCCATGATTTCACAAATAATATTGGTTAGAAAAGGCTAAATTTAAAAAAATGAATTGACTTAAAGTTGACTTCAAGAAAGATATAAATAGAACCTGGGAGGTTAAGGCTGCAGTGAGCCAGGCTCACACCGCTGCACTCCAGCCTGGGTGATACAGTAAGACCCTGTCTCGAAAGGAAAAAGAAAGAAGAAAGAAAGAAAAAAGAAAAGAAAGAAAGAGAGAGGGAGAGAGAAAGAGAGAAAGAAAGGAGAGAAAGAGAGAGAGGGAGATAAAGAAAGGGGGAAGAAATAAAGAGAAAAAAGAAAGAGAGCAATGGAGATAAAGGGGGGAAATAAAGAGAAGAGAGAAAGAAGAAAGGAGAAAGAGAAAAAAGAGAGAGGGAAAGACAAAAAGAGAAAAAAAGAAGGAAGAGAAAGAAAGAGAAAGGGGGAGAAAGAAAAAAGAAAGAGAAAGAAAAGGAAAGAAAGAAAGAAGGAAGGAAGAAATAAGTAAAATAATATTACAAGCAGTGCTTGGTACAGCATTGAGCCCGAGGTGCACTGTCTCCCCCACTGCCTGCGTCACCCACAAGGGCCTACATCACCTTCTGCCTGGCTGGCAGAGAGGAAGGAAACTCATTAAGTGTCAGATGGTGGATGTGCACTTTGCCTAGGTATCTCCTTCCCCTGCTCCCAGCCCTCTTAAATTTATTCCTCCGGAAGTACTACCAACCTTAGAGAAGTTAACTTGTCCAAGATCAATCAACTGTAAATGGCAGAGGCAGAATTCAAACTAAGCTCTGCCGACTTCAAAGCTTGCTCCTTTCACTGTCTGCCAGCCGAGGAGAAGAGAGTGGTCAGTGTATACAGCATTGTTCAGCTTGGGAGAGGAAGGACGAGGGAGTTTGCCTAGGAGTTCCCCTGTCTTCATGAAGTCAGTGGAGAGACCTTCTGCTGAGCTACTGTGGGGGAATTTGATAAGAAATCACCCTGATTGAAGCTTTTATCCTGTTCTGATAGAAAATTCAAAGAAATAAAAGCACTGGAAAGGGGAGACCCTTGGGGAGTAAATGTACCACCATCCATGACACTTTATGTTGGGACCAATCGATTTATCCATTGGGTATATACTTTCACACTTATCCCCATATTTGAGGAAGGGCCAAATTTTTATGACTTTTCCTTACTATAGAGATCTCTAACTCCTTGTTACTCAAAGTGTGGTTTGTGGACCAGCAGTAGGGTGACCAACCATCCCGAATGCCTGGAGCTCCGAGATTTTCTGGGACAAGGGACTTTCAGTGCTAAAACTGGGGTAGTCCTGGGATGAGTTGGTCACTCTAACCAGCAGCACCAGCATCTCCTGGGAGCTTGTTAGAAATGGAGAATTCCGGGCTTACTGAATCAGAATCTGCATTTGAACAAGACCATACACACATTCAGGTCTGAAAAGCATTTCTCTAGGTTAAATATTGGTAGAATGGGTTGAATGGTGGGTGGGCTTTATCTAATCAGTTGAAGGCCTCAATAGAACAACCCCCTATATTAGTCAGGGTTTTCTACAGAAACAGAATCTATAAACTTAGTTTAAGGAATTGGGTCCCACAATTGTGGGAGCTTGATGAATTCAAAATCTGATGCGGGAGACCCAGGAAGGAGCTGCGGTTCAAGTCCAAAGGCAGTTAGGCTGGAGACCCGGGAAAAGCCAATATTGCAGATGAGGTCCAAAGCCATCTGCTGGCAGAATTCCCTGTTGCTTGGGGAGGTCAGCCTTTGGTTTGATTCAGGCCTTCAACTGATTAGATAGAGCCCACTCACATTATGGAGGGCAATTCACTTTACTCAAAGTCCATCAATTTAAAGGCAAATCTCACCCCAAAACATCCTCACAGAAACATCCAGAACAATGTTTGACCAAATATCTGGGTATCATGGCCCAGGTAATTTGACATAAAAAATTAACCATCACAGAAATCCCTGGAACCCGTGTTATCTTATCTGAAAAAGGAGTCTTTGAAGATGTTAGAAAGGATCTTGAAATGAGGAGATTATCCTGGATTCTCCAAGAAAGCCCTCAACTTAATGACAAGTGTCCTTATAAAAGACACACAGGGCCAGGTGTGGTGGCTCACGCCTGTAATCTCAGCACTTTGGGAGGCTGAGGCGGGTGGATCACCTGAGGTCAGGAGTTTGAGACCAGCCTGGCCAACATGGTGAAACGCCGTCTCTACTAAAAAAAAAACAAAAATGAGCTGGGTGTGGTGATGGGAGCCTGTAATCCCAGCTACTCAGGAGGCTGAGGCAGGAGAATTGCTCGAGCCTGGGAGGCGGAGGTTGCAGTGAGCTGTGATCGGGCCTCTGCACTGCAGCTTGGGTGACAAGAGTGAAATTCCATCTCAAAAAAAAAAAAAAAATAGACACACAGGCTGCCATGGTGGCTCACGCTAGATCGCTGGAGGCTAGGAGTTCAAGGCCAGCCTCGGCAACATAGCAAGACTCCCATCTCTATTTTATAAAAAGAGAGAGAGAGAGAGAAAGGAGAGACATATCGAAGAGATGAAGGCTGTGTGAAGGTGGAGAAGAGATTGGGGTAATGTGGCCACAAACCAAGGAAGCCATGGAATGCCTCCAGCCACCAGAAACGGGAAGAGGCAAAGAAGAGTCCTCCCCAAGAGCCTCCGGAGGGAGTGTGGCCTGCCAACACCTTGATTTTGGACTTCTGGCCTCCAGAACTGTGAGAGAATGAATGTCTACTATTTTAAGACACCAGTTTGTGGCAATTGGCTATGGGAGCCACAGGAAGCTAATACAACTGGGAAATGGCAAGAAGCTTGTCTACCTGACTTCTCTGCAGGGCGGTGGGTCCACACCACGCACTTGCACACATACTAGGAGGGAGGCCAGAGGCAGTCCTCGCTTCCTCAGGGACCCCTTCCTGCTGGTCTCCTCCCACCTCCTGCCCAGGTTCTGCTCTGCCACAGTAGCTCAGTTCTGTGTCTCCACCACTAGCCGGCATCTCCTCCCTGCTCCGCACCACAGTCCTGTGTGATTCACTCTGCAGACCCCAGGCTCCAAATATGTCATCTTTATTCTCTCTCTCAGGTCTAGGAGGCCTTCATCCCTCGCCTCAGCCCTGGGCCCACCTGCTGCCACTGTCTCTCAAGTCACAAGCATTTATTGTGCATCTACCAGGAGTCGGGCACTTGAAGTGCTGGGGGCCCCTAGAAGTTCTTGCCCTCCAGAAGTTCACTGTCTGCTCAGTAATTTCCCATCGTCTCACCTCTCTGAAAACATGGCCTCTGGCCACTGATTTCCAGGAATCTGCTTAGTGCCTGCACCTGCTCCCCCTCACAGGCTGCAAGGATACCTGTGTGTGGGATATTAGAGCTGTAACTGCAGAGTCTCTTTCAAAGGTGCACAGTTTCATTTGTTGGTCGTCACTGTGGAAAAAAACCATATGCCAAATGAAAGTAAAGCAAGGGGCTAGGCGTGGTGGCTCACGTCTGTAATTCCAGCACTTTGGGGGGCCGAGGTGGGTCGATCACTTGAGGTCAGGAGTTCAAGACCAGCCTGGCCAACATGGTGAAACCCCATCTCTACTAAAAATACAAAAATTAGCTGGGCGTGGTGGTGAGCCCCTGTAGTCCCAGCTGCTCAGGAGGCTGAGGCAGGAGAATTGCTTGAACCCAGGAGACGGAGGTTGCAGTGAGCCAAGGTTGCACTACTGCACTCCAGCCTGGGCAACAGAGTGAGACTCTGTCTCAAAAAAAAAAGAAAAGAGAGTAAAGCAGGGGCTGAATTTGACACAAATAATGACAAATTATTATTTCATTAAAGCCACAGACCTAAGGCCTAGTCTTATTTGTATAAGAAACGATAAGGAACAATGATGTTACATTTTCTAATCTAGAGTAGCTAAAAGTTTACATAAATGTTAACCCAGTACTAGAAAATGTGACGATAGGTCTGATTCCATATCTTGCATCTTAAAAAAATCATACAGTAAAATCCACTTCAATAATCAAGATGTTTAATCAGTATAGATTTGTGCGTATTTATTCCCGTGTTATGCTCTGTGAGTCCAAGCATAACTCATTCTATCGTGCTTTGCTTTATCACACCTTGCAGATACTGCACGTTTTACAAATGGAAGGTTTGTGGCAACCCTGCCTGGAGCAAGGCTATCGGTGCCATTTTTCCAACAGCATGTGCTCACTTCACGTCTCTGTGTCACATTTCAATCATTCTTACAGCATTTCAAACTTTTTCATTATTATAATTATGACTGTGATTATTATTTCGAGACAGGGTCTCGCTCTGTTGCCCAGGCTGGAGTGTTGTGGTGCGACCACTGTAGCCTCAACCTTCTGGGCTCAAACAATCCTCCCACCTCAGCCCCTTGAGTAGCTGGGACTACAGACTCATGCCACCAGTTTTTTTCTTTTTTGTAGAGACAGGGTCTCATTATGTTGCCCAGGCTGGTCTTGAGCTCCCAGCCTCAAGTGATCCTCCAGCCTCAGCCTCCCAAAGTGCTGGGTTTACAGGCATGAGCAGTGACCTTTGATGTTACTATTCTAATTGTTTTGAGGTGCCACAAATCGCACCCATATAAGACAGCAAACTTAATAAGTGTGCGTGTTCCATTGCTCAACTGACCAACCGGCTATTTCCCCATCTCTCTCTCCCCTTCCGTGGGCTTCCCTATTCCCTGAGACACAATAACATTGAAGTTAAGCCAATTAATAATCCTACAATAGCCCCTAAGTGTTCAAGTGAAAGGAATAGTCGCACATCTCTCACTTTAAATCAAAAGCTACAAATGATTAAGCTTAGTGAGGAAGGCATGTCGAAAGCTGAGATCGGCCAAAAGCTACGCCTCTTGTGCCGGTTAGTCAAGTTCTGAATGCAAGGGAAAAGTTGTTGAAGGAAGTTTAAATGTCACTCCAGTGAACATACAAATGATAAGAAAACAAAACATCCTTATTGCTGATATGGGGAAAGTTTGAGTAGTCTGGATAGAAGATCAAACCAGCCACAACATACCCTTTAGCCAAAGCCTAATCCAGACCAAGGCTATAACTCTTCAATTCTGTGGAGGCTGAGAGAGGTGAGGTTATCTATAGAAGAAAACTTGGAAGCTAACAGAAGCTGGTTCATCAGATTGAAGGAAAGAAGCCAGCTCTGTAACATACAAGCGCAAGGTGAAGCAGCAAGTGCTGATGTAGAAGCTACAGCAAGTTATCTAGAAAATCTGGCTAAGATCACTGATGAAGGCGGCTGCACTGAACAACAGATTTTCAATGTAGATAAAACAAACAGCTTTCTCTTGGATGAAGAGGCCACATAGGACCCTCATAGCTAGAGAGGAGAAGTCAATGCCTGGCTTCAAACTTTAAAGAACAGGCTGGCTCTCTTATTAGGAGCTAATGCAGCTGGTGGCTTTAAGTTGAAGTCAGTGCTCATTTGCCATTCTGAAAATTCTAGGACCTTTAAGAGTTATGCTAAAGCTGGCCAGCGTGGTGGCTCACGCCTGTAATCCCGGCACTTTGGGAGGCCAAGGGGGGGTGGATCACCTGAGGTCAGGAGTTTGAGACCAGCCTGGCCAACATGGCAAAACCCCATCTCTGCTAAAAATACAAAAATTAGCCAGGTGTGGTGGTGCATGCCTGTGATCCCAGCTACTCAGGAGGCTGAGGCAGGAGTATCACTTGAACCCAGGAGGCACCCGGGAGGCGGAGGTTGCCGTAAGCTGGGATCACACCACTGCACTCCAGCCTGGGCAACACAGTGAGACTCTGTCT
The DNA here is from genome assembly GCF_009828535.3 of Hylobates moloch. Taxonomy (NCBI): domain Eukaryota; kingdom Metazoa; phylum Chordata; class Mammalia; order Primates; family Hylobatidae; genus Hylobates; species Hylobates moloch. The sequence continues at coordinate 32,782,314 of NW_026652285.1, read as the reverse complement.
CAAAAAAAAAAAATTATGCTAAAGCTATTCTTCTTGTGCTCTATAAATGGAATAGCAAAGCCTGGATGACAGTATATCTGGTAATTAGCACGGTTTACTGAATATTTTAAGCCCACTATTGAGATTTACCGCTCAGAAAAAAAAAAAAAAAAGATTTCTTTCAGAAAATTACCACTCATTGACAGTTCACCTGGTCACCCAAGGGCTCTGATGAAGATGTACAAGGAGATAAATGTTGTTTTCATGCCTGCTAACACAACATCCAGTCCATAGCCCATGGATCAAAGAGTAATTTTGACTTTCAAGTCCTATTAAGAAATACACTGGCCGGGCATGGTGGCTCATGCCTGCAATTCCAGCACTTTGGGAAGCTGAGGTCGACGGATCATGAGGTCAAGAGATCGAGACCATCCTGGCTAACATGGTGAAACACCGTCTCTACTAAAAATACAAAAATTAGCTGGGCATGGTGGCGCATGCCTGTAGTCCCAGATACTTGGGCAGCTGAGGCAGGAGAATCACTTGAACTTGGGAGGCGGAGGTTGCAGTGAGCCAAGATTGCGCTACTGTACTCCAGCCTGGTGACAGAGCAAGACTCCATCTCAAAAAAAAAAAAAAAAGAAAAAGAAAAAGAAAACGTATGGGCCATAGCTGCCATTGATCGTGATTCCTCTAATGGATCTGGGCAAAGTAAATTGAAAGACTTTGGAAAGAATTAATCATTCTAGATGCCATTAAGAACATTCATGATTCATGGGAGAAGATCAAAATATCCACATTAACAGGATTTGGGAGAAGTTGATTCCAACGCGCATAGTTGACTTTAGGGGGCTCAAGACTTCTGTGGAGGAAGTAACTGCAGATGTGGTAGAAACAGCAAGAGAAGTACAGTTAGAAGTGGAGCCTGAAGATGTGACTGAATTGCTGCCATCTCACAATCAAACTTGAATGAAGGAGGTGTTGCTTCTTCTGAATGAGCCAAGAACCTCTTTTCTTGATGTGGATTCTACTGATGAAGACGCTGTGGACATTGTTGAAATGACAACAGAGGATTTAGAATATTACATAACATAGTTCATAAAGCAGTGGCATGGTTTGAGAGGATTGATTCCAGTATTGAAGGAAGTTCTACTGTGGGTAAATGCTATCAAATAGTATCACATGCTACAGAGAAATCTTTGGTGAAAGAGTCAATCGATGCAGCAAACTTTATCATTGTCTTATTTCAGGAAATTGCCACAGGCATCCTGATCTTCAGCAGCCACCACCCTGATCTTCAGCAGCCACCACACTGAGGCAAGACCCTCCACCAGCAAAGATGATTCACTGAAGGCTCAGGTGATCATTAGCATTTTTTAGTAATAAAGTATTTTACAAGACCAGTGCCCTAACCCATGAGCTATGGAGCCGTAATAAATTCCAGCTGGGCGCGGTGGCGCATGCCTGTAATCCCAGCACTTTGGGAGGCTGAGGAGGGTGGGTCACCTGAGGTCAACAGTTCGAGACCAGCCTGGCCAACATGGAGAAACCCCGTCTCTACTAAAAATACAAAGATTAGCTGGGTGTGGTAGCTGGGGCCTGTAATCCCAGCTATTCAGGAGGCTGGGGCAGGAGAATCGCTTGAACTCATGAGACAGAGGTTGCAGTGAGCCGAGATTGCGCCACTGTACTCCAGCCTGGGTGACACAGTGAAACTCTGTCTCAAAATAAATAAATAAATAAATAAGATATATATGTTGTGCTGGGTGCAATAGTGGATGCCTGTAATCCTAGCACTTTGGGAGGTCAAGGCAGGTGGACTGCTGGAGCCCAGGAGTTTGAGACCAGCCTGAGCAACATAGTGAGACCCCATCTCTAAAAAAATACATAAAATTAGCTGGCTGTGGTGACTCATGCCTGTAGTCCCAGCTACTCAGGAGGCTGAGGTGGGAGGCTCGCTTGAGCCCCGAAGGCAGAGGTTGCAGTGAGCCAAGCTTGTGCCACTGCACTCCAGCCTGGGCAACAGCATGAGCCCTGTCGTTAAGAAAAAAAAACAAAAACGGCCAGGCGCGGTGGCTCATGCCTGTAATCCCAGCACTTTGGGAGGCCAAGGCAGGAGGATCACGAGGTCAGGAGATCGAGACCATCCTGATTAACACGGTGAAACCCCATCTTTACTAAAAATACAAAAAATTAGCTGAGTGTGGCGAGCGCCTGTAGTCCCAGCTATTCGGGAGGCTGAGGCAGAAGAATGGCGTGAACCCAGGAGGCGGAGCTTACAGTGAGCCAAGATCATGCCACTGCACTCCATCCAGCCTGGGAGACAAAGTGAGACTCCGTCTCAAAAAAAAAGAAAAACAACCTCAAGGCTGAACTGACCTTTAGCACCAAAGAGACCATTCTGTCTCTCCTCTCTCAGGTTTAACTTTCTCATAAAAATCTTACCCCCAGTCCATTTTAACTTAACTCACAATATATGCCTGGTACTATGCAAGACTCTGGAAATGTGAAGAGGAACAAAATAGCTATGGCTGACCCCTAGTCGGCCACAGTTTATAGTCTACCAGAAATGGTTATCAAAGTGTGGTCTGGGGACCTCGGAGGAGGGAGAGAGAATCTTGGAGCCCTTTTGGGGCTGTGTGTGAAGCCCAAACTACATTTCTGTATTCATAATAATATAGCCAGTTCTCATTCTTCATGGCAGTTATGTTCTGTAAAGTTGCTGTGAATGCTGAATAACTGAATACTGAATTATTGCTCTTAAGGGAAATACAGGGTTAGGTTCCTACAAGCCTCTGGTCATTTTTGTTAACCAACCAATATGTAACCTTGTTTTCTGTGTATTTCTATTTAAAGATACCTTAACATAAGAGGATGGTGGCATGTATGCCATCTCCCATTCACGTTCCTACTTCCCTGGAAGGCTATTATGAGATGAATTCTTATGCCTTCCAGGTTCTGATGAGATTAGGGCTTTATGCTGTGGCCCCCTCAGAATAGAGCTGCAGAATACTAAAGCCCTTAGCTGCAGCTAAGAATGATCTTCTCGAAAGGGCATCCCATGGCTTGCCTTGTAGTTATCTGACCCCTTTTGTTTTGGTGTTGTCCTTTTGGTGAGTGGGACAAAGACCATAGGAGCTGGCGCCTTGAGCCACTCTTCCTTTTGCTGTTTACGTAAGTGTCAAACAGTCTGATCTAAAAGTAGCCTGTTGTACCTTTCCGGTTCAACCAGGCAGGCCTTGTCCTTGTCCTCGTGTGTGCTTGACAAATAGGAAAGACCAAGAGGCAGATATTAGATCAGCGTATTGCCCAGGCATTCTGCTCATCACTAGCCCATCTGACCCCTACATCTGCAGCCTGAAACCCAGTGATGAGAAAATTCTCCATGTTGCAACCCTCATAAGTGGCATTAACCTCTTCTAGAAGAAGATGGATTGCAAATGATTTTTAGATGTTCTTGTGGATAATACTTGCAGTATCTACACATTTAACGTTTATTCATATTACCATCATTGCAGAACACAGAGGTAAAAAAGCTGCGAGTTGAAGGAGGAGTCTTTGCTTCTCCAAAGGAGACTTCTCTCCTCTTTTGCTCTCTCAGGAAAGAGGGGACTCTAAAATAGTTCACTTACAGTGGACCACGCAACATGGCTAAAAATGAGGCCTGCCCAGAGACCAAGGCTTGTCACAACTTCCTCTGTCATTCTGTGAAACTTAGTCTTAAACAGACCAGGGTTTTGCCTGGCTAAAAACTGTATTCTCTGCTTTATCTGAAGTGAAATGTATTTCTCCTGTTCCAGCCAGTAACCAATCCAACTACTTTATTGTGGAAAAATAAATAAATTATAAGCAACCTCAAGATGCATTCACTTTCAAAGTTTTATTATTTACTGGCTCACAAAGTAATAATATACACTGTAAAAAAGTGTGCAAGGCCGGGCGTGGTGGCTCACGCCTGTAATCCCAGCACTTTGGGAGGCCAAGGTGGGCGGATCACAAGGTCAGGAGATCAAGACCATCCTGGCTAACATGGTGAAACCCTGACTCTACTAAAAATACAAAAATTAACTGGGCATGGTAGTGCGCACCTGTAGTCCCAGCTACTCAGGAGGCTGAGGCAGGAGAATCGCTTGAACCTGGAGAGCAGAGGTTACAGTGAGCCAAGATCGCGCCACTGCACTCCAGCCTGGCAACAGAGCGAGACTCCGTCTCAAAAAATAAAAAAATTTAAAAAAAGGGCAAAATACAAAAAGTAGAAATAAGCACACAGAAAAATCAGTCTCGCATCTACAAGAAGGCAACAACTGTTAACATTCTAAGATACTTCCCTTAAGTCCTTTATGTATTTTTTTCCTTTACACAAGCACAACTCTATATGCAATCTTGTGCTTAGCCTTTTGATTCACATCGTTTCATATTTCTCCATGATTTCACATTGTAAATATTTTGTTGACTAACTAACTGCATAGCGATTTGTGGATGCATCAAAATTTACCTAACTCTTCCTCAAACATGTGGCACGTAGGTTAAGAAGCTTGTCATTCTTGACACAAGCTATCTGAATGAATGACAGACGGTATGGTGTGGTTAAAATAGCAGTGACTTTGCAGTCACATTTTTTGACCCATGTTTGAGATCTGGGTCAGCCACTTGTAACTTGTGTGACTTTAGGCAAACCACTTAATTTCTCTGAGCCTCAATTCCTTTCCCGGTCTATAAAATAGGACCGGTAACTTCCACTTCACTGAGTTGTTCTAAGTCAGGAGTGGACAGACTATAGCTCAGCAGCCAATTCCAGGCCGCTCTCTGTTTTTGTAAAAAAAAAGTCTCAAAGGCACACAGCCATCTCCATTCATCTATACATCGTGTATGGCTGCTTTTGTACCACAAGGGCAGAGCAGAGAAGTTGTGACAGAGACATGGCCTGCAAAAATATCTGGCCCTCTATAGAAAAGATTTGACGACCCCTATTCTAAATAATGGACGTGAAAGTAATTCTGTAGACAAAAAAAAAAGCCTAACCAAATGTGAAAGATTATTCATGGCAGAGCCTACAGTAGGTGCTCATTAAACATTCGTTCTAAGGATGTGTAGCTAGATGGAGAATTTTATTCACCAGAATCCCTGCAGAATGAGTCTCTGTTTGGAAGAAGCATGAAGGAGAAGGTGATTCAGAAGAGCATCTGGATGGGGTGAGAACCCTGTGCAGAGGGACAGAAAAGGAGATTTTTAACACCTGGGAAACTATAGGGACAAGGAGAACTGTGTGAAGATGTTTAGAAGCTTTCTGGATGATGCTCTGAATAAAACTCCTATGCAGCCCAATTAAAGTAATCTGCAGTAAAGATCAACATGGTTCTTTAAGACTTTCAGAGCAAGACCAGCCTGTATTTAACCTCAACTTAATGTAGGGATTGGATCACAAGGATTATAGCTTTCAAATAGATTATCAAATGGACAGAATAAAAATAACAACTCAGGCTGGGCATGGCAGCTCACGCCTGTAATCCCAGCTCTTCGGGAGGTCAGGGCAGGAGGATCACTTGAGCCCAGGAATTTGAGACTAACCTGGGCAACACAGTGAGACTTCATCTTTATATTTTAAAATCAGCTAATTGATTAAACAAAAATAAAAATGTCTCTGGGCATGGTGGCTCATGCCTGTAATCCCAGCACTTTGGGAGGTTGAGGCGGGTGGATTACTTGAGGTCAGGAGTTTAAGACCAGCCTGGCCAACATGGTGAAACCCCATCTCTACCAAAAATACAAAAATTAGCTGGGCACGGTGGCGTGTGCCTGTAGTCCCAGCTACTCAGGAGGCTGAGGCAGGAGAATCACTTGAACCCAGGAGGTGGAGGTTGCAATGAGCCGAGATAACGCGCCACTGCACTCCAGCCTGGGTGACAGAGCAAGACCTCTGTTTCAAAAAAAAAAAAAAAAACTGCCCTAATATTGAATTTATAATACAAAATTTTAATTATTAGCACTCTCCCATAAAGCACAATGAAGAACATCTTATTTAATAAAAAGAGGATAATATTTCACTGAGCAGGCTGGGCACAGTGGCTCATGCCTGTAATCCCAGCCCTTTGGGAGGCCAAACTGCTTGAGCCCAGGAGCCTGAGCAACATGGCAAAACCTCATCTCTACAAAAATTACAAAAATTAACCGGGTGTGATGGTGGGCTCCTTTAATCCCAGTTACTCAGGAGGCTGAAGCACGAGAATCACTTGAAACCGGGAGGTGGAGGTTGCTGAGCCGAGAACGTGCCATTGCGCTCCAGCCTGGGCGACAGAGCAAGACTCTGTCTTAAAAAAACAAAATACAGGCTGAGCAAGGTGGCTCACGCCTGTAATCCCAGCACTTTGGGAGGCTGAGGCGGGAGGATCACCTGAGGTCAGGAGTTCGAGACCAGCTTGGCCAACATGGCGAAACCTCATCTCTACTAAAAATACGAAAATTAGCTGGGGTGGTGGTGCACACCTGTGATCCCAGCTACTCGGGAGGCTAAGGCTGGAGAATCACCTGAACCTGGGAGGTGGAGGTTGCAGTGAGCTGAGATCGTGCCACTCTACTTCAGCCTGGGCGACAGAGTGAGACTCTGTCTCAAAAAAATAAACAAATAAAAATAAATAAATAAAAACAAAAAACAATTTTAAAAAATAGTAGTAAGGTCAGACTTTTGATCATATATTTTTTTGAGTTCCCTAGTGCTATTCTGCCAATTTTTCTATTGGACAGCTTTTTTTCCCCCATTGCTGATTAATAAGCTCTCAAGTGAGGCCCTATAAGCAGTCTACGGACAGTACATTAAATACTGGATATTTTTGTTTATTTATTTATTGAGACAGTGTCTTGCCATGTGGCCCAGGCTGCAGTGCAGTGGCAAGATCACAGTTCATTGCAGCCTCAAACTCCTGGACTCAAAGCAGTCCTCCCAGTTCAGCCTCCTGAGCAGCTGGGACTATAAGCATGGGCCACCAAGACCAGCTAATTAAAAAAAATTTTTTTTTGTAGAGATGAGTGTCTAACTATGTTGCCCAGGCTGGTCTTGAATTCCTGGCCTCAAGTGATCCAGACAGATGGGACTATAGGTGTGAGCCACCATGCCTGGATATTTTTATTGGGAGGAGGGGGTGTCTGTCAAAATTAACCAAGAGGAAGTGAAAAAGCATAACAATTATCCACGAAAGCCGGCCAAGTGGTGCACACTTTTAGTTCCAGCTACTTGGGAGGCTGAGGCAGGAGGATCTCTTGAGCCCAGGTCTAGCCTGGACAATACAGCAAGACCCCACTTCTAAAAAATGTTATCCATGGATCCACTCCTTTATCTGCCTGAAAAAAGAGGGTCCTGTCCTGGAACACTTAGAAGTGCTCTCTCCTGCCTCTCTATAAAGATGAAGGAAGGGGAGAAGACAACGTTTTTTTTGTTTTGTTTTGTTTTTAAGAGAGTTTTTAGTTAAGAGAGAAAAAAGAGCAGACTGGATGTCAGGAAATAGATGGGAACAAAGAGCAAAGAGTAGAGATTTAACAAAAAATGTTGTTGAGGGTTATGTATACCTTTAACATATTTGAAAAATATAAAGGCCAGGAGTGGTGGCTCATGCCTGTAATCCCAGCACTCTGGGAGGCCAAGGTGGGTGGATCGCCTGAGGTCAGGGGTTTAAGACCAGCCTGGCCAACATGGCAAAACTCCATCTCTACTAAAAAATACAAAAACTAGCTGGGCATGGTGGCGTGCGCCTGTAATCCCAGCTACTCGGGAGGCTGAGGCTGGAGAATTGCTTGAACCCTGGAGGCGAAGGTTGTAGTGAGCTGAGACTGTGTCACTGCACTCCAGCCTGGGCGACAAGAGCGAGACTGTCTCAAGAAGAAAAAAAAGAAAAATATAAGAAAAAAATTGAGTTATTTTAGCATGGTGGCTCACACCTGTACTCCCAGCACTTTGGGAGGCCAAGGTGAGAGGATTGCTTGAACCCAGGAGTTCGAGATCAGCCTGAGCAACATAGTGAGACCCAGTCTCTTTCAAATAAAATAATAGACTTCAGACCATGGTTTACTTCAAAATCTATAAACATATAATGGTTAACTAAGAATTTCTGTGCCTGTGGGGGATACCTTTTAGTATAGTTTCCCTTAAGTGGAATGTAAAGTTGTGTGGTAGATAAGGCTAGGCTGTTCCTGTGGTCAAATGAGCATTTACCAGTGAAATGGAGAGTGGTTTGATAAGTAGATCATCGGTCAGTATCCCTTGCTACCAATCTGGCTGTGAGAGTCCCTAAGCACCAAAAGCAAGACAAGAGCAAGACTCCATCTCAAAAAAAAAAAAAGAAAGAAAGAAAAGAAAAAAGAATAAAACAGTTTAGAATTATGTATGTGTGAAAACAATGTGAAAAAAGACGAGATTTTTCTTGTAGATTTTTGTTTCTACCTTTAGAAACTCAGAAGAAAACTTTTTCTAGTGGAAAGTAAAATTATTGGATGGAATGGGAAATCCAAAACAGGGAAGTAACACTCAGACGCCGACTGACCACCTACTTTTGAGCTACTGTCCAGGAATACGAGAAGAATTCAGAGCCACATTTTTTTTCTTCCTTTTCAGAGAGGTGGGGCTTAAGATTTAGTCTGGAATTCAGATGCCTATTGGTGACTGCTCCGTGGCAGCTAAACCAAGAGAACAGCTGCTCTGCTCATTATTTCAAACCACACTAGGGTACAGAGCTTGTGCTTCGGGATGGAAACCTATGGTTATCTGCAGAGGGAGTCGTGCTTTCAAGGACCCCATGTAAGTAATTCAGAATTCAATAGAGCTTTATTATTGAAATTGCAATCAGAAAAAAAGGGGGAAAAAAGGAAAATTACAAAGAGGAAGAGGAAAGCTTTGGTTTTAAATCTATCAAATCCATCATTTTTAAAGACTTTTTTACTGCTAACTCAGGTTAGTCATTCTGTGGCTGCTACTTCCTTTTCAGTTACTGTGCCAATAAAATTCATGGTCTTTTTGCATTTCCAAACTGAAAGCTGAAACTGAACTCTTTTCTCCAGATTCCTGGCACTTTCATCAGATAAAGTGGGGTTCCTTTTACTTTTTGAGATCTCTGTTTCATAAATACAGTTTATTTCCAAAACATGCGATGTTTGTTTTAACTATTTTGTTTCCTTCCCTTTTGAAACACGGCATGTAGAGCTGCCTAATTTGTACTTCTTTTCCCTCAGTTATTTAACTGTTGACTGACCACATGATTGGGGTGGGTGCATTTACTCCAAGTTAATTAGTATCTAAGTCAAATAAAAAGGAAATTATCATGTTTATCAATATATAAATGTGACATATAGTGTGCTATACTATAGTGTAGTTTATTAAACCTAATTTTTCATTGAGGCATATGGAAATCCGAATGTTTTAGGAAATCACCATCACAGTTCAATTAGGTGATTAAAATATATATTCAATTTAAAGATCATTTATAGTTACAGAATGGCTTATACAAACGTGTGTGTGTGCGTGTGGGTTTAAAGACAGGATCTTGCTCTGTCACCCAGGCTGGAATGTAGTGGTGTAATCATAGCTCACTGCAGCTTTGAACTCCTGGGCTCAAGGGATCCTCCTGCCTCAGCCTCCCAAGTATCCAGGACTACAGACACAGACTACCACACTCGGCAAACTTTTAAATTTTTTGTAGAGACAGGGTCTTGCTATGCTGCCCAGGCTGATCTCGAACCCCTGGGATCAAGTGATGCTCCAGGCTTGGCCTTTCAAAGTGCTGAGATTACAAGGGTGAGTCCCTGTACCTGGCCTTATAAAAACTTTTCAATCGGATGATATTATTCCTTCAATTATTGCCAACACAGTTTACTCCTAGCTGTATCACTAATGCATACTTTCTATTTGCCTTCTTCAATGAGAATTTATTATTTTTATTTTTTATTGGCACACTTAAATTGAAATTCAAGGTCAGACTTTCTGAGCTTCTAGCTGGAACTTGTAAGTTTTTCTCCTCATGTCATCAATAAAATCTGCTTAGAAATGGTTGTTTCTAGTTATGAGAGTAATAGTTGCTCTACTCATCTCTCCATCCATTTTTTTTGTATGACTGACTTTAAAAATGTGGCCTGAAATAATCATTTCATTCATTTGCCTAATGTTTGGTGGTTTCTATGGCCACACAAGCTCTGAAATACTCTATATGGCCTTTAAGTTATCTTCCAAGTTACTCTGCCACTTAATAATTCAATTATCTTTTCCAGTATTCCTCAATAAAACCTTTCTCCTGTCAGGCTGGTCTCCCCTGTATGCTATTCTCATGTCCATTTTATTGTCTTCAATCACATCATGTTCTCTCTTCCAGGAAAATACTCTTTTAAAATGTAAAACTGATAGGGTTTCGTGGCACACTGAATGTGAGAGAGAAAGGAGGTGGAGAGGTCAAGAATGCCTCCTAAGATCCTAGTAGGTGATAATACTATTCACTGAGAATTAGGACGGAAGAGAAAGCCCAGGTTTATGAGGAAGAAGAAAGCTCAATTTTGGACAAGCAGATTTGAAGTGCTTGTAGAATACATACAAATAAAGATGTCCTGTAAGTAGTTGAATATTTAGGTTTGGGCTGAGAAGACTGGGATAGAAATTCACATCTAGGAATCATTTTAAATGATTGTGAAACTGGCCGGGTGCGGTGGCTCACGCCTGTAATCTCAGCACTTTGGGAGGCCGAGGCAGGCGGATCACGAGGTCAGGAGATCGAGACCATCCTGGCTAACATGGTGAAACCCCGTCTCTACTAAAAATACAAAAAAATTAGCCGGGCCCGGTGGCGGGCGCCTGTGGTCCCAGCTACGCGGGAGGCTGAGGCAGGAGAATGGCATGAACCCGGGAGGCGGAGCTTGCAGTGAGCCGAGATTGCGCCACTGCACTCCAGCCTGGGCAACAGAGAGAGACTCCGTCTCAAAAAAAAAAAAAAAAAAAGATTGTGAAACCATGCAAGTGGTTGAAGTCATTCTGGATATATACTAACATGAGATACAAGGAAGACTACAGAATTCTAGAAAATACTTTTATTTAGGAGTTTGAGAAAGTATAAGAGTCAGAAGCTGGAAGTAGGCAGGAAATCAGGTGGCTTGCAAGCCCAGGATGTAAAACGTCTCAAGAATAAGGCAGTGACTAACAGTGTGATAAAGAAGGGATTAAGAGAAGCCAGAGGGCAGAGAAGACTAGGTACATGGGCAGTTAGAAAAAGAGTGTACGTGGCCAGGAAAGCACTGCTAAATATTTAACAAAGGTGGAAGAGTCTGGCACAATGGCTCACATCTCTAACCCCAGCACTTCAGTAGGTTGAGGCAGGAGGATTGCTTGAGGCCAGGAGTTCAAGATCAGCCTGGGCAACATAGCGAGACCCTAGCTCTAAAGAAATTACAAAAATTAGCCAGATATGGTGGCACATGCCTGTAGTCCTAGCTACTCAGGTGGCTGCAGGGAGAGGATTGCTTGAACCTAGGAAGTTGAGGCTGCAGTGAGCCATGATCCTGCCACTGCACTCCAGCCTGGGTGATAGAGTGAGACCCTGTCTCTCTCTCACACACACACACACACACACACACACACACACACACACACACAGTACCATAGACCGAAGTACCTGGGTTTCCGCAGAATTTTATGCCCCATTAAATTTAGTGATGTCTAACAGTCATTCAGTTGTCTAAGATTTAGACAGCTACTATACGAAAAATACCATTAAAGAGTTCCAAATTAGCTGGCACGGTGGCTCACACCTGTAATCCCAGCACTTTGTGGGGCCGACGCAGGTGGATCACGAGGTCAGGAGTTGTAGACCACCTGGCCAAGATGGTGAGACGCTGTCTCTACCAAAACTACAAAAGTTAGCCAGGTGCGGTGGCAGATGCCTGTAATCCCAGCTCCTCAGGAGGCTGAGGCAGGAGAAGCACCTGAACCTAAGCCGAAATCATGCCATTGCACTCCAGCCTGAGCGACAGAGTGAGACTGTCTCAAAAAAAAAAAAAAAAAAAAGAGTTCCAAATTGGCCAAGAGTGACAGTAGAACAGAGTCAGGGGCAAAAGAATCTGGTGAAACAGGTAGGGTAAGAAATGTCATTGGGTGCTTTGGGCTAAGAGTAAGCAATGTATTTCAAAACACGTAAAGTTTATGGAGTGTGGCCAGGCGCAGTGGCTCGTGCCTGTAATCCCAGCACTTTGGGAGGCTGAGGTGGGTGGATCACCTGAGGTCAGGAGTTCGAGACAAGCCTGGCCAACATGTCGAAACCCCGTCTCTACTAAAAATACAAAAATTAGCTGGGTGTGGTGGCGAGTGCCTGTAGTCCCACCTATTTGGGAGGCTGAGGCAGGAGAATTGCTTGAACCCAGGAGGCGGAGGTTGCAGTGAGCCGAGATCACACCACTGCACTCTGCCTCAGCCACAGAGCGAGACCTTGTCTCAAAAAAAAAAAAAAAATTTATGGAGTGCATAATGTCTAGCACAAATTTGTGTCTCCAATGCATATCTTCCTCCAGATCCTCAATCTCATGGAAATGTCCTTAGGTGCTACAAATTCAACATATCCAAAATTAAAGCTCATTATCTTCTCACCTACTCCAGCCCATCTCCAAATCTGCTTCTCTAAGTGCAGTGGTGCAATCTTGGCTCACTGCAACCTCCACCTCCTGCGCTCAAGCAATTCTCCTGTCTCAGCCTCCTGAGTAGCTGGGACTACAGGCATATGCCACCATGCCCAGCTATATATATATATATATTTTTTTTTGTATTTTTACTAGATGAGGTTTCACCACCACGTTGGCCAGGCTGGTCTTGAACTCCTGACCTCAGGTGATCCCCCGCCTTGGCCTCCCAAAGTGCTGGGCTTACAGATGTGAGCCACTGGGCCCGGCCCCTTCTCCACATTCTTATGATTCCAATCCTCTCATTCTCTATTTCCATTATTACCACTTTAGTTGAGGTCCTGAAATATTATTCCTAACTGGTTTCCCTTCTTCTAGTCCTTCCTCCTCTTCTCAATCCATCTTCTGTAGTTTTATTTTTATTTTTTTTTGAGATGGAGTCTCGCTCTGTCGCCCAGGCTGGACTGCAGTGGCGTGATCTCGGCTCACTGCAAGCTCCGCCTCCCGGGTTCACACCATTCTCCTGCCTCAGCCTCCCTAGTAGCTGGGACTACAGGGGCCCGCCACCATGCCCGGATAATTTTTTGTATTTTTAGTAGAGACAGGGTTTCACCGTGTTAGCCAGAATGGTCTCGATCTCCTGACCTTGTGATCCACCTGCCTCAGCCTCCCAAAGTGCTGGGATTACAGGCTTGAGCCACCGCGCCCAGCCATCTTCTGTAGTTCTAATTAAGCAAATCTGATCATGCCATTTCCCTGATTAAAAACTCTCCCAAGGCCGGGCGCGGTGGCTCACGCTTGTAATCCCAGCACTTTGGGAGGCCGAGGCGGGCGGATCACGAGGTCAGGAGATCGAGACCACGGTGAAACCCCATCTCTATTAAAAATACAAAAAATTAGCCGGGCGTGGTGGCGGGCGCCTGTAGTCCCAGCTACTCGGAGAGGCTGAGGCAGGAGAATGGCGTGAACCCGGGAGGCGGAGCTTGCAGTGAGCCGAGATCGCGCCACTGCACTCCAGCCTGGGCGACAGAGCAAGACTCCAGCTCAAAAAAAAAAAAAAAAACAAAAAAACAAAACAAAAAAAACTCTCCCAATTATAGTGAGGGAAAGTCTAAACTCCTTAGTATAACATCATGCAAGGCCCTTGCTGAACTGACCTTGCTCATATCTTGTCTGCATCTCCCAGTTACTTTCTGCCTCCACACATCTATCTCATAAGACCGCCAAATTTCCCACCTTGTTTTTAAATTCACCATGCTGTTTTATGCTTGACTTATTATAAAGACTGAGCAAGAGTGTTGTGTTACTAAGACCAGGAGCCTAGATGGTGGAGGATGACCGGTGCAGGCAGTTGAGTAGAAGCAATTTGGCCTAGCCAGAGAGAAAAGAACAAGGATGGCTAGGAATCTTTGGTAGAAGATGTGATCCTCCTTTGACTGAATGTTTATTGACTGTGTTTCTTACATAAGGTATGATTCAAGGAACTATGAGGGAGACAAGCATACCAAACAGGGCTAACTTCAAGGAATTTATGATCTGATTTTAAAAACGTAGGTCATATATAGTGAGGTGACTAATATGACTGATTTTTCTCGGGTTCCTTATAATACATCAGATGTCTAATATTACAGTCACAAACATATACATTCAAAGATACCAGGTAATTCATCATAAGTATAACTAATAATAAGTTTGAGGTCAGGCGCGGTGGCTCATGCCTATAATCCCAGCACTTTGGGAGGCCGAGGTGGGCAGATGACCTGAGGTCAGGAGTTCGAGACCAGCCTAGCGAACATGGTGAAACCCTGTCTCTAGTAAAAATACAAAAATTAGCCGGGTGTGATGGTAGGCACCTGTAGTCCCAGCTACTTGGGAAGCTGAGGCAGGAGAATCGCTTGAACCCAGGAGGTGGAGGTTGCAGTGAGCTGAGATCGTGCCACTGCACTCCAGCCTGGGCAACAGAGTGAGACTCGGTCTCAAAACAAAACGAAACAAAAAGTTTGAGATGAGTTAAGACAAGTGCTCCAGGAATTCAGAGAAGGAACAGATTATCTTGGGATAGGGTGTTCATATTAGGTTTCACAACAGAGATGGTGTTTGAAAACTGATTGGGTGTAAGTAGCAGACAAGGAAAAGCCTTCTAATTTTGAGGAATGATACAAAGGTAGGGAAAGAACTGTTTGGGGCAGAAGGATCCGGGAGGGGAATAATGCTGGTAAGATCAGGAAAAGGTCAGGACCCTTAAATTGTGCAGGACCTTAAATGACAAACTTGTTCCCCTAGGCATACTTTATCTAGCGGGGAATGGGGAGCCACTGAAGTTTTTCTTAAAGAATTAATGAGATGAAAGTAGTCTTTTAAGAAGATTTAATCAGGCAATAATGTGCAAGATAGATCAAAGGCGCAAGGGAATGCAGACAGGAAGGGCAAGAAGAAATAGAGTAATCCAGGTCTTTGTTAATTCTACTTATTTATTTTGTTATTAAGAGATGGGGTCTTACAATGTTGCCCAGGCTGGACTCAAACTCCTGGGCTCAAGAAATCCTCCTGTCTCAGCCTCCCAAATAGGGATTACAGGCATGCACTACTGCACCCAGGTTAATAGTGGGCTTTGATGCCCGATTTTCTTGATTCTAAAACACTATTGCTATAATAGTTTTTATAATAAAAAACTCTACATTAAATATTTACATTGATTATAAGTATTGATTTTAGGTATATAAAATCATAAAAAAAAAAGCATCTCAGAATTAAGGAAATAAGATGATAAGACCTGAACTAAGGCCAGATGCAGTGGCTTATGTCTGTAATACCAACACTTTGGAAGGCAGAGGCAGGAGGATCACTTGAGACCAGGAGTTCGAGACCAGCCTGGGCAACAAAGCAAAACCCTGTCTCTACAAAAGTTTTGATAAATTAGCTAGGCATGGTGGCATGTGCTTTAAGTCCCAGCTACTTGGGAGGCTGGGGTCACAGGATCGCTTGAGCCCAGGAGTTTGAGGCTGCAGTGAGCCACAACCATACCACTGCACTACAACCTGGGCAACAGAGCAAGACCCTGTCTCTAAGAAAACCCAACAACCGGCCGGGCACGGTGGCTCACACCTATAATCCCAACACTTTGGGAGGCCAAGATGGGCGGATCACCTGAGGTCAGGAGTTCAAGACCAGCCTGGTCAATATGGTGAAACCCTGTCTCTACTAAAAATACAAAAATTAGCTGGGTGTGGTGGTGGGTGCCTGTAATCCCAGATACTCGGGAAGCTGAGGCAGGAGAATCGCTTGAACCTGGGAAGCAGAGGTTGCAGTGAGCTAAGATCACACCACTGCACTCCAGCCTGGGCAACAGAGCGAGACTCCGTCTCAAAAAAAAAAAAAAGAAAGAAAGAAAGAAACATAAAAGAAAACCCACCAACATAAACTGAGATAACATTTTGAATTATTTGAAAGATTGAATGTTAAAGTCAGAGAGAGTGAAGATTAAAATATGACTCCATGATTTCGAGTCTGAATGAAAGTGTCAAGTTGGTACCATTAAAAGAAATAGCAAAGTCAACAGGATAAAATGAACTTTTATATATTGAGTTTGAAGTGAGGAACTATCTAGTAGGCAACTGAACATATGGGCCTCAAGCTGGGAAGAAATGCCAGGCTGGAGTATGTATCCCAGGAATTACCTACATGGAAGTGATAATGGGAGGCTTGAGAGTGTGTCAATTTCTGAAAGAATGAGTACACAGAGGGGCAGGGGCAGGAACTAATCATAAGAGAGTGTTCACGTTAAGGGGCAAGAGGAGGAGTAGGGACAAAAAACAAATAATTTGAAAGGTAGAATTATATTCATTCCAGAGTACGGGCATGAAAAACATGAGGAGAGAGAGAGGTTGAGGCCTTATGTTCATGTTTAGGCTTTTTTTTTTTTTTTTTTTTTTTGAGATGGAGTCTCGCTGTTGCCCAGGCTGGAGTGCAGTGGCAAGAACTTGACTCACTGCAACCTCCGACTTCCAGGTTCAAGTGATTCTTCTGCCTCGGCCCCCGAAGGAGCTGGGACTACAGGCGTGTGCCACCACACCTGCGTAATTTTTGTATTTTTAGTAGAAACGGGGTTTCACCATATTGATCAGGTGGATCTTGAACTCCCGACCTTGTAATCCACCTGACTCGGCCTCCCAAAGTGCTGGGATTACAGGCATAAGCCAACATGCCCGGCCTCATGCTTAGGCTTTATAGATGTCAATTATGTATATTTGGAGATGTCTTGAACACTCATGGAAGTATTAAGAACCCCACTTGAGTGCTCCACAGGAATGTCCATGTAGGACCGCAGTTTCATACTTAGCTGCATGCTGACCCCCAAATGTAGTCTATTCTTTTTTTATTTTTATTTTTTTTTTTGAGATAGAGTCTTGCTCTGTCGCCCAGGCTGGAGTGCAATGGTACAATCTCGGCTCACTGCAACCTCTGCCTCCCAGGTTCAAGCGATTCTCCTGTCTCAGCCTCCCAAGTAGCTGGGATTACAGGCACACAGCACCATACCCAGCTAATTTTTATATTTTTAGTAGAGATAGGGTTTCGCCATGTTGGCCAGGCTGGTCTTGAACTCCTGACCTCAGGTGATCCGCCCACTTTGGCCTCCCAAAGTGATGGGATTACAGGTGTGAGCCACCATGCCCGGCCTGTGGGCTATTCTTCAGTTCCAGGAGTTCTGGACCAGTACCTTGGCTGTTTCCTTTGCTTATGTTGGGAAATAATAAAATTTCCCCAGAAGCGTGTTACTGATATTCAGTGCTGTTGATCTTAGCTAGTTCCTTTAAAGTCCAGAAGAACATACTTCCCACATAACTTTGTTTGTTTTTGAGATGGGGTCTCACTCTGTCCCCCAGGCTGAGACGCAGTGGCATGATCACGGCTCACTGCAGCCTCAGCCTCCCAGGCTCAGGTGATCCTCCCACCTCAGCCTCCCAAGTAGCTAGTTACTCCAGGTGCATGCCACGATACCCAGGTAATTTTCTGTATTTTTTTTTTTTTTTTTTTTTTTTTGAGACGGAGTCTTGCTCTGTCGCCCAGGCTGGAGTGCAGTGGCGCGATCTCGGCTCACTGCAACCTCCGCCTCCCGGGTTCACGCCATTCTCCTGCCTCAGCCTCTCCGAGTAGCTGGGACTACAGGCGCCCGCCACCACGCCCGGCTAATTTTTTGTATTTTTGGTAGAGACGGGGTTTCACCGTGGTCTCGATCTCCTGACCTCGTGATCCGCCCGCCTCGGCCTCCCAAAGTGCTGGGATTACAAGCGTGAGCCACCGCGCCCGGCAATTTTCTGTATTTTTTGTAGACACTGGGTTTCACCATATTGCCCATGCTGGTCTTGAACTCCTGGGCTCAAGCGATCCACCCGACTTAGCCTCCCAAAGTGCTAGGATTATAGGTATGAACCACCACACCCAGCTTCCCACATAACTTTTAATGAGAAGTTTAGAGCATAATTGTGTTGATCCAACATTTTATAAGAGAGTCAAAATTAAAGGCAAACTAGTTTTTAACACATTTCCAGTTCTTCTGGAATAGCTGTGCCAATTAAACTTTCTGAATTTCTATTAGGGACGACTAAGCATTCTCTGACTCACCTCATTTCCCAAGCAGCCAGATAAGAAATAATTTATTGGTTTACAATATGATACTTTTTTTTTTGAAATGGGGTCTCACTCTGCTGCCCAGGCTGGAGTGCAGTGGTGTGATCATGACTCACTGCGGCCTCGACCTCCCAGGCTCAGGCGATCCTCCCCCTTCAGTTTCCTGGGTAGCTGGGACTACAGGCAAGCACCACCATGCCCAGCTAATTTTTTTTTATATTTTTTGTAGAGACAGGGTCTTGCCATGTTGCCTAGGCTGTTCTCGAACTCCTAGACTCAAATGATCACAAAACTGTTGGGAAGACAGGCGTGAGCCACTGCACTCAGCCTGGTTTACAGTATGATACTTTCAATTAGCAATAATCGCGCCTCGGATAAACCTCATTGGTACGATACTGCCACTGCACAAAGCTACAGTATGATACTTTCATAGCCCATAAAGAAAAATATATATATATATAAAATGTTGAGATATATATATATATATATATATACTTTTTTTTTTTTTTTTTGAGACAGAGCCTCGCTCTGTTGCCCAGGCTGGAGTGCAGTGGTGTGATCTCAGCTCACTGCAACCTCTGCCTCCTGCATTCAAGCAATTCTCATGCATAAGCCTCCCGAGTAGCTAGGATTACAGGCACCTGCCACCATGCCTGACTAATTTTTGTATTTTAGTAGAGATGGGGTTTCACCATGTTGGCCAGGCTGGTCTCAAACTCCTGACCTCAGGTGATCCACCCACCTCGGCCTCCTAAAGTGTTGGGATTACAGGCGTGAGCCACCACACTCAGCCAAAAAATATATTTTAAAATCCTGAGAAAAGGCAATATTTCACAAAAACAAAGTCATTATGTTAATTTGTACCTTTCTTCTATGATTGGCAAAGGAGCATAGGGATGGCTCACCACCACAGGTGCTCTAAAAAGCTGACTGGTCGGCATGATAAACTGATTCGTAATTGGGGCTACAAATAGTGATTAAATGGTCCTGAAATATAAATTTCAAAAAGATTATCTTCCAGTTATAAGTATCTTAATCAGTACATTTGTATCTTTCAATGTTATGCTCTTGCAAAGCTTAAGCCGATACAGTTTAGGATATTGCTGAATTATTTTCAGCCAATATAATCTCTTTTTTTGAGACTGAGTCTCACTGTGTTGCCCAGGCTGCAGTGCAGTGGCACGATCTCAGCTCACTGCAACCTTCGCCTCCCAGGTTCAAGCAATTATCCTGCCTCAGCCTCCAGAGCAGCTGAGATTACAGGCGGGCGCCACCATGCCCGGTTAATTTTTGTATTTTTTTTGTTTGTTTTTTTTTGAGACGGAGTCTCACTCTGTCACCCAGGCTGGCGCCATCTCAGCTCACTGCAAGCTCCGCCTCCCGGGTTCACACCATTCTCCTGCCTCAGCCTCCCGAGTAGCTGGGACTATAGGCGCCCGCCACCATGCCTGGCTAATTTTTTGTATTTTTAGTAGAGACGGGGTTTCACTGTGTTAGCCAGGATGGTCTCGATCTCCTGACCTTGTGATCCGCCTGCCTTGGCCTCCCAAAGTGCTGGGATTACAGGCGTGAGCCACCGTGCCCAGCCTAGTTTTTGTATTTTTAGTAGAGACGGGATTTCACCATGTTGACCAGGCTGGTCTCCAAGTCCTGACCTCAGGTGATCCACCTGCCTCGGCCTCCCAAACTGCTGGGATTACAGGCATGAGCCACTGCTCCTGGCCTCAGCCAATATAATCTTAATCCTTACATGCTTTTCCTGGGAGAAAAGAATTGCTTTCCCCATGTAGTGTAGCCTCATAAGGCTATTCTGCAACAGGAGCAATTTTCTTTTTTCTGGGGAGGCTATAAACAGTCTGGCATATGCAGTGATATCTGGTTTGCAAGGTGTTTTACCTCTGTATACTCTAGAGTAGGGGGTCCCCAACCCCTGGGCCATGGACTGGTACTGGCCAGTGTCTTGTTAAGAACTGGGCCGCAGGCCAGGCCGGGCGCGGTGGCTTATGCCTGTAATCGCAACACTTTGGGAGGCTGAGGTGGGTGGATCACTTGAGGTCAGGAGTTCTCGACCAGCCTGGCCGGTCTCTACTAAAAATACAAAAATTAGCCGGACCGCATGCCTGTAATCCCAGCTACTTGGGAGGCTGAGGCAGGAGAATCACTTGAACTCGGGAGGTGGAGGTTACAGTGAGCCAAGAAGCCAAGATTGCGCCACTGCACTCCAGCCTGGGTGACAGAGTGAGACTCCGTCTCAAAAAAAAAAAAAAAAAAAAAAAAGAACTGGGCCGCGTAACAGGAGATAAGTGGCAGGCAAGCAAGCATTACCGCCTAAGTTCCTCCTCCTGGTCAGAACAGTGGTGGCATCAGATTCTCGTAGAAGCACGAATCCTATTGTGAACTGCGCATGCTAGGGACCTAGGTTTAACGCTCCTTATGAGAATTTAATGCCTGATGACCTCAGGTGGAACAGTTTCATCCTGAACCCATCTCCACCCCCGCTTCCCATGGAAAAATTGTCTTCCAGGAAACCAGTCCCTGGTGCCAAAAAGACTGGGGACCGCTGCCCTAGAGACTCTGGTAATTAAAAGTGTTGTGGCTGAGATACAGTGTGGGGTGAGATACTTACCAGCTAGGGAAAGATATTTACTGAACAGGAATATCCAGCTTAATATGGTGATGAATTGCTCAGTTTATTCCACCTCTTGTTTGATTTCTTCATGATATTGGCTTAGGGCAGGGATGGCACATACATGGCAACATCCTTGACTCCCTTCCATCTCCCTAGAAAACAACATGGCAGACATCACAATGTTACCAGGGGGTCCTTGCTCCCAGAGCTCCCAACATGGTGGCGGGTCGCTTCCAAAATGGCAGCAAGCCTCTTGTTCTCTGACCTGGGGTTCTTGGCCCATGGATTCCAACGAATGGAATCTTGGGTCATGCGGTGATTGTTATAGCTCTATTAGAAGACGTGGGTCATGGAAGAGAACCGTGGAACCCAGCGACTAGTGTTCATCTCGATTAGGGTGAACCCAGGCACTTAGCCGCGCAGGAACAACGGCAAGCCTTCAGCCCAATCGGGAGCAGCAGTGGGCGCCTCGCCAGATCAGGAGCACAGCAGACACCCTGCTGGATCCGGAGGGGTGGAAGTCAGCGGCGGGTCTGCGACTGCGGCAAACAGCAGTGGTAGACAGCGAGCGAAAGCTTAGCTCAAGCGGTAGCAAACACGGTACAAACACGGACCAGAAGACTGTGCAGTTGCAAGATTTAATAGAGTGAAAACAGAGCTCCCATACAAAGGGAGGGGACCCAAAGAGGGTAGTCGTTGCCCGCTGGAATGCCTAGGTTTATATCCTGATCATTTTCCCTCCCGCTGTGCTCTCAGGCAATAGATGATTGGTTATTTCTTTACCTCCTGTTTTTGCCTAATTAGCATTTTAGTGAGCTCTCTTTACTACTTGATTGGTTGGGTGTGAGCTAAGTTGCAAGCCCCATGTTTAAAGGTGGATGCGGTCACCTTCCTAACTAGGCTTAGGGATTCTTAGTCGGCCTAGGAAATCCAGCTAGTCCTGTCTCTCAACAGTACATACTCTTTTCCAGTAAACTCTAGTCCCAGAGTCATTTTTGACACAGTTCTCCAGGCAGCCACCATCAATCAGTTGGAAGTGGGGATCGAAATAAGGTTGGGGATTCTCCCTGGCTCACAGTTTTACTGTTAGTATCTTCTGAATGCAAGAAACAGGGCATCTTTTTTAAAAAGAGGATTTAGGCCAGGCACAGTGGCTCATGCCTGTAATCCTAGCATTTTGGTAGGCCAAGGCAGGCGGATTGCCTGAGCTCAGGAGTTGGAGACCAGCCTGGGCAACATGGCGAAACTCCATCTCTATAAAAAATACAAAAAAATTTAGCCGGGCATCGTGGTGCCTGTCTGTAGTCCCAATTACTTGGGAGGCTGAGGCACAAAAATTTCTCGAACCTGGGAGGTGGAGGTTGCAGTGAGCCAAGATAGCACCACTGCACTCCAGCCTGGGTGACAGAGTGAGACTCTGTCTCCAAAAAAAACATAATAAAATAAATAAATAAAAAGATGATTTAAGGATACATGTAGATTAAAATCAGAAAGTTGTTCAGGATTCAAGTTAAGTCAGTTCCTGGATTCTCTCCCTATGGTCTCCCTGTACTACCTCTCACAGCATATCTGTGACTATGTTTTTAAGGTGCCCCATTTTCCTTTCATTTCCAACTGGCCAATCCTCTCCGTATTCCCCAGTCCAAGTGTTTCACAGAGCTACTTTAACGTGCACATTAGCTAATTACCATTGTCACTATTAGCTAGCCACAGGCTTGGTGCCAGGTTTTTTTCATGGGTAATGAATAGGCAGCTCTTGAGAAGGCAGCCTATGGGCACAGGTGATATTTTCTCTCTTTAATTTAGTGACGGTTTTTACTTTATGAAAATTTGAAATTCAACTGTGCTGCTTAGGTATTTATTAACACTTCAATAAAAACTTTAAGAAAAATTTGTGCCAAATAATGTCCTTTTCTTTTTTGAAAGCCTCACTAAACTAATACATCAGGAGAATGCCATAGAGATTAGACCTTGATTTTAAAGATGTTTTTTAAAATCTCTTAAGACCTTGATGTGAGCCATTCAGAGAGATGTGGGCTGGATAATAGAAGAGTTATGTGAACTCTTAACTAATGGAACAACTTAACCAAAAAGTGATGACTGTAGGTCGGGCACGGCAGCTCACACCTGTAATCCCGGCCCTGGCTGAGGCGGGCAGATCATCTGAGGTCAGGAGTTTGAGACCAGCCTGGCCAACATGGTGAAACCCCGTCTCTACTAAAAATACAAAATTAGCCAGGCGTGGTGACACATGCCTGTAATCCCAGCTACTCGGGAGGCTGAGGCAGGAGAATTGCTTGAACCCGGGAGGCAGAGGTTGCAGTGAGCCGAGATCACACCATTGCACTCCAGCCTGGGCAACAGAGTGAAACCCTGTCTCAAAAAAAAAAAAAAAAAAAAAAAAAAGGTGATGGCTGAGATGAACCTTGACATAGGTTTCTGTTATAAAGTGCAATGCTCTAGTTAGTATAGAGAGAAAACACTGGGTGGTAGTAGCTAAGCAAGTGGGATCAAGGGCTGGGCTCTTCTGTTTAACAGCTGTGCAACCTCAGGCAACTTGGCCTTCTGTATTTTGGTCTTTTTGTCTGTAAAGTAGGGGGTAGATACAGAATTTACATCTTAATTTTGTTATGAGTACTGATGAATATAGATACAATGTTTAGAATAGTTTAGGCTATTTTAGTTTAGAAATGTTTAGGCTACGAAATACATGGGTAGAATTTACACAGAGGCAGAGTACTTTAAAATAATTACATCACCAAATAAAATAAGACAAGTCTGTTACAAGAAATGTTCCCAAAGTGGCCAGATGAGCATCTGTCAGGGGTGCTGTAGGAAGGTCTCCCCCTCTGATGAGAAGGTTAGATTAGAGGATCTTTTAAAGCCTAGGAGTCATTGGTAGCCTAATTATGCCCTGAATGCTTGAAGTTATATTTATGCCTATGGAGTAATATCTAGAAAAATCTGATTTTATTATACTACAAAGCCATAAGTAATTTTTTTGCAACTTGTAGAGTTCTCAGACTAAAGTCAAATGAAACCAAATCATACAAACCAAACTGAACTAGTGACGATTTTTGGTATGTCAATTCACAATGTTAAACAGTAAAGTAACAGAAATCCAGAAATGTAATATTATTTATCCATAGGAAAGTGATCTCAAAAAGCCAAGAGAAAATGCCTCCTAAGGGTCCTTGCTGCAATTTGATCTCAAGAAAGCAGAGAAGAAAATTCTAAAAAGATTATTTCATTTAAGGTTAAATTATTACGGAAATATAAAATTCTCAATGTTGGTCAAACACAAAACTTGCAAGTGGCTTAGAAAGTGCATACAATTCTCAAAATGTATTGCCTACGGTTAAAGGTATTTATATTTATAGTTACATTTTTCTAGCTATATTAAGCATTATTTTTTAAACACATTACAGTAAAATACACATAAAAAGTACATATATATTACGTATATAATTTGAGTTTTTACAAACTAAACACACCTATGTAATCAGCACCCAGATTTTAAATTGTTTTTGAAGTTAATTTTTCTTACCTTTCAGGAAGAAAAATTTAATGTTCTATTCTGCATATTTAGAGGTACACTATGTAACTTTAAAAGCAACATACCTATCTTGACTTCAAGTGACTTTCTTTTTTTTTTTTTTTGAAATTGAGTCTCGCTCTGTAGCCCAGGCTGGAGTGCAGTTGCGTGATCTCCGCTCACTGCAAGCTCTGCCTCCCGGGTTCACGCCATTCTCCTGCCTCAGCCTCCCAAGCAGCTGGGACTACAGGCGCCTGCCACCACACCCGGCTAATTTTTTTTGTATTTTTAGTAGAGACGGGGTTTCACAGTGTTCACCAGGATGGTCTCGATCTCCTGACCTCGTGATCCACCTGCCGTGGCCTCCCAAAGTGCTGGGATTACAAGCTTGAGCCACCACGCCCGGCCTGATTTCAAGTGACTTTCAATACCTCTTGTGGTAGGCAGAATAAATAGCTCCCCGAAGATATCCACATCTTTTTTTTTGAGACAGAGTCTCACTCTGTCACCCAGGCTGGAGTGCAGTGGCACGATCTCGGCTCACTGCAACCGCTGCCTCCCAGGTTCCATTTATTCTCCTGCCTCAGCCTCCCAAGTAGCTGGGACTACAGGCGTGCGCTACCATGCCCGGCTAATTTTGTTTTAGTAGAGACGGGGTGTCATCATGTTGGCCAGGCTGGTCTCGATCTCCTGACGTCGTGATCTGCCCACCTCAGCCTCCCAAAGTGCTCAGATTACAGGAGTGAGCCACCGTGCCTGGCCTAGATATCCACATCTTAATCCCTGAACCTGTGACTATGTTTCCTTACTTGGCAAGAGGGACTTTGCAGATGTGACCAGGACTTTGAGAAGGGAAAATTATCTTGGACTATTGAGTGAACCCAGTGTAATCACCGGGGTCTTTTTAAGTGAGAGAGGAAGGCAGCAGAGTCACAGAAGATGTGGCAAGGGAGGCAGAAGTCAGAGGTGCCATGTGCCAAGGAATGTGAGCAGCCTCTAGAATCTGGAAGAGGGAAGGAAATGAATTCTCCCTGGCAGCCTACAGTAGGAAGGCAATCCTACTGACACCTTGATTTTGGTCCCTTGAAACCCGTTTTGGATCTTTAACGTCAAAAACTGTAGTATAATACATTTGTGTTTTTTTTTTTTTGAGACGGAGTCTCGCTCTGTTGCCCAGGCTGGAGTGCAGCGGTGCGATCTCGGCTCACTGCAAGCTCTGCCTCCCAGGTTCACGCTATTCTCCTGCCTCAGCCTCCCGAGTAGCTGGGACCACAGGCGCCTGCCACCACGCCCGGCTAATTTTTTTATTTTTAGTAGAGATGGGGTTTCACTGTGTTAGCCAGGATGGTCTCGATCTCCTGACCTTGTGATCTGCCCACCTCGGCCTCCCAAAGTGCTAGGATTACAGGGGTGAGCCACCGCGCCTGGCCAATTTGTGTTGTTTTAAAGACCCTAATTTTGTGGTAATTTGTTACAGCATATATGAAACTAATATACCATTTATAGTCTGGTGAGTCTGTCTTCAGATTCATATATCTCACTACACATTTAATAGCTTCATGTGGCTCACAGGCATCTCAATCATAACATGCCCTAAATTAAAACTTTACTTTTTTCTTCCCAAACCAGGTCACTCTCCCAGCCTTTCTCATCTTAGTACACAACCAACCACCCAATCACTAATGGCAGAAACCTGGAAGTCATTTCTTTCTTTCTTTTTTTTTAAGAGATGAGGTCTCGATCCGGCACCTAGGCTGGAGTGCAGTGGTTTGATCGAGCTCACTGCTGCCTCGAACTCCTGAGCACAAGCGATCCTCCCACCTCTGCCTTCCAAAGTGCTGGGACTGCAAGTGTGAGCCACCACACCTGGCCCGGAGGTCATTCTTGAGTCTTTTTCCCTGTCATCCCCTTATATCTAACCTATAATTAAGTCTCATCAATTTTACTTCCAAAATAAACATCATATCCATCCACTTCAGTTGAGTTTCACTGCTACCAATCCATTCTCCACACAGCAGCCAATGTGATTTAAAAAAAAAATCTGGGCCTGGTGTGGTGGCTCACGCCTGTAATCCTAGCACTTTGGGAGGCCAAAGTGGGCGGATCACCTAAGGTCGGGAGTTTGAGACCAGCCTGGCCAACATGGTGAAACCCCCGTCTCTACTAAAAATACAAAACTTAGCCGGGCATGGTGGTGTGTGCCTGTAATCCCAGCTACTCGGGAGGCTAAGGCAGGAGAATTGCTTGAACCTGGGAGGTGGAGGTTTCAGTGAGCTGAGATCGTACCACCGTACTCCAGCCTGGGTGATACAGTGGGACCCTGTCTCAAAAACAAACAAACAAACAAAAAAGAAATCCGATAGCACTTCCTTGCAAAAACCCCTTAATGTCTTTTCTTTTGTGGCTAATGTGACCTTTTTGTGGCTCCAAGCTAGCTGCAGGGGAACTAAGAGTTCATAAGAATTTTACAAATTAGAGCTTCATGATTAATTGAAATGCATCACAAACTGCAGTTTGATGAGATTCGAAATTTGCTGTACAGCAAGAAATCTCAATGAACTGTTAGACTTAGTTTCACCTGTGGTAAATTTTTAATGGTTGTAAAAAAAAAAAAGATGTTAATATTTTGTATCATCAACTTCATTCAAAGTTTCTTGTCAATGGTGACTCAGGAATCTGTTGCCCAGGCTGGTCTCAAACTCCTGGCCTCAAGCTATCCTCCACCCCCTTGGCTTCCTAAAATGCTGGGAGTGACTCAGAAGTTTTAAAGGGTCATTAAAAAGTCTTAAAGCCTGATTCGGTGGCATGGGCCTGTAGTCCCAGCTACTCAGAATGCTGAAGCCAGAAAAGATGGCTTGAGGCCAGGAGCTCGAGTCCAGCCCGGACAACACAGTGAGACCCTTGTCTCAAAAACAACAACAACCCAAAGTCTTATTTATCTTCAGGAGCTGCGCAAGCCCTTTACCATCGCCACGATTCTCCCTGGATGTCCCTAGGCCTCGCGACTGGCTGGGAGTTCCCTGTAGTGGAGGCCACCGCTGAACTGATTATAAAGATGAGAGAGGCTCTACCATGCCTTGGTCATCAATTCACACTCCACCAGTGTCTTTTAGCAGTCACGGCAAGGTTTAACGTCAGGGACCGCTGTGGGGTGGCCGCGCTATACGACAGTATAGTTGCGGTCCTGGTTTATGAAATAACTGAGGGAACAAGAGGCCCAAGAAATCCCTCCTTGGGTGCAAGACCAAAACAACTACCCTGCGGGAAGACTCGGGCTTCAGTGCGTGTGTCGCCAGCGGAGGAGGACGCTTCGGGGCGGGAGCACAGGCTGGCAGGACAGCCCCGAAGCAGCTCCAGCGCGGCAGAGACCATGAAGACGCTCCGCTGGTCTGCACCCGGCCTGCGCCTCAAAATACCGCCGGGAAGAGCGGGGGGACGGGGACGGAAGCAGCCAATCACGCAAGCCCTCTCGGGTGGCGACAGGGCGCGCTCGCGGATTCGGCACTCCGCGTGGGCGTGGCTGGGCGAGCGAGGAGTGGGGACAAAGTCGAGCGACGAGTCATCTACCCGCGCGCCCGAGCGCGGAAACCGAGGTGCAGGCTCGCGCTCTGCCTGCTTCGTGGCGCTTGGTTCGGCTCTCGCCCGAGGAGCGCGGTGGCGGCGTGGGAGGGAACCTCTGACGGCGTCTGGTGAGAGCCGCGCGGCGGCGGGGCACTCCGGGAGAGCATCCTGCCTACCCCCAGGGCCGCCTCCCCCGGCCTCCTGCCCCAGGCCTCCCCTCCCCGGCCGCTTTCCACCCCACCGCGCCCCGAGGCCCACACTGGACCCGGCTCTCGCCCAATGTCCTGCAGGCCTGCACCATAGGGCACCTCTTTGGCCCAATTCAGGGCTCCGCCGTGTGGTTCGGGGTGGGCCCTGATGAGCAAGGGAGGGGATGTAGAGGGAGGCCCAGGTTTACTTGTCCCCTGAAACAGTGCTGTCCAATAAGGGGGATGCTGAGTGTCCCGTTAGGAGCGGGGCAGGGCGAGAGAGGGTGGAGAACTGCCTGGCAGGCGAGCTGTCCTGGCTTGAAAAGGCTGGGCTAAAAGGTCCCCTCCAAGGTCCCCTCCTGGCTCTGAGTCTACATTCTGAGTCTGGGCTTCCTTGTATATTTGAGAAGCGTTAATTCCCCGCCCTCACCCCAATTTTTTTTTTTTTTTTTTTTTGAGACTGAGTCTCGCTCTGTCGCCCAGGCTGGAGTGCAGTGGCGCGATCTCAGCTCACTGCAAGCTCCGCCTCCCAGGTTCACGCTATTCTCCTGCCTCAGCCTCCCGAGTAGCTGGGACTACAGGCGCCTGCCACCACGCCTGGCTAATTTTTTGTATTTTTAGTAGAGACGGGGTTTCACCATGTTAGCCAGGATGGTCTCGATCTCCTGACCTCGTGATCCGCCCACCTCGGCCTCCCAAAGTGCTGGGATTACAGGCATGAGCCACCGCGCCCGGCCCCTCCCCCCAGTTTTACGCTTGTAAAATTGTTAGAACACAAGAACGTATTTTTTACTACTCTGGTAGGAGGGGTGGGGTACAATTTCGCAGTATAGGTAACTCGTTAACCCAACTGTAGGAGCGCCGCAAGAGAAGCCAAACCGAATTACAGCGTCGGAATGGGGCCCTGACTTTCAGACCGCTTTATATAGCTCTTTCCTTCTTATTCCTGTGAGTCCCATCCTCATTGCACTGACGAAAGGACGATTTATCATGTTTTCGAGGAAGATTTGTACTCATGGATGTTTATGGAATGAACAGACACAAGGCAAACACTGGATGTGGGACAGTGTTCTGAGCGCTGAAGTCATTCAGACAAGGGTTTGATTTTTCGGTTCTCTCAATGATGAACTTGGGTTCAATTCTCCTGCCTCAGGCTCCCAAGTAGCTGGGATTACAGGCGCCTGCCACCATGCTCGGCTAATTTTTGTATTTTTAGTAGAGACAGGGTTTCACCATGTTGGTCAGGCTGGACTTGAACAGACATCAAGTGATCCGCCCATCTCGGCTTCCCAAAGTGCTGGGGTTACAGGCATCAGCCACTGCGCCCGGCCAATGATGAACTATTAAACAGTGATTTGGGGCAAATAAATTATTTTCTCTGTGCCTCCTGTCTGTAAAATGGGGCTAATACGAGGGCTGTGAGGATGAAATGAGTTAATACGTGTGAAGAAAGCTATTAGCACAATGTTTGGCACTTCAGAAGCGCTCAGCAAATGTTTACTGTTGTTTCCTCTGTTCAGTGACTGCCTGACCCGAGTGTTCATTATTTTCAGTTGATAGCCTTAAAAATATTCTCTTCACAAAGAACTCTTTCCACGGTTGAGTGGGACATTATTTTTCTGGAAAGGGTTAATCACCTTTTGTCAGCACTTACAATGGACGGTCTTGAGTTGAGAGAATGCAGAAAGTAGCCTTTAAGAATTGGGTTTCTGCCGGGCGGGGTGGCTCACGCCTGTAATCCCAGCACTTTGGGAGGCCAGTGCAGGCAGATCACCTGAGGTCAGGAGTTCAAGACCAGCCTGGCCAACATGACGAAACCTCATCTCCACTAAAAATACAAAAATTAGCTGGATGTGGTGGCGGGCGCCTGTGATCCCAGCTACTCAGGAGGCTAAGATAGGAGAATCGCTTGAACCCGGGAAGCGGAGGTTGCAGTGAGCCAAGATTGCACCACTGCACTCCAGCCTGGGCACAGGCTGTCTCAAAAAAAAAAAAAAAAAAAAAAAAAGAATTGGGTTTCTCTGGCTGGGTATGGTGGCTCACGTCTGTAATCCCAGCACTTTGGGAGGCCAGGCGGCGGATCACCTGAGGTCAAGAGATCAAGACCAGCCTGGCCAACATGGTGAAACCCCGCCTCTACTAAAAATACAAAAAAAGGCCGGGCGCGGTGGCTCACGCTTGTAATCCCAGCACTTTGGGAGGCCGAGGCGGGCGGATCACGAAGTCAGGAGATTGAGACCACGGTGAAACCCCGTTTCTTCTAAAAATACAAAAAATTAGCCAGGCGTGGTGGCTGGCGCCTGTAGTCCCAGCTACTCGGAGAGGCTGAGGCAGGAGAATGGCGTGAACCCGGGAGGCGGAGTTTGCAGTGAGCCGAGATTGCGCCACTGCACTCCAGCCTGGGCCACAGAGCGAGACTCCATCTCAAAAAATAATAATAATAATACAAAAAAAGTAGCTGGGCATGGTGTCACATGCCTGTAATCCCAGCTACTTGGGAGGCTGAGGCAGGAGAATCACTTGAACCCAGGAGGTGGAGGTTGCAGTGAGCTGAGATGTGTCACTGCACTCCAGCCTGGGCAACAGAGCGAGACCCTGTCTCAAAAACAAAAAACAAAAAAACAAGAATTGGGTTTTTCAGCGATTGCAAGTGAGTTCAAGATGAAGGCAAACTTGTCTGAAAACTATCATCTATCTGTCTAACATCTATCATCCATCCATCTGTCACCTATTATTTGTTTTTCTGTCTTTCTTTTGGTGGCTCAGGTGCAATTATAGAATTGAAGAGTGAAGTGGATGCAAGTATTC
Source organism: Hylobates moloch (assembly GCF_009828535.3). Taxonomy (NCBI): domain Eukaryota; kingdom Metazoa; phylum Chordata; class Mammalia; order Primates; family Hylobatidae; genus Hylobates; species Hylobates moloch. The sequence continues at coordinate 32,751,353 of NW_026652285.1, read as the reverse complement.
AGTCCCACCTTCTGACTTTCTGAGCTCTGTGCTGGACAATGCACCTACTTCATAATATTCTTTAAAAGATTGCTTGTTTTTATTTTATTTTTTTAATTTTAATTTTTTAAAGATAAGGTCTCACTTTGTCACCCAGGCTGGAGTGCAGTGGTCCTTTTCCAATTTGTACTATAGTTTCTTTCAGGGAAAAGAATTATGTAGCTGGAGAACACATATGAGAAGACTTTTTGCTATTTAGCCTCTTGTGGCTTTTAATTTACATTTTTAATTTTTGTGAGGCAAGGCCAAGGCAGATGACTTGAGGTCAAGAGTTCGAGAACAGCCTGGTTTAGTTGAAACCGTGTCTCAACTACAAAAATACAAAAATTAGCCAGGCATGGTGGCGTGCGCCTGTAATCCCAGCTACTTGGGAGGCTGAGGCAGGAGAATTGATTGAACCCTGGAGGTGGAGGTTACAGTGAGCTGAGGTCGCACCACTGCACTCCAGCCTGTCAACAGAGTGAGACTCCATCTCAAGAAAAAAGAAAAATACTGTGAGGCAGAACAAATCATTCATGGTTTGTCAATTTGTATTTATTTTACAAAGAACAGTAAACGTTCCATCTGGCAGTACTAAAATGCCTGGTACTTACCAGTTACTCAAAGGTTATTCTACCTAAACTGAGAGCAAGCTAGCCATATGAGTAAACTGAAAAATAGAACAATGTTACCTAAGGCCAGGTTTATAGACAAGTTTGCCTTCATCATGAACTCACTGGCGATCTGAGAAACCCAATTCTTTTTTTTTTTTTTGAGATGGAATCTCACTCTTGTTGCCCAGGCTGGAGTGCAGTGGCAGGATCTCGGCTCACTGCAACCTCCGCCTCCCGGGTTCAAGCGATTCTCCTGCCTCAGCCTCCCCAGTAGCTGGGATTACACGCACCTGCCACCATGCCTGGCTAATTTTTGTATTTTTAGTAGAGACGGGGTTTTGCCATGTTAGCCAGGCTGGTCTTGAACTCCTGGCCTCAGGTGATCCACCCGCCTCGACCTCCCAAAGTGCCGGGATTACAGGCGTGAGCCACTGCGCCCGGCCGAAACCCAATTCTTGAAAGCAGCTTTTTGTATTCTCTCAAGACTGTCCATTGTAAGTACTGATGAAAAGTGATTGCCTCCTTACAAAAGGAAATTTACTTGCCCCAGGCTGGATTTAAATTTTAATTTTTTTAAAGATAGGGTCTTGCTCAATCTTTCAGGCTGGAGTGCGGTGGCACGATCATAACTCACTACAGCCTCAAATTCCTGGGCTAAAGTGATCTTCCTGCCTCACCCTCCCAAATAGCTAGGACTGCAGGTGTGTGCAACCACACTCAGCTAATTAAAAAAAATTTGTTTGTAGAGACAGGAGTCTTACCATGTTGACCAGGCTGGTCTTAAACTCCTGACTTCAAGGAGTCCTTCTTGCCTCAGCCTCCCAAAGTGCTGGGATTACAGGCATGAGCCACCATGTCCAGCCAGATTTCTTGTTTTTTATTTATTTATTTATTTATTTATTTATTTATTTATTTATTTATTTATTTATTTTTTGAGAGAGAGTCTCACTCTTTTGCCTGGGCTGGAGTGCAGTGGTGCGATCTCGGCTCACTGCAACCTCCGCCTCCTGGGTTCAGGCGATTCTTGTGCCTCAGCCTCCCAAGCAGCTAGGATTACAGGCAGGCGCTACCACGCCTGGCTAATTTTTCTTTTTTTTTGTTTGAAATGGAGTCTCCATCAGTCTCCCAGGCTGGAATGTAATGGCATAATCTCGGCTCACTGCAACCTCCGCTTCCCAGGTTCAAGCAATTCTCCTGCCACAGCCCCCTGAGTGCTGGGATTGCAAGTGCACACCACCACACCCTGCTAAGTTTTGTATTTTTAGTAGAGATGGGGTTTCACCATGTTGGCCAGGCTGGTCTCCAACTCGTGACCTCAGGTGATCCGCCCACCTTGGCTTCCCAAAGTGCTGGGATTACAGGCATGAGCCACTGTGCCCAGCCAAAGTTGAATGTTTTTGCTAAATTTTAGGGCTGTTATAACTCTTTGTATATTTGAAAAGTTGATGGCCAGCAATTTCCAAAACTTTGCACTTTTAGATTTGATATTTCCAATATATTTAAATGTTCTCATTCTACCATTTAACTGAGTCATAATTAAAAGCATTTTAAAAAGTAAGATTTGTGGCTGGGCGCAGTGGCTCATGCCTGTAATCCTAGAACTTTGGTAGGCCGAGGTGGGTGGATCACATGAGGTCAGGAGTTTGAGACTGGCCTGGCCAAGATGGTGAAACCCTGTCTCTGCTAAAAATACAAAAAAATTAGGTGGGTGTGGTGGCGGGCACCTGTAATCCCAGCTACTCAGGAGGCTGAGACACAAGAATCTCTTGAAATGGGGAGGTGGAGGTTGCAGTGAGCCAAGGTCATGTCACTGCACTGCAGCCTGGGCAACAGGGGGAGACTGTATTTAAAAAAAAAAAAAGTAAGATTTGCTCCAACAGTTTGTAGAATATGTTACCAATTTTGTAATATACGTTGTGTATGTGTGTATGTATACACATACATACAGCATATATAAACACATCATATATATATACTCATATATATATACACTCATATATATACACATATATATACACATATACACATATATATACATATATATATACACACATATATACACATATATATATATATATTTAGATAGAGACTCATTCTGTTGCCCAGGTTGGAGTGCAGTGGCACCATCTCGGCTCACTGCAAGCTCCACCTCATGTGTTCAAGTGATTCTCCTGCCTCAGCCTCCCAAGTAGCTGGGCCTATAGGTGTGTGCCACAACACGTGGCTAATTTTTTTTTGTATGTTTAGTAGAGATGGGGTTTCACCATGTTGGCCAGGCTGTTCTCGAATTCCTGACCTCTCGTGATCCACCCACCTCGGCCTCCCAAAGTGTTGGGGTTACAGGCGTGAGCCATATATTTATTCATATTATCATAGTTTATCCATGGAAGGACAGATAAGAAACCAGTAACTGTTTGCTTCCAGGGAAAAGAACTAGCTAGCTGGGGAACACAGATGAAAAGACTTATTGCTACTTAACCTCTTGTGACTTTTTAATTTTAAACCATGTGAATATACTACCTAATCAAAAATTGAGTTAATTAAAATAATTTTTTAAAACCTCCCCTTCAAAAGGCATTTTACCTTAATTTTATTTTTAAGATTTAACTTCTTTCCTTAAAAAAGCTTTGACTTTTTAAGGTTTTTTAGGTTTCTAGGTAACATTGTTGTATTTTTCACCATTTATTTATATAGCCAGCTTGCTCTCAGTTTAGGTAGAATAACCTTTGAGTAACCTGGTAAATAAGCATTTTAATACTGCCAGATGGAACATTTACTGTTCTTTGTAAAATAAATACAAATTGACAAACCATAAATGATTTGTTTTGCCTCACTCAGCAAATTAAATATTACCAACAATTTATTCAGCTCAAATTTGATCACTGGAAGAAGGATTATGTACAAGAACACTTACGACAACCATTTTTGGAAGAATATTTTTGTCTCTTTAAAGATTAGATAGTGCGGCCGCGTACGGGTGGCTCATGCCTGTAATCCCAGCACTTTGGGAGGCCAAGGCGGGCGGATCATGAGGTCAGGAGTTTGAGACCAGTCTGGCTAGCGTGGTGAAACCCCATGTCTACTAAAAATACAAAAAATTAGCCCAGCATGGTGGCGCATGCCTGTCATCCCAGCTACTCGGGAGGCTGAAGCAAGAGAATTGCTTGAACCCAGGAGGCGGAGGTCGCAGTGAGCTTAGATTGTGCCACTGCACTCAAGCCTGGGTGGCAGAGCGAGACTCTGTCTCAAAAAATAATAATAATAATAATAAAGATCAGATAGTGCTTGGGTCTTCTGAATATAACTCTCTTGGCGGAATGCCTGTTTCATTATATTGTGTTTGCCATTGGGTGAAATTAGCTTTTACTGGCGATTATAAATTCAGAGTGGACCTAATGATGGGACCGTTTGCATGGTCACAGAATTTTAGCCTCAGAGAGTGTTGAGGTACCAACAGCAGAGGGCTACTGACGGAATTTCCAGTGAATTTCAGAGTTTACCCTCATCTAAAGGATGGCACCCCTAGAATTGGAATCCTTACTGAAGTGTCTCTGGATTCCTGATTACAAGTTCTAAATAGTGATACACTTACTGAAACATGAACATTGAGATCAGAGTCCATGAGCTGAAATTTTATGTTGATTTAGAGAAGTTTAACATGTTCCAAGTCTGGCTCAGTGCTGTATGCCTGTAGTTCCAGCTAGTTAGGAGGCTGAGGTGGGGGGATTGCTTGAGCCCAGGAGTTCCAGGCTGCAATGAGCTATGATCATGCTTGTGAATAGCTACTGCACTCTAGCTTGGGCAACATAGCAAGATCCCATCTCCAAAAATGTAAAAACTTTAAAAAATATTCCATAAAACAAATCTCTTATTCCTTGCCCCTGATTTTACTTTTTGAATGGAGGGTATAGCATGGCAGGGAGGGATGAGCAAGCAGTGGAGCTGAGCAATAGTATATCTGTGAATGGGAGGGCCATAATGCTCAGAGCGAGGCAGCAACTGAGAAACGTGGGGGAGGAGGACCTGAGGTTTGTGTGAAGCCTTTCCAGAAAGGATGACATTTAGATTGAGTTTTGAAGGATGAGTAGAAGACCAGCAAGGTGGAAAGGAAGTTTTAGGAAAAAGTAAGTGGCATCTATAAAGGTACAGATATACGGAGATTCACTATTTGAACTGGCGGCAGTTTGCTATGGCTGGCGCTTTGGCACAGAGAAGGGTAATTTTAGGCAGGGAAGAGATGGTGGAAAGGAAGATCACTTTGAAAGTTTGCAGGAGGCCGGGCGCAATGGCTCATGCCTGTAATCCCAGCACTTTGGGAGGCCGAGGTGGGCGGATCACTTGAGGCCAGGAGTTCAAGACCAGCCTGGCCAACATGGCAAAACCCCATCTCTACTAAAAATACAAAAATTAGCTAGGCATGGTGGTGGGTGCCTATAATCCCAGCTACTCGGGAGGCTGAGGCAGGAGAATTGCTTGTATCTGGGAGGCAGAGGTAGTAGTGAGCCAAGCTCGTGCCACTGCACTCCAACCTGGGTGACAGAGTGAGACTTTGTCTCTAAATAAATAAATAAGAAAGTTTATAGGAGGCAGGCAAACCACTTGACAGCTGTTAGGATCATCCAGACCTAAAATGAGGGACTGGACTAGGGGAAGTCTTTGTAAGGATGAAGAGGAGGTGAGAGATTTGAAAGATATTTAGGGGGTGGAATTGATAGCATTTTGGAGATATGGGGCGAAGAACAGAAAAGACAAGGATTTGAAAGCATTTAGATGAATGAAATTGCATAACTCAGAGAACAATTGAGGAGGAACAGGTTCCGAAAAGAAAATGAGTTCAGTTTGGGACACTGACTTTAAGGTGGTTATAGGACATACAGCAGGAGATATCTGATAAGCATTTGGAGTTGTCAGTTTTGTTGGCACTGTTGTGTAGGTACTAATGAGGGCTTGAAGGTCAGGTTTTTATCTTACTCATCTTTCTCCTGCCCAGCATTAATCACAATACCTTGTATTTAGGAAGTGTATAGTGTGAGAGTGAATAGACTGTGTTCCTTATGAGACATGATCTTAAATGTTGGGGCAGTAATTTTCCCTCTCAAGACCTGTGTTTCCCTTTCTATAAAGTGATGGAGTTGAACTGGATCAGTGGTTCTCAACAACTGATTTTGCAACAACCTACTATGTTGGGCTCATCTGTGAGTTATGGCCAGTAATTTTTAATAATGAAGAGCTGAGGCCGGGCGCGGTGGCTCACGCTTGTAATCCCAGCACTTTGGGAGGCTGAGGTGGGCGGATCACGAGGTCAGGAGATCAAGACCACGGTGAAACCCCGTCTCTACTAAAAAATACAAAAAAAAATTAGCCGGGCGTGGTGGCGGGCGCCTATAGTCCCAGCTACTCGGAGAGGCTGAGGCAGAATGGCGTGAACCCGGGAGGCGGAGCTTGCAGTGAGCCGAGATCGCGCCACTGCACTCCAGCCTGGGCGACAGAGCGAGACTCCGTCTCAAAAAAAAAAAAAAAAAAAAAAAAAAGAGCTGACATTTCCTCACCTTTTAAACAAGAGCTGATTTATGTCACTCCTTCTTAATGGCATTCCAGTGTGTTTTCTTGAGTGTGAGAGGATGGGGTGTTGTTACAGTTAGTCTGCTGGAGTTTCTTCTTCTTCTTTTTTTTTTTTTGAGATGGAGTCTTGCTCTGTCACCCAGGCTGGAGTGCAGTGGTGCGATCTCAGCTCACTGCAAGCTCTGCCTCCTGGGTTCACGCCATTCTTCTGCCTCAACTTCCCGAGTAGCTGGGACTACAGGCGCCCGCCACCACGCCCAGCTAATTTTTTTTTTTTTGTATTTTTAGTAGAGACGGGGTTTCACCATGTTAGCCAGGATGGTCTCGATCTCCTGACCTCGTGATCTGCCCACCTCGGCCTCCCAAAGTGCTGGGATTACAGGCGTGAGCCACCACGCCTGGCCTTGGAGTTTCTTAACTCTGGATATACCAATGGGAGAGTCACACATAAATGGAGGTGCAAAAAAAGATTAAGAATACTAAATAGTGGTTAAGGACTTGAAACTGAAAATTTATATTTCTGATTTAGAGAAGTTTAAAGTTTAGTTATATCTAGGTGTTATTCTGATTATAAAGTTTTTATTTTGGCAATTTCAGGAACTTTATTTTAAGAACCTCTCAAAACGAAACAAGCAAATCATGGAGAAGAATGGAAATAACCGAAAGCTGCGGGTTTGTGTTGCTACTTGTAACCGTGCAGATTATTCTAAACTTGCCCCGATCATGTTTGGCATTAAAACCGAACCTGAGTTCTTTGAACTTGATGTTGTGGTACTTGGCTCTCACCTGATAGATGACTATGGGTAAGATGAAAGCATTTTCTTATTCTTCATTGCAACAGTGTGCTAGAAGGAGCTTGGGTTTTGTAGCCATATGGGCCCAGCTTCAAATTCCTGTTCTGCTGCTTAGTTTTTATGTGGCCTTAGAGTAGTCACTTAGCATCTCTGAGCCTCAGTTTCCTCATTATAAAATGTAGTGAAAACTTACATTGTAAATTATTGTGAGGAATGGAGATCATGATATACAGCATCCATCACAATGATGCCGCTTAGTAGATGATTGATAAATGGTAGCTACAAATAATATTACTGTTTGTTATTAGTTGTTACATTCAAAGAAATACCACTTATAAATACATATTGTATGAGTATAATAATGTGATTCCATGTAATCTGTTTTGTGAGCTGTAATGGCAATCTTTAAAACTGGTTTATAAGCCAACAGCATATAAAGTAGTAGATATGGAATAAGATTTTAAAAATCTAATCTGCAAAGTAGAGAGTTACATTACTGTCACCATTGGCATTTATTTTGCTGACATTAGGTTTGTTATTAATCACAGGCTACATTTAAAAAGTGAAAGTTGGGCCAGGCACAGTGGCACAGGCCTGTAATCCCAGCACTCTGGGGGGCTGAGGTGGGTGGATCACCTGAGGTAAGGAATTTGAGACCAGCCTGGCCAACATGGTGAAACCCCATCTCTACGAAAAATACAAAAAAAAAAAAAAAAAAATTAGCCAGTTGTGGTGGCGCATGCCCGTAGTCCTAGCTACTCGGGAGGCTGAGGCAGGAGAATCGCTTGAACCCAGGAGGCAGAGGTTGCAATGAGCCGAGATCACACCACTCCAGCCTGGGCAACAAGAGTGAGACTCCGTCTCAAAAAAAAAAAAAAAAAAAAAAAAGCAAAGGTTGGATAATCTGAGAGAACAAGGCATATTACATACATCTTGATGTATGTAATAAAAAGTCATTTAGTGCACCCTTGTGGCATGAATATATTAATGCAGTCTCCAAAGAGGATCACAAATACAATACTGTATCTGAAAGAACCTTGCGTTAAAATAAAATTGTCCTTTTCAGACTATTCTTTAAAAACAAGGTGGGAATTTGCTACTAGGAAATACTTAAAGAGCAGAGAAGAAACTTAATGGATAGCTCAGGGATCCACAGTTTTTTTTTTTTTTTGAGACAGCGTTTTGCTCTCGTTGCCCAGGCTGGAGTGCAGTGGCGTGATCTCAGCTCACCGCAACTTCCACCTCCCGGGTTCAAGTGATTCTCCTGCCTCAGCCTTCCGAGTAGCTGGGATTACAGGCATGCACCACCATGCCCGGCTAATTTTGTATTTTTAGTAGAGATGGGGTTTCTCCATGTTGGTCAGGCTGGTCTCAAACTCCCAACCTCAGGTGATCCACCTGCCTCAGCCTCCCAAATTGCTGGGATTACAGGCGTGAGCCACTGCGCCTGGCCAAACTTTTTTTTTATGTATATATATAAAATGAATTCTGGCTGTTTAGGAGCATCCTCTCAGTAGAATAGAAATTTTAGCTAGAGCCTGAGATGAAAGTTTGAGTGGGTTCTTTTACTGCTGTGAGAAAGCTTTGACAGGAAGACTAGTGGAAGAGAGGCTCTCAGAGAAATCGTAGTAGGTTTTTTATCTGCCTACCACAGTTACCAAGGGTGGAAAAATAGTATTTATCTGATGAGACCGTTAAATAGGAAATTTGACTAGTACTTAATGAAAATGCATGTTTAAAGTACATTCTAACACAAGAAATTGGTTGCTTCTTGAGAGAAGAACTGGATGACTGGGAGACAAAAGTGAGACTTTTCACCATGAAATGTTTTCTTAAAGAAAAAAGGGTTGGCTGGGCACGGTGGCTCACACCTGTAATCCCAGCACTTTGGGAGGCCGAGGCTGGCGGATCATGAGGTCAAGAGATCGAGACCATCCTGGCCAACATGGTGAAACCCTGTCTCTACTAAAAATACAAAAATTAGCTGGGCGTGATGGCACACACCTGTAGTTCTAGCTACTCAGGAGGCTGAGGCAGGACAATCACTTGAACCTGGGAGGTGGAGGTTGCAGTTGAGTGGAGATCACGCCACTGCACCCCAGCCTGGGCGACAGAGCGAGACTCTGTCTCAAAAAAATAAAAAAAAGGGTAAAGAACATTTTCCCCTAAGTATATATAAAAAGTGCTGACCACTGTTAAAAGTTTAGTCTCTTTCTTCCTAATAAAATATTCTCTGGCCGGGTGCAGTGGCTCACGCGTGTAATACCAGCACTTTGGTAGGCCAAGGTGGGTATCACCTGAGGTCAGGAGTTCAAGACCAGCCTGGCCAACATGGCAAAACCCCATCTGTACTAAAAATAGAAAAATTAGCTGGGTGTGGTGGTACATGCCTGTAATCCCAGCTACTCAGGAGGCTGAGGCAGGAGAATCGCTTGAACCCAGGAGGCAGAAGTTGTAGTGAGCCTAGATCGCGCTACTGCACTCCAGCCTGGGCAACAGAGCAAGACTTCATCTCAAAAAAAAAAAAAAAAAGAATCTTAATCAGGCTGTTTACACTTATGGTCATTATATTCAATTATTTTTTTAATGTTTTCATTCAGATTGGTGTTAGATTGCTTTTCTTGTATGTGGTCTGTGTTTAAAAACTCCCTGGCTTTAGAAATACATATCGAATGATTGAACAAGATGACTTTGACATTAACACCAGGCTACACACAATTGTGAGGGGAGAAGATGAGGCAGCCATGGTGGAGTCAGTAGGCCTGGCCCTAGTGAAGCTGCCAGATGTCCTTAATCGCCTGAAGCCTGATATCATGATTGTTCATGGAGACAGGTTTGATGCCCTGGCTCTGGCCACATCTGCTGCCTTGATGAACATCCGAATCCTTCACATTGAAGGTGGGGAAGTCAGTGGGACCATTGATGACTCTATCAGACATGCCATAACAAAACTGGCTCATTATCATGTGTGCTGCACCCGCAGTGCAGAGCAGCACCTGATATCCATGTGTGAGGACCATGATCGCATCCTTTTGGCAGGCTGCCCTTCCTATGACAAACTTCTCTCAGCCAAGAACAAAGACTACATGAGCGTCATTCGCATGTGGCTAGGTACGTATCTCAGACTTTAGTCAGCCTAATGGTTGTTTTTGTCAGAAAAATGTTCTGTCTATTTCAATCCTTTTGGAAACTATTATGGATAGAATATTCTGTTAGCAATGAGAAGGCCAAGGTTTTAGTTCATAGACCTTGCCCTATGGTATGACTTTACCTCTCTGAGGTTCACCTTTTCTGTAAAATAGGCTTAGTGGATTGATTTTTTAAAATCTCTGCTATATTTATAGAATGGAATGCTTTTAATCCATTAAATATATTAGTTATAAGAACGATCCTAATATGTCAAAGGGGGGGAGCTATAAAATTATAAGTGTAATATGCCATTTCATTTTATTTTATTTATTTAATTTTTTGAGATGGAGTCTTGCGCTGTTGCCTAGGCTGGAGTGCAGTGGCGTGATCTTGGCTCACTGCAGCCTCTGCCTCCCGGGTTCAAGTGATGCTCCTGCCTCAGCCTCCCGAGTATCTGGGATTGCAAGCGTGCACCACCACGACCGGATAATTTTTGTATTTTTAATTTCACCACGTTGGCCAGGCTGGTCTCGAACTCCTGACCTCAAGTGATCCGCCCACCTTGGGTTCCCAAAGTGCTGGGATTACAGGTGTGAGCCACTGCGCCCAGCCATAATCTGCCATTTTAATAAAAACTGTAATAATGGAATGGTTAGGAAGTATGTACACCAAGTCATTTATTTTATTTATTTCTGGTGTGGGATTATGGGTGTTTTTATGTTTGACTTTCTGAATTTTTTTTTTTTTTTTTTTGAGACAGAGTCTTGCTCTGTCATCCAGGCTGGAGTGCAGTGGCACAATCTCGGCTCACTGCAACCTCCACCTCCCAGGTTCAAGCGATTCTCCTGCCTCAACCTCCTGAGTGGCTGGGATTACTATGCCTGGCTAATTTCATATTTTTAGTAAAGACAGGGTTTTGCCATGTTGGCCAGGCTGGTGTGGAACTCCTGATCTCAGGTGATCCGCCCACCTCAGCCTCCCAAAGTGCTGGGATTACAAGCGTGAGCCACCGCGCCTGGCCTGATTTCTGAATTTTTTTAACTACATTGGCAAAATTTTTTTTTTTTTTTTTTTTTTTTGAGATGTCTGTCACCTAGGCTGGAGTGCAGTGGCTCAATCTCGGCTCACTGCAACCTCCACTTCCCGAGTTCAAGTGATTCTCTTGCCTCAGCCTCCTGAGTAGCTGGGGTTACAGGCACACACCACCACACCCGGCTAATTTTTTTTTGTATTTTTAGTAGAGACGGGGTTTCACTATGTTGGTTAGGCTGGTCTCAAACTCCTGGCCTCATGATCCGCCCACCTCGGCCTCCCAAAGTGCTGAGATTACAGGCATGAGCCACCGCGCCCAGCTTATTTTTATTTTTAATGCTTTTCTTACAGAATTGTTGGAATACTCAGATTATGCATGTTGGAAGCAGTAAGCCCTTATTAATATAAGGGATTATGATGATTATTATTAAAAAGCAAAAGTCATAGTTGTAGCCTTAGAATATATCTTTGTAAATAAGCCCTATGTTCCAAATTTTTTAATGTTCAGTGCTCTAGCTTCCTAGAAATTATCTTTTGCTAATCAGAGGTAAAGAAATCCAAGTTTACAAACAGAATGTCAGTTGGTTAATTTATAGTAAGAGTACTACCTAGGGGACAAATTAGGACTAATAATCTATTTAGGACCTTTCATTTCTAAGAGGCAGATCTATTGAATTATAAAATTAATGAACAGAAAATTGATTTGGTTGGGTCAGGTATGATGGCTCACCCTGTAATCCCAGCACTTTGGGAGGCTGAGGTGGGAGTATTGCTTGAGCCTAGGAGTTACAAGGCCAGCCTGGGCAACATAGCAAGACCCTGTCTCTACAAAAAATAAGAAAATTAACTGGGCATGGTGCTGTGTGCATGTAGTCCTAGTTACCTGGGAGGCTGGGATGGGAGGGTCACTTGAGCCTGAGTAGTTGAGGCTACAGTGATCTGTGATTACACTGCTGCACTCTAGCATGGGTGACAGAATAAGACCCTGTCTCAAACAAAACAAAACAAAAAAAACAAAAACCAATAATAATAAAAAAAACACAGAAAGAAAAAGAAAATTGAATAAGCAAAGAGATTTTGTATATTTTTAATCTAGATTATATTACATCAGGAAAGGAATTGGGCTTTCCTGCTATATAACGTAATCCATTCTACATATTTCTGTTGTTCAGTCTGGAGTGCAGTGGTACAGTCTTGTCCTCCTGGGCTCAAGTGATTCTACCACCTCAGCCTCCTCAGTAGCTGGGACTACAGGCATGTACCACCATGCCCGGCTAATTTTTAAAATTTTTTTGTAGAGATGGGGTCTCACTATTTTGCCCAGGCTGGTCATGAATTCCTAGGCTCAAGCAATCCTCCTGCCTCGGCCTGCCAAACTGCTGGGTTTATAGGCATGAGCCACCGCACCTGGCCCATTCTAAATATTTCTTATCCTTGCACAGATTTGTAATTATCAAGGGATCGTCTAGATAATGCTGGTGGAACAACCTTCTGTCTCTTCAGTCTCTCCTTTTAGTATGCTTCTGATGAAACACTCTTGGATTCTATTCTAATTATACCATTGGCTCTCTAGGTATTCTGGAAAACTTGTATTACTGAAAAACTTGTAATGAATAGAAAATAATAATGTGCCAGATGTGGTGGCACATGCCTGTAATCTCTGTACTTTGAGAGGCCAGAGTGGGCAGATCACTTGAGCCCAGGAGTTTGAGAACAGCCTGGGCAACATGGTGAAACCCTGTCTCTACAAAAAATACAAAAATCAGCCAGGTGTGATGGTGTGTGCCTGTAGTCCCAGCTACTCCGGAGGCTGAAGTGGGAGGATTGCTTGAGTCTGGGAGGTCAAGACTGAAGTGAGCCATGATTGTGCCACTGCACTCCAGCCTCGGTGACAGAATAAGACCCTGTCTCAAAAAAATAAAACACTAGTTTTGGCCAGGTGCAGTGGCTCACGCCTGTGACTCTAGCACTTTGGGAGGCCCAGGCGGGTGGATCACTTGAGGTCAGGAGTTGGAGACCAGCCTGGCCAACATGGTGAAACCCCATTTCTACTAAAAATACAAAAATTAGCCACGTATGCTGGCACATGCCTGTACTCCCAGCTACTCAGGAGGCTAAGGCAGGAGAATTGCTTGAACCCAGGGAGGTTGCTGTGAGCCGAGATTGCACCACTGCACTCCAGCCTGGGTGAAGAAGCGAGACTCCATCTCAAAAAAAAAAAAAAAAAACAAGCATAAAAGCCAGGCCGGATGCGGTGGCTCACACCTGTAATCCCAGCACTTTGGGAGGCCACAGCGGGTGGATCATGAGGTCAAGAGATTGACACCATCCCGGCCAACATGGTGAAACCCCATCTCTACTAAAAATACAAAAATTAGCTGAGCATGGTGGCACACGCCTGTAGTCCCAGGTACTCGGGAGGCTGAGGCAGAAGAATTGCATGAACCCAGGAGGCGGAGGTTGCAGTGAGCCGTCCCAGGTACTCGGGAGGCTGAGGCAGAAGAATTGCATGAACCCAGGAGGCGGAGGTTGCAGTGAGCCGAGATCGCGCCACTGCACTCCAATCTGGCAACAGAGCGAGACTCCATCTCAAAACAAAAAACAGCAAATAACCATTAGAAAGCAGAATGTAGCAAAATTGAATTGTACTTATAGGGCGTAAAGTCCTATTTGGGACAATTTAAGCAGTTCTTTATGAAAAGAAGGACATTAGAACAGCTAAAATTGTACTTTTTTTTTGGTCTTTAAACCAGTGAAAAAGAAAACTCAAGACAATGAGGCAGAGCCATCCACCACTGGGCAGTAATACATTTTATATAAAACCTGTGCCTGCTTCTTGATGTGTAACTTCTTCTTCTTCTTCTTTTTTTTTTTTTTTTTTTTTTTTGAGACAGAGTCTTACTCTGTTGCCAAGGCTGGAGTTCCGTCACCTAGGCTGGAGTGCATTAGCGCAGTCTCGACTCACTGCAACCTCTGCCTCCCAGGTTTAAGCAATACTCCTGCCTCAGCCTCCTGAGTAGCTGGGACTACAGGTGCACACCACCACACCTGGCTAATTTTTGTATTTTTAGTAGAGATGGGGCCTCACCATGTTGGCCAAGTTGGTCTTGAACTCCTGACCTCAGGTGATCTGCCCTCCTCGGCCCTCCGAACTGCTGGGATTATAGGCGTGAGCTACCGCACCTGGCCTTGATGTGGAACCTCTCATGCTATCACTCTGCTTATAGGAAGATAGGGTTGGGTAGGCCATATATAACATTGCAGCTTTGTAACCAGAATGTTAATGTGTAACAATCTTAATTTTAAAATTAGCCAAGTTAAAAAGGCATGTTAAATTCCTAATAATGAAAGGCATATCACAGTAAATACAGGACTTCACAACAGAAAACAAAATGCCTTTACGGAAAGGATTTATGAAAGGGCTGAGGCTGCTGAATTACGGATAGATACAAAGACTGGTAATAATATCAGAAGTGCCAGGTGGAGAAGCAGGTGCAAACTTTGTATGAAATGTATTATTGCCAAGGATGAGTTGCTCTGGCTTACTGTCTTGCGTTTTACTTTTCCCTGGTCTAAAAAGACTTCTAGTTTTTGCTACTTTGCCATCCTTCTTTCATAAAGAAACTGTTGCTGGGCACAGTAGCTCGCGCCTGTAATCCCAGCACTTTGGGAGGCTGAGGCGGGCAGATCACAAGGTCAGGAGATCGAGACCATCCTGGCCAACATGGTGAAAACCCATCTCTACTAAAAAATGCAAAAATTAGCTAGGCGTGGTGGCATAGGCCTGTAGTCCCAGCTACTCAGGAGGCTGAGGCAGGAGAATTGCTTGAATCCAGGAGGTGGAGGCTGTAGTGAGCCGAGATCATGCCACTGCACTCCAACCTGGGCGACAGAGTGAGACTGTGTCTTAAAAAAAAAAAAAGTAAATGAAACAAAAAGCTGGTTCTTTGAAAAGATAAATAAAACTGTTAGACCACTGGCAAGATTAACCAAGAAAAGAAGGGAGAAAATCAAAATAACCTCACTAAGAAATGAAACGAGATATTACAACTGACACTACTGAAATACAAAGGATCATTCAAGGCTACTATGAACACCTTGATACACATAAACTAGAAAACCTAGAAGAGATGGACAAATTCCTGGAAAAATACAACCCTACTAGCTTAAATCAGGAAGAATTACATACCCTGAACAGATCAATAACAAGCAGCAAGATGGAAATGGTAATTTAAAAATTACCAACAAAAAAAATTCCACGACCAGATGGATTCACAGCAGAATTCTACCAGACATTCAAAGAAGAATTGGTACCAATCCTTTTGACACTATTCCACAAGATAGAGGAAGAAGGAACCCTCCCTAATTTATTCTGTGAAGCCCCCATGACCCTAATACCAAAACCAGGAAAGGACATAACAAAAAAAACAACAGGCCAATATCCTTGATGAACACAGATGCTAAAATCCTTAACAAAATACTAGCTAATCAAATCCAACAACATATCAAAAAGATAATCCACCATGATCAAGTGGGTTTCATACCAGGGATGCAGGGATGGTTTAATGTATACAAGTCAGTAAATGTGATGCACCACAAAAACAGAATTAAAAATCACATGATCATTTCAATAGATGCAGAAAAAGCATTCAACAAAATCCAGCATCCCTTTATGATTAAAACTCTCAGCAAAATCAGCATACAAGGGACATACCTTAATGTAATAAAAGCCACCTATGACAAACCCACAGCCAACGTAATACTGAATAGGGAAAAGTTGAAAGCATTCCCTCTGAGAATTGGAACAAGACAAGGATGCCCACTCTCACCACTCCTCTTCAACATGGTACTGGAAGTCTTAGCCAGAGCAATCAGACAAGAGAAGAAAAGGGCATCCAGATCAGTAAAGAGGAAGTCAAACTGTCACTGTTTGCTGACAATATGATTATTTACCTTGAAAACCCTAAGGTCACCTCCAGAAAGCTCCTAGAACTTATAAAAGAATTCAGCAAAGTTTCCGGATACAAGATTAATGTACACAAATCAGTAGCTCTTCTATACACCAACAGCGACCAAGCGGAAAATCAAACCAAGAACTCAACCCCTATTACAACAGCTGCAAAATAAAATAAAATAATAAAATAAAATTATAAAATAAAATACTTAGGAATATACCTAACCAAGGAGTCAAAAGACCTCTACAAGGGAAATTACAAAACACTGCTGAAAGAAATCATAGGCTGGGTGCAGTGGCTCACACCTGTAATCCCAGCAATTTGGGAGGCCAAGGCGGGCGGATCATTTGAGGTCAGGAGTTTGAGAACAGCCTGGCCAACATGGTGAAACCCTGACTCTACTGAAAATACAAAAATTAGCTGGGCATGGTGGTGTGCACCTGTAGTCCCAGGTACTTGGGAGGCTAAGGCAGGAGAATCGCTTGAACCTGGGAGGCAGAGGTTGCAGTGAGCTGAGATCGCACCATTACACTCCAGCCTGAGCAACAAGAGTGAGACTACATCAAAAAAAAGAAAAAAAAAAAGCGAAAGAGAGAAGGAAAGATAGAAAGAAATCATAGACAACATGAACAAATGGAAACACATCCCATGCTCATGGATGGGTAGAGTTGATATTGCAAAACACATCCCATACTCATGGATGGGTAGAGTTGATATTGCGAGAATGACCATACTGCCAAAAGCAATCTACAGATTCAATGCAATCCCCATCAAAATACCACCATTATTCTTCACAGAATTAAAAAAAATTTCTAAAATTCATGTGGAACCAAAAAAGAGCCCACATAGCCAAAGCAAGACTAAGCAAAAAGAACAAATCTGGAGGCATCACACTGCCTGATTTCAAACTATAAGGCCATAGTCACCAAAACAGCATGGTACTGGTACAAAAATAGGAATATAGACCAATGGAACAGAATAGAGAACCCAGAAATAAACCCAAATACTTACAGCCAACTGATCTTCGACAAATCAAACACAAATATAAATTGGAGAATGGACACCTTTTTCAACAAATGGTGCTGGGATAATTCGCTGGTCACATGTAGGAGAATGAAACTGAATCCTCATCTCTCACCTTATACAAAAATCAACTCAAGATGGATTAAGGACTTAAATCTAAGACCTGAAACTATAAAAATTCTAGAAGATTACATGGGAAAACCCGTTCTAGACATTGGCTTAGGCAAGGATTTCATGACCAACAACCCAAAAGCAAATATGATAAAAACAAAGATAAATAGGTGGGACCTAATTAAACTAAAGAGCTTTTGCACAGCAAAAGGAATAGCAGAGTAAACAGACAACCACAGAGTGGGAGAAAATCTTCACAATCTATACATGTGACAAAAGACTAATATCCAGAATCTACAATGAACTCAAACAAATCAGTAAGAAAAAATCCCATAAAAAAGTGGGCTAAGGACATGAATAGACAATTCTCAAAAAAAGATATACAAATGGCCAACAAACATATGAAAAAATGCTCAACATCACTAATGATCAGGGAAATGCAAATCAACACTGCAATGCAATACCACCTTACTCCTGCAAGAATGGCCATAATCAAAAAATCAAAAAACAGTAGATGCTGCTGTGGATGTGGTGATCAGGGAACACTTCTACACTGCTGGTAGGAATGTAAACTAGTACAGCCACTATGGAAAACAGTGTGGAGATTCCTTAAAGAACTAAAAGTAGAACTACCATTTGATCCAGCAATTCCACTACTGGGTATCTACCCAGAGGAAAATAAATCATTATTTGAAAAAGATACTTGTACATGCATGTTTATAGCAGCACAATTCACAATTGCAAAGTCATGGAACCAACCCAAATGCCCATTAATCGACGATTGGATAAAGAAACGGTGGTGTGTATATATGTGTGTATGTGTGTGTATGTATCTATCTATATCTATATATATGATGGAATACTATGCAGCCATAAAAAGGAATGAATTAATAGCATTTGCAGTGACCTAGATGAGACTGGACACTATTATTCTAAGTGAAGTAAGTCAGGAATGGAAAACCAAACATTGTATGTTCTCACTGATATGTGGATGCTAAGCTATGAGGACGCAAAGGCCTAAGAATGATACAGTGGACTTTGGGGACTTGGAGGGAAGAGTGGGACGGGGTGAGGGATAGAAGACTACAAATATGGTGCAGAGTATACTGCTTAGGTGATGGGTGCACCAAAATCTCACAAATCACCACCAAAGAACTTACTCCTGTAACCAAATACCACCTATACCCCAATAACTTATGGAAAAATAAATAAACTTAATTAAAAAAAGGTAAGTGGAGCTCACTTTCAGTTTTATGGAATAATATAGGCCCTATTGGTAAATACCTTGTGTTGTTTGACATAGCACTGTCAATCTAAACTTTTTACATTTTAAATTTTTGCTGAGGAACCGTCCTTGGGATCCCAGCCTAGGGATGAGCGAAACTCTCCTAGTCCTTTAACAGAGTTAGAAACACTTGCCACTTGTTGAATCTGGTAGGTGATAGTAAAGGGAAGCTCTGTGCATTCTAGGAAATATGTTTAATGCTTGTTCAGCCTCAAAATGCCCTGATATGCAACATATTATTATTCATTGATATTGCTGAATATTCACTAAAAACATTAGTTAGAAATTGGGAAGAGTCACATTTTTCGAGTGCTTTGGAATAGTTTGGATTTTAAAACAGTGAATTTCTAGTGCCTGCTATTTAAAGTTATGTTTGTGGCAGCATGTCTTTGTAAAATGTTAAGTTTGCTGAATCCTTGGATTTGTTGCTGTAAATTCTTATCATTTGACTCTAATTTGGATGCCCTGTTCACAATTTGACAAACTGTTTCTATCTTAGAATTTTTAAAAGCACAGACTTAGAGTCTTGCTTTCAGAATTTGCTTCTTTCTCTTTTAAGATTCTTAACTAATGAAGCAATGTGGTTTGATTTTCTTTAAACAGGTGATGATGTAAAATCTAAAGATTACATTGTTGCACTACAGCACCCTGTGACCACTGACATTAAGCATTCCATAAAAATGTTTGAATTAACATTGGATGCACTTATCTCATTTAACAAGCGGACCCTAGTCCTGTTTCCAAATATTGATGCAGGTAATTGAACTTGAAAATGAAATTATGCCACCTACTTTTTCCAATTTTATGTTTCTATTACCTCTTCTTTTAACTGCCTATCTTGCTCATCTTATCATTGAAGGGCACTCTATTCTGAAATGCATTCCAATTTTCAAAGGATTACCAATTTTTCTATAACTCAAAAAGTTTGTAATGTTTTTGCCAAGTCCAGTAGAAACTTAATAATAAAAATAGTCTGTCTACTGTCTACTTTAGTCTCATGTTTAGTACTAATATTTTCCCTCCAGTTTCCACCAGTTAAGAAATTGCAGAAGCCAAGAGACATAAATCTTAGAAGTTGAAGTGAAAGATGGCTGGGCACGGTGGCTCATGCCTGTAATCCCAGCACATTGGGAGGCTGAGGCAGGCAGAACACTTGAGGTCAGGAGTTCGAGATCAGCCTGGCCAAGATGGTGAAACCTTGTCTCTACTAAAATACAATAATTAGCCAGCCACCGTGGTGGGCACCTGTAGTCCCAGCTATTCAGGAGGCTGAGGCAGGAGAATCACTTGAACCTGGAAGATGGAGGTTGCAGTAAGCCGAGATTGTGCCACTGCACTCTAGTCTCAGTGACAGAGTGAGACTCCATCTCAAAAAAGAAAAAAAGTTGAAGTGAAAGAGGATCTCTAGAAAAGCAGTGATTCCACTATCCACAGTAAAATAGCCACTAATATTTTTTCTTGCTTTCTTTCATATTTATGTTAGCTATACCTTAAAGTAGTCTTGAGCTGAAGCAGTTTAAATCTGGAGTCCCCAGCCAGTCCCAACCAGTTCATCCTCAAACCTGCCCTGGCTGATCACTTGCTTACCAGTGTATGATACTATAGATTTTGGTACTGCTGAGACCTTAGGTGAGTTAATGGGGGTGTGAGATATTAATGAGAAATGTCAGAACAGAGCCTAACACTGAAGAATTTCCAAATACTGGTTATTGTTAGCTGACACCACTCATTGTTGAGTTCTTAGGCTTGTTTTTGGTAAAGGATGCAGAACCCTTTCTCTGCAATGTCAAGATATCACCAACTTACTCTGAAAGAACTCCTGTCTTAGTATTACCTTGAAGAATCTTTTCTGCTAGGGAGAACAAAGTAGGATATTAGTTGAAAAAAAATTTAAGAATACCCAACCCAGATTTTTTCCAGGTAATGTATCAATATTTCAAAAATGTTAATATTTATTCTTTTCTGATCCTTTAAATTTTGTATAAATATGTGTAATGTAACTATGTATCATTCTCGTTCAGCATTCATTGTCAATGATATATTCTGCTTATAATACACTTTCCTGACTGTATATACTTTAGAATTAGAGGTATTTTTTTCCTATGAACGTAAAGGGTCCCAAGTATATCTAAGTCATGGCTGCCACTTGCCTCGACCCTCCACAGGGTTTTTGATAAGCTATACACAGGGAACAATAGGAAAATAAGAATCAAGGCATCACTTTATCATTATCTGGCTTAGTGCCCAGTTCCCCAGTACAGGACTCCCTCTGGAAAATGGATTATTGAGGCCTTAAGCCCAAGAGGAGCTTTCAACTGAATCGAAACCTGAATCTTGGAATAGTAGTGGTGCCTTCTGGTGTGCCATGTACTACAGAGTTTGAGTATCCCTAATCCAAAAATCTGAAATCTGAAATGCTCCAAAATCTCAAACTTTTTGAGCACCAACGTGATGCTCAAAGGAAGCGTTTATTGGAGCAGTTGGATTTTGGATGTTCAGATTAGGGATGCTGATCTGGTAAGTATTACGGAATAACAAATATTTCAAAATCCAAAAAAACTTGAAACCCAAAATATTTCTGGTCCCAACCATGTCGAATAAGGGATGCTCAACCTATACAATGATTACAGATGATGCTCTGGCAAGACTGTATATAGAGAGAAGTGGCCAGGCCTTCTCCAGAGAGTTAGACCCTGAGTCCATTTACCTACCTTGCCACACAATGAAAGTTAAAAAAATTGAGAACCATGCATGCACAGCTTTGGTTAAATGAGTGGCACCTGCCCACTGGTGAGCATGGTGTGGTCAGACCTCTGCCTTCTAACCAGTCAGGTTAGCAATTTTCCTCCCTAGGTATGGGGTAGTTAGGAGAGGGTCAGTTGAGAGGCAAGCAGAGGGACATTAAATATTGCCTCCCCTTCATGTATCTTTAAATGTTTATTAAGTCATGCAGTTAAAATATAAGCCACAGTTATCAGAATCTATTTGTATTTTCTTGGAGTTTAGTTCACTAAATGGGAGTGCTATCCCACTGAGTTCTTGTTAGTGTAAAGGTGAGTGTAGCCGGGCAGAGGCTCTCTGATCAGCTTGGTGTGTGAAGCCTGAGAGGGTTCCATTTGGGAACTCTCAGGTTAAGAGATACAGGCTGTTGGCCTGTCTTTAGCCTCTTAATTGTTGTTTAAGGTAAAGGCTTTTACTAGGGCATTGATAAAGGTTATTTGCTTTGCCTAGTTCTGTTTGAAAAGTCCCAGCTGCTGCTTTTTGAGTTCCTAGATGAGTGAAGCAGAGGACATTTTAGATACCCATCATTCATGAAAAAGCCAGTAGTTAAAATTACTATTTCCCTAATAACTGATGTGAGGTTTTTTTAGGAAGATTTCTTTTTTTTTTTTTTTTTTTTGAGACGGAGTCTTGCTCTGTCACCCAGGCTGGAGTGCAGTGGCGCGATCTCGGCTCACTGCAAGCTCCGCCTCCCGGGTTCACGCCATTCTCCTGCCTAAGCCTCTCCGAGTAGCTGGGACTACAGGCGCCCGCCACCACGCCTGGCTAATTTTTTGTATTTTTAGTAGAGACGGGGTTTCACTGTGGTCTCGATCTCTTGACCTCGTGATCTGCCCGCCTCGGCCTCCCAAAGTGCTGGGATTACAAGCGTGAGCCACCGCGCCCGGCCAGGGAGATTTCTTTACGTGGGCTATACTTGCCAATGCAAATGGTTTCTTTATCTCACAAACCATTTACCAGTTGGTTCTTTTCATTTTCATAGGGAGCAAAGAGATGGTTCGAGTGATGCGGAAGAAGGGCATTGAGCATCATCCCAACTTTCGTGCAGTTAAACACGTCCCATTTGACCAGTTTATACAGTTGGTTGCCCATGCTGGCTGTATGATTGGGAACAGCAGCTGTGGGGTTCGAGAAGTTGGAGCTTTTGGAACACCTGTGATCAACCTGGGAACACGTCAGATTGGAAGAGAAACAGGTATTTACCTTTGCTCATACTTCAACTGACTAGGCTTTATACATACGTGAGTTGTTATAAGGTATGCATATATCAGTGCTCAGCATATATTTTGTGAACAAGTGAGTGAATGAGGTTAATAACCAGTTGAAGCCTAAAATCTATAGTCGATAAATGGCACACAGTGATTACCAAGTATTTTAGATCTCTACTTACATTTTATCGTCTTTGTAATATCAATTAGCACTAAGTGGTTCTTTTTTTTTTTTTTTTTGAGACGGAGTCTCGCTCTGTCGCCCAGGCTGGGGTGCAGTAGCGTGATCTTGGCTCACTGCAAGCTCCGCCTCCCAGGTTCACGCCATTCTCCTGCCTCAGCCTCCCAAGTAGCTGGGATTACAGGTGTGAGCCACCGCGCCCAGCCTAAGTGGTTCTTAATTATGGTCTTTCATGGCTGTGTTTAAGAGAGAATATGGTTGAATGTTTCATGAATATATGAATGCTAGTCTTGTATTTTCTGGGCCTAATATAGAATCCCTTCAGTCAGTACTTTAGAGTATGGTAGTTCTAAGTAAAGTGCCCCGTAAGTATAAGTAGGATTATTATTAATGAATTTGCTAACTGAGCTAGGTCCTGTTATTAACATTAGTTCAAGTTCTAATCCTGTTTACACACAGTAGAATTTAACGGAAGCTGTAATGGAAAAGTGTGTATCATTAAAGGAAAAAGAACTGGACTAGAACCAAGGAGATGAGTTCTAGCTCTGCTCTTTCTCCAGTTCTTCATAATTGCCACCTTTCTGTTATATTTAGATCTTTTTCCCTTCTCATTCCCAGCATATTACTTTACTCCCTGCTTCATAGAGAAAATGGAAGCCATGAGATGGAAATTCTTTCAAATTCCTCAATTCATTCATTTAGAAAATATTTAGTAAACACCTACCATGTTACTAGGCACTGGGATTTGGTAATAAACTAGACCAAGAACGGCTGGGCTCTCATGCAACTTACATTCTAGTGGGAGAGGAGATAGATGATAGACATACACAAAAGAAATAAGAAAAATATCAGGAATTCTATATGCTGTGCCTGCTGTAACACAAGGTATATGATGGACTCCATTAGATTGGTTAAAGAAGGCCTCTTTAAGGAGGTGACACCTAAGCTGAAATCTGAATGATAAGGAGTCAGCTATGTGAGGATCAGGGAAAGGCAGTGGGAACAGCCAGTGTGAGGGCCAGGAGGTGAACTTGGTGTATTTGAGAAATGGAAGCGCTATTGTGGCTGTAGAGTAGTGAGCAAGAGGCAGAGTGATACAGATGATGTTAGAGAAGGAAGCAGATGCATGTAAGCCAGGGTAAATCATTTGGAATTTTCTCTAAGTGTAATGGGAGGGAATGACATGACATGACTTGCATTTTGGAAAGATCACTCTGGTTGCTAATACAGAGAATGGAATGTCAGGGGGCAGGAATAAAAACAGGGAGACCAGTGAGGGGGCTGATTCAGTTGCTCAGATGAGAGATGATAGTGGCTTTGGTGAAGTATTAGAGATAGAAAAAAGTTAGATTTGGGTCTTGTTATAGTACTTGCTGATGCTTGGATGTGGAGGTGAAAGGATCAACAAGGAAGCCTAGATTTCTGATTGGGCAGTGGTATGCTGGGAATGAGAAGGGAAGAAGATCTAAATATAACAGAAAGGTGGCAATTATGAAGAATTGGAGAAAGAGCAGAGCTAGAACTAATCTCCTTGGTTCTAGTCTAGTTCTTTTTCCTTTAATGATACACACTTTTCCATTACAGCCTAGATTTCTGATTGGGCAATGATATTGGGACACTGAGGGAGGAACAGATTTGGGGAGGGATTGAATTAAGAGTTCTCTTATAGCTATGTGAAGTTTGAGATGCCTATTAGATATCAAAGCAGACATGGCTAGTAAACAGCTAGATAGTTCCAGGAAGAGTTAGAGTTGGAGGTAGAAATTTGAGAGTCATTGGTATAGAGATGATGTACAATTGGTTGTCAGTTTGGCTGCTATAACACAGACCCTAAATAATAGTGGCTGAAATAAGTTAAATGTTCTTTCTTTCTCAGTGGATGGCAGCTCCACAATCATCAGACTTAGCCTCCATCTGTTTTCTTAGTGGTTGCTCTAGCTATTGCTTGCAAGTCTCTGTTTTAGCCTTTGGAAGAAGGAAAAGAGAAGATGCCTTTCCCTTTAAAGGCAAGACCTGAAAGTTGCAAATCTTTCTTCTCACATCCATCAGAACTTAGTCACATGGCCACATCTGGCTGCAAGGCAAGCTGAAGAATATAGTCTTTTTTGTTTGTTTATTTTGTTTTTGTCTGAAATGATATTGTTCTGTTGCTCAGGCCGGAGTGCAGTGGTGTAGTCATAGCTCATTGTAACCTTGAATTCCTGGGCTCAAGTTATCCTCTCACTTTAGCCTCCCCAGCCATGCCTGGCTAATGTTTTTACAAGATGTTTTGTAGAGACAGGGTCTTGCTTTGTTTCCCAGGCTTGTCTCAAACTCCTGGTCTCAAGTGATCCTTCCTACCTTGGCCTCACAAAGTCCTGGAATTATGGATGTGAGTCATTGAGCCCAGTCTGTGTTTTGTTTGTTTTCTTTCCTTCTTTCTTTCCTTCCTTCCTTCC
Organism: Hylobates moloch; assembly: GCF_009828535.3. Taxonomy (NCBI): domain Eukaryota; kingdom Metazoa; phylum Chordata; class Mammalia; order Primates; family Hylobatidae; genus Hylobates; species Hylobates moloch. The sequence goes on along the minus strand of NW_026652285.1, from coordinate 32,726,222 downwards.
TTCTGTCCTTCCTTCTTTCTTTCTCTTTCTCTCTCTCTTTCTTTTTCTTTTTTTTTTTTTTTTAGTGAATCAGTGCTGGGGGAGGAGGAACTGGTTGTGATCAATTAGTTGTGAACACCACTGTACTTGGACCAGCCAGAATATAATCTTTGGCTGGGGATCAGATGCCTGGCTAAAAATTCTGTTTCTAGTATGAAGAAAAGATATCGAAGATAATGCCACCAGCCATAGATAGTATTTAAAACCCAGGCCAGGTGCGGTGGCTCAACGCCTATAATCCCAGTGCTTTGGGAGGCCAAGGTGGGAGGATTGCTTGAGGCTGGGAGTTCGACCCTAGCTTGGGTCAAGATAGTGATATTTTATCTCTACAAAAAAATTTTAGCGTGAACCCGGGAGGTGGAGCTTGCAGTGAGCCGAGATCATGCCACTGCACTCCAGCCTGGGCAACAGAGCGAGACTCCGTCTCAAAAAAAAAAAAAGATAATGATATTTTATCTCTACAAAAAAAAGGTGGACCTGGTAGCATGCGCCTGTGGTCCTAGCTACTCAGGAGGCTGAGGTGGGAGGATCACTTGAGCCCAGGAGTTTAAGGTTACAGTGAGCTATGATTATGCCACTGCAGTCCAGCCAGGGTGACAGAGCAAGACTTCGTCTCAAAAAAAAAAAAAAAGACTTGTAAATAGGGCAGAGAATGGAGCCCAGGACCAACCTCTGGAGCCCTTCAATCTTTAGAGTTCTGGTGAAGAGGGAAGGGCCAGCGAGGAAGACTGAAGAGGAACACCAGTGAGGTTGGAGGGAAACAAGGAGAGTGTGCTATCTATAAAGCACCCAAAATAAAATGTTTTAAGGACGGGGTGGTGGATACTGCTGAGTTCATTTAAGATGTGAAAGGAGAGCCATGCACAGTGGCTCACGCTTGTAATCCTAGGACTTTGGGAGGCCAAGGCAGGTGGATCACTTGAGGTCAGGAGTTCAAGCCAGCCTGGCTAACATGGTGAAACGCCATCTCTAAAAATACAAAAATTAGCCAAGCATGGTGGTACACGCCTGCAATCTCAGCTACTCAGGAGGCTGAGGCAGGAGAATCATTTGAACCTGGGAAGTAGAGGTTGCAGTGAGCCGAGATTGTGCCACTGCACTTCAGCCTGGGCAACAGAGCAAGACTTTGTCTCAAAAAAAAAAAAAAAAAGTGAAAGGAGAATTGAACCATATACCAACATGATCTCTGTACTTTTTGCCACTACACTTAAGTAAACTTATATAAATGTGCATGCCCATCCATCCTTTCCTTCTTACCTTCTTTATAGCAGGGTGTGGGCATGGGTGTGGGTGTGGGTGTCTCACCTGCCTGTCCACTGCCCATCCTTCTACCTGTGTTTTCAGTCCCTACCACTTCTGCCTTCTCAGGGACCTATCCATGAGTGATCTTTTCTCATCCTTCTTTATTTAACCTCCTCATCATTTAAACATGCCTAAGCCTCTCACATCTTAAAAACAAACAACACAAAACAACTCCTTTCTTGACCCCACACCTCTCTCCAGCTGTTACTCGTCCATTCTTCTCTTCTTAGCCAAACCCATTGAACAGCGTGGCCATTTTCGCTAGATTTAATCCCTCATATTGGTCAGGAAATGTCTGGAGGGAAAGTGACTGCCTGACCAGCCGAATGAACCACTGGCTGAGTAGATGGAAGGCAGGGCAGGTTGAAAGAGTGGATCTCATAGCTGACTAGGCAAATGGTAAGTGGATGCCAGGTTAGTCTACCTTATTTATTTTAATAAACAAAAACTTGATTTGTTCTCTTTGGGAATAAAGGACCCTAGTGCCCTTAGGTGTTTGATGTACTGAAATCTTGCCAAGAGTACTTTAAAAGGTATAAAGTAGACAAGTTAAATTTTCCCTAACAAAAGACTTACCTGAAGTCAGCTGGATTTCAGGTCTAATTATGAGCATAGTACACTGATAATTTCCTTATTCTTTGGATATTTCCACTTCCAAATCCTTGTAATGTGTCACTGGTTTTACCTAGGGGAGAATGTTCTTCATGTCCGGGATGCTGACACCCAAGACAAAATATTGCAAGCACTGCACCTTCAGTTTGGTAAACAGTACCCTTGGTGAGTATAAAACATTCTTTGTTGAGTGATTTAAAAGGGGAGCTACCTTCAGTACCATTTTAGAGCTACAATCACTGTTTAGTCATCCTAACAGAGCTTTCCTTCTTATGCCTACGGGCCCCTAGTTGCTGGGGAGGCAGGGATTGCTAATATCATACCCATTATTACTGTGCCAAAGGTTCCAATGTAGAATATATATTTTATTTCTTTTTTTTTTTTTTTGAGATGGAGTCTTGCTGTGTTGCCCAGGCTAGAGTGCAGTGGCGCTATCTCAGCTCCTGCAACCTCCGCCTCCTGGGTTCAAGCAATTCTCCTGTCTCAGCCTCCGAAGTAGCTGGGATTACAGGTGCGCACCACCACGCCTGTCTAATTTTTGTATTTTTAGTAGAGATGGGGTTTCACCATGTTGGGCAAGCTGGTCTCAAAACTCCTGACCTCAGGTGATCCGCCTGCCTCAGCCTCCCAAAGCGCTGGGATTACAGGCGTGAGCCACTGCGCCCAGCCTTATTTTATTTGTTTCTCTTAATTAATACAACACTTTTGCTACACTTATTTAACCTTATTTGACTTTCTATAAATATTAGAAAATAATGTAACTGTCTAGTTCAGCTTTTTAATTAATTTTGACCACCCTCCTTTCTGTTTCAAATCGATGAGATTTCCCTGTATTTGAATATTTCTTTCTGAAAATAATTTTTTCTCAGAAATATAAAGATAAAAACTAAAAAAAGCAAAAAAAAAGGCAGGCACTTAGTTACAATGTTGCTGAAGAGATCTAGATATTATTTTATATAAAATTTTTTTAGTTCTGTATAATTATGATTTATAGTTTTTAATTTTTAATTGACAGATAAAATTGTATGTATTTATTATGTACAACATGATGTTCTGAAGTATGTATACATTGTGGAGATGTTATTTTATTTCTTTTATGTTATTGTTGATTTTTTTTTTTTTTTTTTTGAGACGGAGTCTTGCTCTGTCACTCAGGCTGGAGTGCAGTGGTGCGATCTCGACTCACTGAAACCTCTGCCTCCCAGGTTCAAGCAGTTCTCCTGCCTCAACCTCCTGAGTAGCTGGGATTACAGGCACCCACAACGCCTGGCTAATTTTTGTGTTTTTAGTAGAGATGGGGTTTCACCGTGTTGGCCAGGCTGATCTTGAACTCCTGACCTCAGGTGATCCACCAGCCTCGACCTCCCAAAGTGCTGGGATTACAGGCGTGAGCCACTGCACCCAGCCTATTTATTTCTTTAAACATGATTTTTTAAATTACTTTTTTGTAGAGATAGAGTTGCTATCTCTATGTTGCCTAGGCTGGTCTCAAACTCTTGGGCTCAAGCAATCTTCCTGCCTCAGCCTCCCAAAGTGCTGGGATTACAGGTGTGAGCCACTGTGCACGGCAGGAAGATGTCACTTTAGGAAGAAGCATGAATTATTTTTACCTGAAGTCTCAGTTTCCATTATATTATACCCTCACTACCATGTAACATGTATGGCAGAAGCATATAATTTAATTGACTTTTTGTATATTGCAGTTCAAAGATATATGGGGATGGAAATGCTGTTCCAAGGATTTTGAAGTTTCTCAAATCTATCGATCTTCAAGAGCCACTGCAAAAGAAATTCTGCTTTCCTCCTGTGAAGGAGAATATCTCTCAAGATATTGACCATATTCTTGAAACTCTAAGTGCCTTGGCCGTTGATCTCGGCGGGACGAACCTCCGAGTTGCAATAGTCAGCATGAAGGTAAAATAACTCCTAAACTCCTAACTTTATATCCCATATGAGCGATTGATTTTTTTTAAAGTATATATAGTTGGAAGGTGAGACTAGAAACATACACAAGAGCTTGTAATCATTTGCTCATAGTATTGACTTGTGGATCCTTTACAATGTTTGTCTCACTATTTTCCTGATCATTAACATTTCGAAGAAGTAAATTCTTTGGGAACCCAAGATGGTAGACTTGACAGTGGGAAGACCCCTTTAGGCATCACATCGGGCTTTTGCCACCCAGAAGACCTGAAATTCTATACTTGGTAACAGCTTGGAGTGTGGAGTATGCTGATTACTATCACTGCCCAGGTGAGGGGTATCAGCAAATGGTGAAGGGAGCTGCCTCTTCTCTAGAATGTGATCAGTTGTGTGGATTTTCCATTTTGCATTTTTACAGTTCTGCTCTTTATTGAGTACAGCATACCTTCAATCTGTCAACCAAACCATCACCCAGTGTTGACAGGTGAGAGAACATTCATAAAAATAACAAACTGCTCATGTTAAAGTGATCTCTAATGACTTAGAATAAACCTACTAGAAAAATCTTTGTTTGAAATAGTGTGAGCGTATAAAGCTTCCAGAGATGATGAGAAATAGCAAAGATTTTAAACGTAAAGTTGTAGGAAATTTATTAATACCATTAGGTCAAATAAGGAAAGCAAAACAGAACATAATTTTCTCAAGAAAAGCCAAGAGGCCTCCCTTATAAATACCCTTTTAAAAACTAATAGAAGGCTGGATGCAGTGGCTTACGCCTGTAATCCCAGCACTTTGGGAAGTCCAGGCGGGCAGATCACTTAAGGTCAGCAGTTTGAGACCAGCCTGGACAACATGGTGAAACCGTGTTTCTACTAAAAATAAAAAAATAAAAAAAAAAAAAATTAGCTGGGCATGGTGGCAGGCACCTGTAATCCCAGCTACTTGGGAGGCTGAGGCAGGAGAATCGCTTGAACTCAGGAGGTGGAGATTACAGTGAGCCAAGATCGTACCACTGCACTCCAGCCTGCACAACAGAGTGAGACTCCATCTCAAAAAACAAAACAAAAACTAATAGAATAGTTTCTTAACAGAAAGATGATTTATTCCATATGAAAGGCCAACATCTTTTTCAATGGTAAAATTCTAGAGGCATTCCTGTTGAAATCAAGAAGAAAAGAAAGATGTTTTCTGCAGCATTATCTCACATAATTTTGGAAGTTATGAAGGGAATAAAGGAAGGAATAGCAAAAATGGAGATTATTGATAGGGTAAAACAAAAAATATTATTAATAGACCAAAAAATGCTTGGCTCCCAGCCCGGACTGGTTAAATTAGAGTCTCTGGGGATGGGGGCCAGGCATCGCTCTTCGTTAAAAGCTGTCCAGGTGATTCTGATGCACAGCGAAGATTGAGAAGCACTACTATAGATTTTTTATTCTCTTAATTTAAAAAAAATTTTGTTTAGAGACAAGGTCTTCCTATGTTTCCCAGACTGGACTCAAGGTCCTGGGCTTAAATGATCCTCTGCCTCAGCCTCCCAAGTATAATAGTGAGGACCACAGGCACATGCCACTGTGCCCGGCTCTAGATGTATTTTTGTTTTTTGAGACGGAGTCTTGCTCTGTCGCCCAGGCTGGAGTGCAGTGGCGTGATCTTGGCTCACTGCAACCTCTGCCTCCCAGGCTCAAGTGATTTTCGTGCTTCAGCCTCCTGAGTAGATGGGACTACAGGCTTATGCCAGCATGCCTGGCTAATTTTTGTATTTTTTTGTAGAGACAGTGGTTCGCCATGTTGCCCAGGCTGGTCTTGAACTCCTGGGCTCAAGGGATCCACCAGCCTCGACCTCCCAAAGTGCTGGGATTACAGGTGTGAGCGACCGTGCCTGACCTAGATTTATTTTTAATGACAATCCTAGTGACAGCTCTAACCCTGTATTTGAGATATAAAAATCCACTAATAAAATAATATAAATGGAAAGAGAGATCTTATTCAGAACAACAACAAAAACTCCTAAGAACAACTGAAACCAGGACCAATGTAATCTATATAAAGAAAATTCTAAAACTTTACTGTAAGACATAAAGCCTTGAAAAAAATGCCCTGGATGGAAGTGCTGATTATTTTTAAGATGTCAGTGTTTTCCAAATTGGATTTATAAGATCAGCATAATTCTAGTAAATATTTCAATGGTATTTGTTTTACATTTAGTAAAATTATTGTAAATCACAGTGGAATTTCTCGAAGTTTAACATTAAAAGTACAAAAGTCAGTTGTGCAAATAAAAAATATAAAGACAAGTAATCAGGAGGGACTATCTCTGTTTGGTATTAAAACATATCAAAAAGCACAGTAATTTATTTTATTTTTTTGAGACAGGGTTTCACTCTGTCGCCCAGACTGGAGTGCAGTGGCGCGATCTCGGCTCACTGCAACCTCCGCTTCCTGGGTTCAAGCGATTCTCCAGCCTCAGCCTCCCAAGTAGCTGGGACTATAGGCGTGTGCCACCACGCCCAGCTAATTTTTGTATTTTTTATACAGATGGGGTTTCCTCTTATTGCGCAGGCTGGTCTTGAACTCCTGAGGTCAAAGTGATCTACCTGCCTCAGCCTGTCAAAGTGCTGGGATTACAGGCGTGAGCCACCACGGCCGGCCATACAATAATTTAAACAATGTGGTATTTCTGCCAGCCAGGATGGAAATTTACCCTAAGGAAATAGAGTATCCAGACCATCACTGAATTCAGTTACAGGAGATGATTAAAGCTCAGCTACTTAGTTGCCTCAGTATTTTTTTTTTTTTTGAGAAAGGGTCTCACTCTGTTGCCTAGGCTGGAGTGCAGTGGCGTGATCTCAGCTCACTGCAGCCTCGACTTCCCAAGCTCAAGAAATCCTCCCAGCTCAGCCTCCCAAGTAGTTGGGACTACAGGCATGTGCCAAAATGCCTGGCTAATTTTTTGTAGAGAGGAGGTCTCACTGTACCTCCCAGGCTGGTTTTAAATTCCTGGGCCTAAACGATTCTCCCACCTTGTCCTCCCAAAGTACTGGGATTACAGGCGTGAGCCACTATGCCCGGTCACCTCAGTAAGCAAGAAAATTTTGTCAACCTGAAAGAGTAAACTATGATCTTTTAATGAACTAGGCTCAAATTAGCCAACATTGAACTTAAGCTTAAGAAAGGGGCCTGGCCGGGGGCAGTGGCTCACGCCTGTAATCCCAGCACTTTGGGAGGCCGAGGCCGAGGCGGGCGGATTGCTTGAGGTCAGGAGTTTGAGACCAGCCTGGGCAGCATGGTGAAGCCCCATCTCTACTAAAAATATAAAAATTAGCCAGGCGTGGTGGCAGGCACCTGTAATCCCAGCTACTTGGGAAGCTGAGGAAGGAGAATTGCCTGAACCTGGGAGGCAGAGGTTGCAGTGAGCCAAGATCGCGCCATTGCACTCCAGCCTGGGCAACAGAGCGAGAAGCCATCTCAAAAAAAAAAAAAAAAAAAAGAGAGGGGCCCATCTTGCTGGCTGTGGAGTTGTCATTGCTTCAACAGCCCCATATTAGGACAGATTACAGGAACTACTTGAGCTTATCCCAGGGCTGGCCCAGGCCAGGCAGTGGCTCCTTCCCCAAGCAGTCATCTAAGACTACGGGGCCATCCTATAGCAGTGTCTGATTTGTCATGAAAAAGATCACAACACTCACAATATACTGCTTAGCTAAGACCAGTGAGACAGAACTTGTTGTTTTCTCTTTTAGGGTGAAATAGTTAAGAAGTATACTCAGTTCAATCCTAAAACCTATGAAGAAAGGATTAATTTAATCCTACAGATGTGTGTGGAAGCTGCAGCAGAAGCTGTAAAACTGAACTGCAGAATTTTGGGAGTAGGTAAGATTGTAAATTATAAATCCAAGAAATGCTCATTTTAATGTACAAAATTTGCTAAGTTGTGATGCATGCCTGAGCATCAAGTCAGTGTCTGCCCTGTGCATAGATGGCTCTAGGTGCTGTCTGTGGGCCCCAAGCATGGGGACTTCCTGGGACACCAACAAGCATTAGGAGAGAAGCACTGATAGTTCTAGAAATCTTCAAGGTGCTATGGCTTTAATTCACAACTGTCTAATATTTCCTGGCAGTCCTTGGTAATGTTTGTCTTAGGAGATCTGGGGTGAATGAGTCTGTGTTCTTAAGACAAGAAAGTCAGCACACTTTCCTGAGATTGCTCATCAGCAGTGTTTCCTTGTGTTTGTGGTGGAGTGCAGGCATTTCCACAGGTGGCCGTGTAAATCCTCGGGAAGGAATTGTGCTTCATTCAACCAAACTGATCCAAGAGTGGAATTCTGTGGACCTTAGGACCCCCCTTTCTGACACTTTGCATCTCCCTGTGTGGGTAGACAATGATGGCAACTGTGCTGCCCTGGCGGAAAGGAAATTTGGCCAAGGAAAGGGACTGGAAAACTTTGTTACACTTATCACAGGCACAGGTAAGAGGAGTAGGGGGAGGTTGGTTCAGGAGCTAGAATGTATATTGGAGCATGTCTTCAACACGGTCAGGTGGTTACAACTCTGCCTTAGCCTTCACTTCCTGCTTGACTAGAGCCTGAAGGTGAGCCACATGTGGCCTTTTCTGAGCATGTGCCCAGCCTTAGACATGCCTGTGGCCTTCTAAATTCCAGGAACTTGTCAGAGCTATTCAAAGCTCTTATTTCCCAGAGCTTCTCATTTCCCAGCTTTTCCTTCCAGTCTTTTTAGTTCGTGTGTTGGATGCCCCAGCTGTTATCCTTTGCCCTAGACAGCAGAGACTAATACATTTTACCTTGAAATGTTTTTGATAAACATCCTTCATGTAACCCCCTCAGCACTGGGATAGTTCCTAGTTAGTTGAGATGAAAGCAGGCCCTTTGAGGTGGTCCTCCAGGGAGCTGACAGCAGGTCAAAACAAACAACCAAATTTTTTGAAAGTAAGTTCATCCTGCCCTGTCAGGTACTGGTATCCAGTACTGTTTCTGTACACCAGTACTGGGAGTGTGGACTGTTGTTCAAGGTCACCACCAAGCTGGAGAGTGGGTGATGGGACCAGGGTAGGTTAAAACACCAGAAAGTTCTCTTATCAAGATTCAGCTGGTTTGGTTTTGTTTTTAGACAGGGTCTCACCATGTTGCCCAGGCTGGTCTTAAACTGCTGGGCTCGAGGGATCCTCCTGCCTTGGTCTCCCAAAGTGCTGGGATTACAGGCATGACCCACTGCACCCGGCCCTGGTTTTTGTTTTTCTTTTTTAAATTAAGCATTCCTCTGTTTGTTGCAAACTTTGGTTAGTTTCCAGAGTTCCAAAAAGATTGATTCTGACATTTTTACCAGTTTTTTCCTTGCTTTAGTGGCAGAATGGACCTTTGGAGTTCCCTGCTCTGTCATTTTTTTCATGACATCCCAATTTGTTACTTTTGTTTTTTTACTCTATTTTATTTTTATTGTATATATTTTAAGTGTATAACTTGATTTTTAAATGAAGAAACAGACTTAGCTAATAAGCGGTTGAGCCAGCATTTGATACAGATATGTCTAACTTCAAAACTTCTATGTGCTTAAACTCTACATTACACCACTATCCCTTTAAGCTCATGTACTTATTTATTTATTTATATAGAGAGTGAGTCTTGCTCTGTCACCCAGGCTGGAGTACAGTGGCGCAGTCTCAACTCACTGCCTCCCAGATTCAAGTGATTCCCCTGCCTCGGCCTCCCAAGTGGCTGAGATTACAGGAATGTGCCACCACACCCAGCTAATTTCTGTATTTTTAGTAGAGACAAGGTTTCACCATGTTGGTCAGGCTGATCTTGAACTCCTAGCCTCAGGTGATCCACCCGCCTCAGCCTCCCAAAGTGCTAGGATTACAGGGGTGAGCCACCACACCCAGCCTAAGCTCATGTACTTTAGCTCATGCTCATCCTCTTTTAGTTCCAGACACAGTTTTAGCAAACTTGGATACCATTTCCTGGCTCAGAGCAGTGATTAAGCTGTAAATCAGAGGGCTAGGGGTTGAGGAATAAATGCCCAAGAAGTGACAGATGGCAAGACCCTTAAAAGCAGAGCCTTCTCAGGCACAATACCCTTTACTCCTTTGTAACTGCTAAACACCATAACAAAAGACAGCCACTGATATTTGTAATTATTGAATCACAGATTTTTAGACATGGCAGCATCAAAAAAGGCAAAATCATATTTCATATTTTCTGCTTCAGGAAGCAGGTAGTGTGTGATACATTTTAAAAGACTTATCTTGGGTATTCCTCAGAGCAGAGCCTGAGACAAGGATTTAGGTACAGGTATGGTTTTTTGGAGGTGACCCCAAGAAGCAGGAGGGTGAGTGGGAAGAATAAAACACAGCAGGAAGAAAGCCATTAAGGATATATTAACATTATTGAAGTTGACTTGAGGGCAAAGGAGGCTGAACTCCACCAGCACCTCCTAAGAAGCCTGCAGGACAGCATCCAGAATTGTCCTGTGGATCTGCTGGCTCCTGCCTTGCCTTGGTTGCAGGTTGCCCCTGGGTGCTGTGCCTGCATGGCTGAGTAGGTTCTTGCTTCAGTGTTGGAGAAAGCCTTGGTACAGAAAGATGGACAGTGTGTGCTGGGCCAGGGGGTCTACTACCCACAAGGTGGGCATGCACTTTCGCTGCACTGTCCCCACAGCTGTGTTTGAAATCACAGTGACCCAAGCAGATGGGTCACAGGGCATCAGAGGATCTGCTAAAAACATTTCCATCCAAAATGCTGCCGGAGAATGCTTTGATGCCTAGTGGGCTTCAGCTGTCTAGAGAAGTATCTATAGACCCTCACATGCCAAAGCTCTGCTAAATGGATGAGGCGTTGTGATATCATAGTTTTCTGTTTCAGGTAAAGCACCCTCAGTGATTTCTGTCCCTCACTGTAGGAATCGGTGGTGGAATTATCCATCAGCATGAATTGATCCATGGAAGCTCCTTCTGTGCTGCAGAACTGGGCCACCTTGTTGTGTCTCTGGATGGGCCTGATTGTTCCTGTGGAAGCCACGGGTGCATTGAAGCATACGCCTCTGGAATGGCCTTGCAGAGGGAGGCAAAAAAGCTCCATGATGGTTGGTGTCCCTCTCTCGAGGAATTAAGTAACCAAATAGTAGACAAGTACTTCAAAGTGGAAATTCCAAAGAGAGCTGAACACCGAAGCCAGAAGTTTCCCCTTTTTCACTTCTTAGGGAAAGAGCAGGGCTCCCTCGCACTAAAACTGCACAGTCTTCTTGGCTGACCCATATTGCCACTCTTCCTCCCCAGGGGTGGTGGTGGACAGAGGTCTAGAGTTCCAAGATAGCAGGGAAGATTTCCTTCAGTTTTGTTTTCTCAGCCAGTATCACAGGGAGGGTACTTAATAAATATTTTAATGCAGAAATAAATGGACAAAACATGTTATGTATATACCACACATACATGCACTGTATGTGTAGTGTATCTGTGCTTCATACATAAAAAGTGTAGATTTTTGGGCCCCAAAACCAATTTGTGAGCATATGCTGAAGGAAAAGAGATGGGGAACGGAGGCCAAGAGTGCAGAAGAGAAGCGTATAGAGCCCTACAGTAGGGTTCTGAAGAGGTGGGAAGAGATGAGCTGCAAAGCCAGGCAGAGGGCCCACGAGAGGGCATGGCGAGCCGAGATGATGGGTGTATGGGACGGGAAGCAAAAAGGTAGGGGATCACTGCCTGGTGGTGCCCCCTATGAGAGAGGTAAGAAGTATGCTCGTCTGTAGAAGGACTGGGAAGGTGGTGAAGGTATAGAAAAGCGCAGTCAGGGAGAATGGGTGAGAGCTGTGAGGGCCCAGGGGAGACAGGAGACCACCAGTTGATGTCTAGGTAGCAGTTTGCACAGCTGGGGATTTTTTTCCTTCAGGGTCCAGATATTCTAGCAGATTAGTAGGAGGCAGATTGATCTGAGTTGGTGACAGGCAGAAGACAAGGACTACACATAACCACAGAAATACCTGCTGCTTATTGAGCATTTACTGTGGCCAGCACTTAACTAAGTACTTTATGTCCATGATCTCATTCCATTCCTCAAATAACCCTGCCAGGGTAGGCACTATTGGCCTCATCTTCTAGGAAGGAGGAATGTGTAGAGGTGAGGTGACAGGCATGGGGTCATGCAGCTGGGAGTGGCAGAGCTGGCACTGACCCCAGGCCTGTGTCTGTTCCTCAGCCGCTGTGCCTCGCTGCCATAGAACGTGTGGCGCTGGCAGATGGCACAGCATTGTGTCTGGGATGAGTAAGGAAGGAGTGAATGTGGGAGGAGGGTGATAATTTGGAGAAAAGAACACTTCAAAGACTGTCTGCTACTGGAAGTGAGAAGTGAGGGAGCCAGAGGGGTAGGAGGCTGTCGTCAGAATTGAGGTTTTTCCAGGAAGATAGGTTCTGGGTTATGTACAACCAATTAGCAAGAGGGTAGCAAAGGCTTTAGGGGCAGTGTACAGAGATGTTTGTGAACGATAAGCTTTGCAATTGTGAAAAGAAAACACCGTCTTCCCACGTAGGGGCTTGCTTTCCACAGGCCCAGTGGTGAGCTTGGCCTCCCCACAGCTCGTTAGTGACTGCTTTTCCTTCTCACTCTGCTCAGAGGACCTGCTCTTGGTGGAAGGGATGTCAGTGCCAAAAGATGAGGCCGTGGGTGCACTCCATCTCATCCAAGCTGCGAAACTTGGCAATGCGAAGGCCCAGAGCATCCTAAGAACAGGTAAGCGTGGGGCTGCAGGTGGCTGTGCTGCAGGGGGTGGCCTCAGCCATCATATGGCCCAGCCCAGCTCCAGAAGAGACCCTGCCTCCCTAGGGACAGGTGCTTTGCAGTGTGTGTTCAGAGGTTTCTTTCCTAACTACTCAGAGGTAAAAAGGGAATTGTATTCAAGGTATTTGGCAGCATTGCCTTTTTCAGCAGGTGGTTGGTTTGGTTTGACAACTATAAAAATGCTCCTTTCATTTTACAGGAAATTTAGAGAAATACAGGACAGTTGTAAGAAAAAATATCACTTAGTTTTCCCGTTTGGAGATACCAACTAGTAACATTTCCTTCGAGTCTTTCTATTCATTTTTTTGCCTAGCGGAGATCATGTGGTACAACCGGCTTTTTCCACTTGAGGCTGTCACATGATCATTTTCTCATCTTAAGGATCAACCGTGAACTGCTTTTAAAACAGTGCCTCCCACTGCATGCTGTGGATGTTCTTTAACATTTCTGCTGCTGGCTCTTTTCTGCCTTCCTCTTTGGTATTTTGATTTTGGCTTCTCTCAGAAACTCATTTTAATTTTTGTCTCCCTATAGCTGGAACAGCTTTGGGTCTTGGGGTTGTGAACATCCTCCATACCATGAATCCCTCCCTTGTGATCCTCTCTGGAGTCCTGGCCAGTCACTATATCCACATTGTCAAAGACGTCATCCGCCAGCAGGCCTTGTCCTCCGTGCAGGACGTGGACGTAGTGGTTTCGGATTTGGTTGACCCCGCCCTGCTGGGTGCTGCCAGCATGGTTCTGGACTACACAACACGCAGGATCTACTAGACCTCCAGGAACAGACACGGACCGTCTCTCCGGAGCTCCTGAGTGGAATCAAGTTCTTGTCTTTAGGATGACCGTTTCTTAACAAATCTGGTATTGAACTGCCGGTGACTTTGGCAGAGAAATGTTTTCACTTTTGGTCTCCTCTTCCAGAGTCACCTTTCCCAACTCCTATTTTTGTAGATGCTATTCTTTCTGATGTTTTCCTACTAGGGGTCATTTTAGCTCAAACCCTGTAAGTTGCAGTCACAATTGTCTGTGCCAAAGTAGCTACAATAATAGAGAGGAAGCCTTCTTAGAACTCTGCTTACTAATGTATTGATACCACTGAGACCTTCAGGCCTTGCCTGGGATATCACTTCATCCTGAAGTTTGCATTAATAATCCTTCCAGGCCGGGCGCGGTGGCTCACGCCTGTAATCCCAGCACTTTGGGAGGCCGAGGCGGGCGGATCACGAGGTCAGGAGATCGAGACCATCCTGGCTAACATGGTGAAACCCCATCTCTACTAAAAATACAAAAAACTAGCCAGGTGTGGTGGCGGGTCCCAGCTACTCAGGAGGCTGAGGCAGGAGAATGGCATGAACCGGGGAGGCGGAGCTGGCAGTGAACTGAGACCGCACCACTGCACTCCAGCCTGGGTGACAGAGCAAGACTCCATCTCAAAAATAATAATAATAATAATAATAATAATAATCATCATCATCATCATCATCATCATCATCATCCTTCCAGCCGGGCGCAGTGGCTCATGCCTGTAATCCCAACATTTTGGGAGGCCGAGACGGGCGGATCACCTGAGGTCAGGAGTTTGAGACCAGCCTGGCCAACATGGTGAAACCCCATCTCTACTAAAATACAAAAATTAGCCGGGCGTGGTGGCATGCACCTGTAGTCCCAGCTACTCGGGAGGCTGAGGCAGGAGAATCACTTGAACCCGGGAGGCGGAGGTTGCAGCGAGCCAAGATCATGCCACTGCACTCCAGCGAAACTCCGTCTACACACACACACACACACACACACACACACACACACACACACAAATCCTTCCTCCTCTAACCCCAAACTAAGATCACAGAAGGTGATCCAGTCAGAGAACAGAGGGAAATCTTACCAGGAAGGGCTTAAGTACACTTTTTTTAAACAGCTTTATTGGTTTTTAAAGCCTACAGTTTGATAAGCCTTGACATATGTATACCTGTGAAAGCATCACCACAATCAAGACATTGGACATATCTATCACTCCCCCATCTCAGATATCCCCCCTAATCCTGGATACCATTTGTTGAAAGATGTTATTACTCTAGCTGAACTTACAAGAGACTTTAGACCAGGGATCTAAATTACAGTGGCCTTAATGACCTTGCCCTTATCTTCTTAGGACAGCTGAGAAGCCACTGGGACTTAGAGCCTTTACAAGATTAACCGTCCCAAAAGGATCTTTGCTACTGACCAGCAGACACTTCTTCCTTCAGTAGCCTTTCATACTGTGTTGAGTAACACCCTAGGGTGTCTATTAAAGCAGTGTTTTGAGTTTTGTCTAGAGCCCAGAGCCATGAATCAGGATTCTGTCTACATGATTCGTGTTTTCATTGGTGTCAAAATACAAAAGCCAAAGTTCTGGCTATGAACTGTAACTTGGAAGAAATTCTAGCTGCCACCACTTATTAAGTGCCTACTGTGTGCCAGGCTCTGAACTAGGTGCTTCATATTCATTATCCTAAATTCTCTCAACATATGAGGTAGGTGTTTTAATTTTTATTTTATAGAACTTGGTGTGTTTGACTGTTAAGCTATGGGGCTAGAGAGAGGGTTTGATCCCAGGTCCCTCTGTGCTTTTTCTGCTGAGCCACACAATCTCTCATTTCAAAAACACTTTCAAAATGCTAACATACTCTAATTCACTCTAGGCCACCAAAAACGTTAATACTAATATCTGATTTGTAAATGACTTAATGTATCCTTGACCCTATCAGCTGAATTTAATCAAATATTCCTCTCTGCTGTGAAATTTTATGAGTATAGTATTTGGTCTAGTGACAGGTGTTTTTTTTTTTGAGACGGGTCTCACTCTGTCACCCAGGCTGGAGTGCAGTGGCTCAATGCAACCTCCGCCCCCCAAGTTCAAGTGATTCTCCTGCCTCAGCCTCTTGAGTAGCTGGGACTACAGGCACACACACCACGCCCAGCTGATTTTTGTTTATATTTTTAGTAGACAAGGTTTCACCATGTTGGCCAGGCTGGTCTTGAACTCCTGACCTCAGGTGATCCGCCCGCCTTTGCCTCCCAAAGTGCTGGCATTACAGGTGTGAGCCATCACACCTGGCCCTAGTGACAGGTTTTTATGGGTACTTTTAGATGACCTAAAAAATCATGTGCATATATTTTTCAGATTTTTATTTTGGGAAAATGAAGGTTTCTACAACATATTGTTTCAGTGTTCAAATAAACTGAAGGACTCAACATTACATTTGAACTATATCCTTCCTAGTGGGTTAGTGTGAAAAAGAGTTTGGCTGATTCCTAAAACTCTACCAGCCCTGCAGTAATCTCCAGGGCCTGGTTATTGTTCAGACATTCCATGGTGATTCCTGGGAAGGAAGCTTGGCTGCTCAGTTTCTGAGTCTGGGGTGAGATGATGTTCCGGGAAGGGACATCTGTTCTTTGGTGTAATCTCTTATGGTGAAATCTGCTCTGTACATCAGACAATTGCATTGCTACCAAGTTTCATACCAAATATTTGAAAGGATGGTATTGAATCTAAAACCAAATATTAGTTTGTATTAAACTCATGGGAAGGCTAATATATTCCAACGTAAATTATTACATATGGTTAAGTAATTGCATGTTAATTTATTTTAATGTAAATATTTTTGTTACTGTTCTGAGCCAAATTCTAAAGAAAAAATAAATACATTTCCTTGTTGAAATCCTGTTGTATTTTGTTTTGTTCGTAACTCACTAGCCAAAAGCATTTTCCTTCTCAGAAGAGATTTAATTGTTGCACTGCTTACGTTTTGAAGGTTACGTAACTTCCTTAAGGCCTCTAATATCATTGCTTTCTTAACCAAAAAAAGTCTATTAATAGAAAGCATGGCTGGGCATGGTGGCTCATGCCTGTAATCCCAGCACTTTGGGAGGCTGAGGCAGAAAGATTGCTTGAACCCTAGAGTTCCAGACCAGCCTAGACAACATGCCAAAACCCCGTCTCTACAAAATAATACAAAAAAAATTAGCCAGGCATGGTGGCAAGTGCCTCTAGTCTCAGCTACTCAGGAGGCTGAGGTGGGAGGATCACCTGAGCCCGGGAAGTCGAGGCTGCAGTAAGTTATGATCATGCCATTGCACTCTAGCCTGGGTGACACAGTGAGACCGTCTCAAAAACAAAACATTGTTACATATAACAAACATTGAAAATTTGGCATAAAAAAGCAAAGTAGCCCCAAGAAAGGGGTTTGAAACTAAGTGTTGAGCACTTACTGAGTCCCTAGACCCACTCCCTCTTTTTATGAGGCCCCATGTGGGTCTCATACAGGCATTAGAAACAATCCCAAATTACTATTGCTGTGTAACCTCAAAACTGAAGAGCTTAAAACAACAGTAATTGTTTCACGTCGTGGTTTCTGTGGGTCAGGATTTGGGAAAGGCTCAAACTTGACAGTTGTAGCTCAGAGTGTCCTGCACTTGAGTTGTCAGCTGGAATAGCACGAGGCTGGCTGGCCAGGCATCTCCCAATGTGTGTGGTTACAGGGTCTCTCAAGTGGCCTCTCTTTGTGGGCTAGTTTGGGCTTCCTCACCACATGGATAGCTTCAAAGGTAGAATTTTTTATGAGGTGGCTCAGGGCCACCAGCTAGTTGTTCCAACAAATCAGCCATCAGCAGCACTGCCTTTTATGACCTAGCCTTGGAAGTCATCCCAGCATCACTTTTGTCACATTATTCAGTCACCTCTCCATCTAGAGAATGTCACGGATTTTGTTGACATTTAAAATTGCCACCTCCCACCTCAAGAAGCCCAGCTGGTGTGGGAGCAAGACTGGTCCGGACGATGGCACCAAGACTACCAAAAATAAGCTGCCCCAGGTAGACGGCCATGGGAGTTCAGGGCAAGGGGGGTGGCCTTTGAACTAGTTCTTAAATTGGATTTTGACATTTGGAATGGGATTAGCAGGTCCCGTAGGAACAAAAGTCCGCCAACAGTGATTGCTTGATTGTAGTCAGATCTGACTAAAGGGGGAGGAATAAGCAGAGGCCAGAAATGTGGGCCAGGTCAAGGAAAGCCCAACTAAGAAGCTCGGAAACGGGGAGGTAGCAGGAAAAGTAATGAAAGCTCCTTCCAGCCAAAAATAATTAACATTGAAGAGATAGTGGCCTTTCCTTCTTAGCAATGGCAACGCCTAACCCCCATCCTGAGCATGGTATTACAGTTTACCTCAATCTCCAGTTTGGAAGTACCAGGTAGTTATAAGCAGATTACTGAAATATAGCTTTAATAATTGCTTGGAACATCACCTAAAACGAGCCAGGTACTATGCCAGGTTCTGAAGGCAGATAATGAACTTACTGGTATCTGAACAAAGCACAGGCTCCTGGAAACACCTGTGGTAGATCAGCATGGTCCAGTGCAGCTTTCTGTGACCATGGACATGTTCTATAACCTGTGCTATCCAATTCGAGTGCCACCTAACCACATATGGCTACTGAGCACATGAATTGTGACTAGGACTAGAAATGTATTTTAAATTCATTTAAATAGCCACATGGGCCTGGTGAATACTGCATTGGACAGCACAGGTCTAGATGAAGGATTTTACAAGAGAAATATGAACCCAGTGCTTGGGATGGCACAGAACCCAACATGTGCTACAGGACTCAACAGTAATGGGGCTAGCCACACATGAATGCCGTCCTAACTCAAGCTTACTGGCCGGATCCAAAGGAGTCAAGGTCTTACTAGAGTCTACATGCCCCACAGACTCCTGCTGAAATATACTATCCAAGACCCTAAACTGAGCGACACTGGCAAGCAAGAGCCCATCTGGGAGAAAACGACTAGGTTGGTGAGAGGATTCACAGCTGTGTCTTAGGTAGATAACGAGGGGGTTAACCTTCAGCCACTAGACTCCCTTCTCAAATGCAAATGTCCACAGGATCCCACTCTAGATCCCGGTGCTACCTTAGTTGAAGGCAGGGCCGTGTGCCCAGTGGCTGTGCCTCCTCAGCCCTAGAAATTTCAAGGCAATTCCTCAACCCTTCCAACTTCACTCCAAACTACAACACATCTTGAGGTCAATAAAGAAGCTTCACATAATACAGTTTGAAACAGAAATTTATTCTCAGAATAATGCACAGAAGCACAGGTTGAGGCTACTGTTGGGAGGCTTTCCTCCCCTTCCTCTTCCTCCTCTCCCTCCTCTCTGAATGCCAGGGAGAACACAGTTGAAGGAAACATGCAATCACAAACAATGAACAACTCTAAAGACAAAAAGGTTTGGTCCAAAAGAACTCAACATAATTAATCCAATGACTGTGAAGAGCTTCACTGAGTAGGATTAAGATATTGCAGATGTAGTGTTTCCACAGGGTGGCTCTTCAGTGCACCAGCGGGGCCTGCTTGAGGGAGATGAGGACTGAGCGCATGCGGGAGACATCTTTGGCCTGCTTGCTAGACTTGGGGTTAAAGTCACACAGCCGGGCCACCCGTTCCCACTCAGTGCCTGGGGACGACTCGTCAATGTCATTTACAAAGGCTTCTTCTGCTGCCCTGGAAGCAACAACAAAATATGTTGGTTTATGTAGAACCCCCTTTGAGCAACCTGGTGGCTGCCTTGCTACACAAGCAACTGCCTATTTGTCCCTTTCTTAATGACATTCTGGCTTTCCCAAGATAACAGCCCCTGGCCCAGGTCAGACTCAGGTAGACACGTAGCTGGCTCTCCTAGGCACAGGGTGCCCAGACTGCTGTGTAAAATGTTGGAATACAGGTGTTTGGTTCAGGGCTCACTATGTCTCTCTGTCTGGCTGTCCCTGCTCCCGTGGAGCATTAATAAAACAAGTCCTTAGCCAGCTACACACTGCTTTTATTAAAAAGAACAAAGCAGCAGGCTGATCAAGAACTTGAGTAGTTTATGGTGGGCTGTACTGAATTTCAAGGAAATTTAGAGACTTCTAAAAAGCCCATAGATCATTGCACAATAGCCTCTAGATTTACTCCTAAGGCTGGAGAGAAACAGGGCAGATCAAAAGGAATTCAAGACAAAGCTCCCATGCTAGCAGGCACTAGAGACTAAAGCCATTCTGGAAGGGGGTTTGTTAGGACATTCTCCAGTTCAGCCAAAAGTTTGCCATTTTCCCTCCAGCCAGGTGCCTTGGGGCCACTCAGGGCACACTGGCAGGAGAGCCAACGTGAGTTGCTTTTTGGCAGGATGCTGCTCAAACATTCTTTCACATCAAGGTCAGCCCACCCCCAGTTCGGAATTAACTGGTGGGAGCTACAGCCGGAAAGGACAGCGGTAAGACACACTATATTCATCTACTCCAACAAGCATCACGGGCAAAGCAAAAGCAATGGAGATGACTGGTCTGTGGGGACGGAGGGGTGGCACTATCACAGGGATGGCCGTGGCAAACACTGCTGAAGCCCAGAGCCACTACAACACTGCGACTTCATGGCACACACAGTTAGGGGCAGTGAGAAAGGTTTACTTAACTGTTCTAGGCTGTAGCAAGGATGGTTTATGTTTGTGCTTAAAGGTGAAGAGAAGAAAAGAAACGAGAGAAACTTTAAGTCAGATACAGAAAATGAGAATGAGCTCAATGCAGATGGTCAGTAAGCTGGACATGCCCTTGCCACTCTATCTGTGCTTGGGGACGTGCAGCTGGCTTTGCTGGCCACCCAGCTGCCCAGCAAAACCAGACTCGACCTTTCCAGTCTCCATTTCTACTCCAGAGAGAATGTGCAGAAATCAAATCAAACACCACCTGTAAGTCCAGCATTTCACAAGTCTCACTGCAAATGCATCTGGGGGCCCAGGAAACCCAGTTCTGTCTTCTAAGGGGATGAACATCTCAAGGTCATAGGCCCTGAGAGGCTCTACAGACCTGAGCTCATCGCCCACCTTCCACAGTTTCCTCTCCTCTTGCATTCCACCCTTACTTCTCTTGTAAAGCCAGCCCTAATTTTTAAGGAGGAGACAATGAGAACTGTTTCCAACTCTTCAGCAATACTGCTTTGATAAAAGAAATCCTTAAAAAAAAGAAAAAAGAAAAAAAGAATAAGAAAAACACCTTCTCCAGAGAAGATGCAAGTTTCTTTTGGGGGGGTCAGGGGGAGAAGCCCAAGCGGCCCGTATCAAGACACTTTGACTATCCTGATCTCAAAGCTGGGGGCTTCCCTGTGCTAGGAGACAGGACATCAGAAGCTGACCACTAAATAGCAATTTCTGACATGCAAGACCACAGAGGAACAATTACAGACACCCACTGGAGACAACCCCCTCTGCTCTGGACTCTTCTGCCTGAGGGAGCGGCAAACGACCCCACATTGTTTGAACGAACCAAGTATGGAAAATGCTGCCCCACAGCTCTGACTTTGGCAATGCAAGGTGCTGCTGCTCACTGGCTCCTAACCTCCTGGGACCGCCACCTGAGGAAACCTCCTTCCCACCTGAGGCAGGCAGGCAACAGGGCACGGCAGCAGTGATGGCAGCAAGAGCAAGAGGGCAGAGTTCCCCCGAGCCTCAAACCCTTCCCAGATAAGATCGCAAATGACACATTTTGAAAGCGAGTTAGCTTTCTTCCCTCCAAAACCCCAAATATGAAAAATGGCCATCAGAGGATGCAGGGAGTCACAAATCTGGAAGATTCATCAACGGATCATACCCCGCTTATCAATTCTTAGGCAGCCCCCAAAGTGCCAATATGAAATAATTTAAAAAGCAAAGCAACTTGTGACATAAAAGGAGCATTAACTCTAAACAAAAAGTAGAAAGAATCACAAGAAAAAGGAATTAGTTTTGCAACATACACATAACCAATCACGTCAGCGAAGGGTTGTTTGTAGAAAGCTTCATCTGCCACCCTAGACAGCAAGAGGTCCAAAAGGCAGGCAAGCAGGCAGGAAAAAAGAGAGAACATTGAGAAGCAGAAACATCTAAAATCCACAATTGAGGTACAACTGTGCTCTGAGGAGCTGCTCCCAAGGCTCCTTCCTAACCCCCGTGAGGCTTCCAGCTCTGGAGACTTCAGCAGGCCTGGTTTCCCGCTGGCCTTCCCATATGGGGACTGCTCCATGACAGAGCGAGCACTGCCAACTTCATCCCTTTGGCTCACCCCAGCAACACGGGCATTTATTAAGCACCCAATCATGGACTAAGCCCTTTCACATACATTATGTTGATTCAATCCTTAACTGTAACAACCTATGACCCTGACTGTTCTCACCCCCACTGTACAGATGAGGTAACTGAGGCTTAGAGATGAACAACTTGCTCAGCTACACCACAGTGGCAGCATTCAGGACTCACAACCAAGGCAGCCTGGCCCTAAGTCCAGGGCTCTTTCTACTGTATAGTCATGTTTCTTCCCTGCTGGTATGTGCCCAGAAAGCCACGCCACCTTCCTGCCTGTCTCAGTAAATGTCACTGGGCAGGAATGCTGCCAGACACCAGATGCGCTAGGACCCAAAGCCAGTTTTATCTTGGATTATCTAACTACTGCTTTCCCACACTGTCTGGGTGGGATACACTTCCAGAATCCTGGGAACACATATGGTCATTTTAAAATCTCAACCTTACAGGAAAAAAACGGCTGGAGGCGAGTGGTCTGGTGGGAAGAACACTGGACTAGAATCCTGGCCCTGGCTTCTGTTGTTCCTGAATATGGCTCTCTACTCAAGAAGCGGGTACAGTTTCTGAATATTTTTACACTAGACTCAATTGGCTTTGACAAGGTACAGCCCAGAATCTAGAACTTCATCCCTTCTTAACTCTCAACGTGGCAGGGCTCTCAGACAGGAAGGAGGGGGCAGACTGGGTGGAGAAATTTTCACAGCAGGGGCCAGGCTGGCTTTGACTCTGTTGCCCTGGACTGACTCCCTGGGCTCAGCCAGCCCACTCTTCTCCACTGTGGCTGGGCAGGGAACCTCCCTCACGGAGTCTTACCCTGTCCTTTGTCAAGTCGATTTAGGGTGGGCAAGGGGAAAGACATTTTTCTTTTTTTTTTTTTCTTTTTTTTTTTTTTGAGATGGAGTCTCGCTCTGTCGCCCAGGCTGGAGTGCAGTGGCGCAATCTCGGCTCACTGCAAGCTCCGCCTCCCGGGTTCACGCCATTCTCCTGCCTCAGCCTCTCCGAGTAGCTGGGACTACAGGCGCCCGCCACCGCGCCCGGCTAATTTTTTTTTTTTGTATTTTTAGTAGAGACGGGGTTTCACCGTGGTCTCGATCTCCTGACCTCGTGATCCACCCGCCTCGGCCTCCCAAAGTGCTGGGATTACAAGCGTGAGCCACCGCGCCCGGCCGGAAAGACATTTTTCAAGGATAATCATGCCTGGTCATTAAGCTAACCTCACATATTTATTTGAAGGCAAATTCTAGTAATTTTAAGTTAATTTTTAAGCTCACACATGCCCTTCTTTCCCATTTTGGTTTATACACAAGAGGTGTTTTGTGGAAATTTAAAGAAAGCAAAAAGAGCAGGCTGATTGTAACTTAAAGTGACTCAGCAGGAAAACAGAGTTGTTTGTGGGCAGAATGAGTGGGAGGAAAAGGCAAGGCAGGCTGGCTTATAAACCCATAACCCTTTTAGCTTACACAAAGGACTAAACCTGATCTATTTCAACTTGGGTTTCCCTCCACAAGAAGAGTAGAGGTTTCATGACTCCTGTCAAATCATCACTAAGACAACAAAAGTTTGAATGTCAGGCTCTTGCTCCTTTGCAGCTAGCCCAAGACCAAAGAGCTCCTCAGTGACAAGCACATCCCCTGTCAAGGTTGCAGGCCCAGAACAAACAGAAAATCAGACACACACACAGGTGGCCCTCCGCTTAGTTGTCCTTCACTTGAAAGTAGCAATCCCCAGCCAAGGCAGGAAGGGGCTCAGGGAGGCTCAGGAGAGGGGAGGGAAGAGGAATGCCTGACCTAGGACAAGCTCTGGAGGCACGAATACAATGCAGAACTTCATTCCATAAACAGCCTCAAAGTGGGCATAGAAAAAAATGTTTGCCATCTCTGAGAACTGTGGGTTCCCCAAACCTTCTCAAGCCTTGAAAGAGCTAACAAGCACAAGTGCTACCTGTAATAGGGGAAATGTTCTGGGGTTGTTCTTGATGAGCAAACTCATCCAGCTGCAGGAGTCAGTCACTGCTCTGGCTGGCTGGCTATGAAAAGGAAATTCTTTTCCATGGCTGTCACTGAATAATTCACAGCTCTTGTACTGTGACATTGAGGCCTCAACTTGGGATAAAAGAAGGGAGATGCAGTCTGGGGACTGACAATAGAGTACAGATTGTGCGGGGGAGGAACCATGTCTACCGCCGCACACCCACTCCCAGTGCAGTGCCAGGCGCGATGTGCTCCTAGTGCTTTGGTGACCCAGTGGTGAGGCAGCTGGAAGGCAGGAGGCCTGAGGATGCTCTCACAATTAACTGGATGCCCTTCCTGTCTCTGAGTTTCCTCTTTCAAACTTGTCATGTTTCTGCCTTATCTCTCGGGTCCCCTTAACATCCAGCTACTGCAGGAGTCACCCAGAGAGAATCATACTTGCTTGAAATGAGCACCCCGTTTTTTTTGTTTTTTGTTTTTTTTTTTCAGACTGAGTCTTGCTCTGTCGCCCAGGCTGGAGTGCAGTGGTGCGGTCTCAGCTCACTGCAACCTCTGCCTCCCGGGTTCTAGTGATTCTCCTGCCTCAGCCTCCCGAGTTGCTGGGATTACAGGCACACGCCACCATGCCCGGTTAATTTTCGTATTTTAGTAGAGATGGGGTTTCACCATGTTGGGCAGGCTGGTCTCAAACTCCTGACCTCAAGTGATCTGCCCGCCTTGGCCTCCCAACGTGCTAGAATTACAGGTGTGAGTCACGGTGTCCGGCCCCCATTTTCTTTTCTAAAAATATTCACTCTTTACCCATAGACAGATAACAAGGATGAATTACTTTATACATCTAAATAGGACCTATTCCTTTGAACTCCAAAGTTTACAGTCAAACGTGGATGGAGAGGGGGAGTAGTCAGCAATATAAAAATCTCCAGGGGAGGGTGTAGACCCTTGGAAGAAGTCCCCCAAAGTGACTCTCAAATGGCTCCCACCTCCAACCAGTGAAGAATCACTGGAATAAACTGTAAAAACCATCTCTTCTGTCCTAGAGCCCTGGTGACAATGGCTAGTGTTCCACTAGCTTTATGCTCTCAGGGTCAGCCCTGTGCTGCAAGGTTCCCCCACAAGGCAAGTGACCTGCTTCCTAAGCAGCTCTACATTCTCAGTGAGCAGTCGGGAAGTCCCTTCTCTCTGGAACTTAAGAGGTTCATCTGTGAGACCAGCTTACCCAGCATTCTACAGTTCCAAGTAAAGAAAGGTACCAAGGCCCAAATTCAATGCCTGGAGGGACTAAACTTTTAAGACTGAGCTCCTAAAAACAGGTGTCACGGCCAGGTGCAGTGGCTCACGCCTGTAATCCCAGCACTTTGGGAGGCCAAAGAAGGCAGATCACGAGGTCAGGAGATCGAGACCATCCTGGCTAACACAGTGAAACTCCGTCTCTACTAAAAACAGAAAAAAAATTAGCTGGGCATGGTGGCGGGCGCCAGCTACTCAGGAGGCTGAGGCAGGAGAATGGCGTGAATCCGGGAGGTGGAGCTTGCAGTGAGCCGAGATCGCACCACCGCACTCCAGCCTGGGTGACAGAGCAAGCCTCCATATCAAAAAAACAAAAAAAAAACAAAAAAAAAAAACAACAACAAAAAAAACAGGTGTCATTACTCCCTCTGAGAACAACGGATTCTGGATACAGAGAGTATCCCTTTCTTGACAGTTCAGCAAAACTTCCTTGAAAAAAATTTCTGCAACAGAAAGGCTGTTACCAACATATTCATTATCTAAGTTTGAAAATTTATGTTAAGTTCTTGAAGCATCACAGACCCAGAGCAAGGAGGGTCAGCACAGCTACAGTACTTCAAACCAAAGTGCTGGGGCCGCAGGCTGGGGGAGTTCTCAGGGCTCGCAGGGTGCTTGCACACAGTCCCCACTCGGCTTTACCGATCTGAACTTCCACCTGGGAGAAAATCATCTTGAGGGAGCAGACGACACAGGAGCCTGGACTTGTCAGCACCACCTACTGACCACAGGCTCAACAACAGCCCCACGTAGCTGATGGAAGCCATCACCACTGGCAACCCTGCCTGCACACCAGAGAGCAGTCCCACAGAACTCCACGTGGAACCTAACAGGCACTCCTTGAGCACACCACCCCCAGAGGAAAGTGACCAGGACACAGGCTCAAGCTGGAATCCAATGAGCCGAAGGGCTGCTAGCATACAAAAGAGAGTCCAACTGCTCTGTCATACTGGACCCACAATAGCACTGGCTGGCTGGCAAAGCCATTGGTTCTCTCTCCTGCCACATCTCTGTCTAACAGAGCTGCCACTTAACCCAACCTGCTTCCTGCTTCTGCGTACAAGAACCCAAGGCTCTACCTTGAAAATTAAAAATATCCCCAGGCTCGGTCTGGCCGGTTTATACACTGAAGTGAATGGATTGACTATTCAGTTAAAGTTGGGCTCTGAACCTGCCTGCCCTGAGGGAAGCAACACCACATATCCTCTCTTTTCTGCTTCCAAGAATGGCTCTAAGTGTAGGGCATTAAAGCCCAGCTGCTGGTGAGTAGTGGTATGAGAATGAAAGCGTTTTTCTCCTCACAACTCCTTAACCATCAGTAACTAAATAAAATCTATTTCAAACAGAACATTTTTAAGAAGTCAATTCAAAACTTTTTAAGGCACAGATAAGTACCCACAGAACCCTCAATTCTAAAATAATTATGTTGGAACATCCTTGGCTGCCTAACTACAAAGCACATTTTCCTGCCAACGGACTCCTTCATGAAGTGGCTTTCAGAGGGCAGGGCTATATTTAGGAGACTCAACATGACCAAGTCTATAATCATATCCAAAGTAACTAGATCTGGGTATATCCATGACACCCAGCTTTCGTTTCAGGGTTCCATGAAAAGTAACTTTTCCCTTGGCTGAATCACACCATTACAGGTTATGCATATTAACCAAACTCTCAGAGAGCTAAGCTCACTACAACTGGGATGGCTAAACAATAGGGTGAATTATGCTCACAAGACCCGAGAGACTTGCAACCTGTTTCAAGCACTTTCTTTAAAAACTGCAGACATTTCACACTAAAGGAGGCAGAAGCCAAAAACCTAGACTGGATGCTAAGAATGGATTTGATTCAATTTTGGAAAACAAATGTGCTACAACCACCATGGACTGACCTGTTGTTTGCTTTTGTTTTCTGTAGCTGCTCGTCCTGTCTTGCATACCACTCTTCTAGCTCCTTTATTGCCTTTTCTTTCCACTCTGCTTCTTGCTTCCGAGAATTGGCATCTTTGAAGGGAGAGAAGAGAAAGACAATACAATTGAGGCAAAGTGCAAACTGAAGTTCATCAGTTTATTTTGGTCTTACTGAACTTATGGTGGGTGCAGGTCCATGTTTGTGTGCCTGTTGGGGGAGAAGAGTAGAGAGGGGAAGATAAACTTCTGTTTTCTCTGTTTGCACAACCAACTCTGATTTCAGTGCTTCTATTCCTGCCTGGTCTTTCCCACAGTCCTATTCCTGGTCTTATCCCAGTCCACTGACATTTTAGTGGGTCATTAGTTTTGTTTTGTCTTGTTTTGGGCACAGCAAAAGAGAAGGGTGTATGTGGAAATACTGACTTCTATTATTAATAGGAAAAAAGCCTTCTGGGCACCAATTGGGGGAGAAACAATTATAGATGATTCTTTACCAATGCTGCCAATATTAGTTCACAGTAGGGTATTCATCTTAATCTTTTACCTCTTCTCCCAAACTAGTCCATATTCCAGGTTTGACAATGGTTTTGTGGAACACAAGGTGGCACTCTCATAACTAAATATAGTAGAAGCACTTCTGTGAAGCAGGGTGCTATTAGGACAATTACCAAAGGTAGAGATGATTCAGGAACCAGAGAATGATAGACCACAGAATATCAGCACTAGAGAGGACCACAAGGCATCTATTCCTGCTTGGTCTGCAGTGTGTTTGTTGCAGAGCCAGGGCAGAGCTACAAAAGAAACTCCACTGGAGAGAAGTGCAGGGGGTAGAGGTATGGGATCATTGTTAACAGTTAACCTGAAGGTTCTAGAAATGAGAGCAAGAAAATGCATACCTAGCAGGTTTGCTAGATTGGATTCTCAAACATGAAACATGAAGTTTCTGAGGACTAAATATGGTTTTCCCTAAGACACTGAGCTGAAGAGACATATATCAGTAGATAGTGAGAGATAAAGAAATACATGCCGGCTGGTCGTGGTGGCTCACGCCTGTAATCCCAACACTTTGGGAGGCCGAGGCAGGTGGATCATCTGAGGTCAGGAGTTTGAGACCAGCCTAGCCAACATGGTGAAATCCCGTCTCTACTAAAAATACAAAAAATTAGCTGGATGTGGTGGTACATGCCTATAATCCCAGCTACTGGGGAGGCTGAGGCAGGAGAATCGCTTGAATCTGGGAGGCAGAGGTTGCAGTGAGCTGAGATCGCATCACTGCACTCCAGCCTAGGCAACAAGGTGAGACTCTGTCTCAAAAAAGAAAAAAAAAAAGAAAAGAAAAGAAAAGAAATACATGTCATAGCTACTGAGGCAGCTGACACTTGAAGTTAACCTGATACTTCACTTTAAACAAGTTCTTCTGGACATTCTGTCTGGCAGGTGTTTTATAGACATCTAACTCAATCTTTACAACAATCCCAAGAAGGTAAACTCTGATCCCATTTTCAGCAGTGAGAAAAACTAAACCTCAGAAAGTTTGAGTGAACTTCCTAAAGGTTATAGTAAGTGACAGAGCCAAGATTCAAACCCAGATCTGGCTTCTAAAGCTTACACTTTTCTTACTTCATTATACTTCCTCCAAAGGGAGGGACAGAAAGAGAGGCAAGCCTAGAAATAATCACAAAATGTGACCACCAGTGATCTGGACAGAGTTTTAAAAGTGCTGAGCAAGAGGCCAAAGTGAAATTAGTGTCTTTCAGAAGGAGAGTAGAGAGCAGTAGCGGTGTCAAGTAACTACTAGAAGGGATGAAAAATGAAGTATTCTTGGGCATTTTTAGGGCCTTTGCAGGAAAGGTCTTATAGTAACAACCTGCAAATGGCTGTGTGTAACTATAAGAAAAAGCCTAATAGCAGCTAGAAACTCCCCCAAGTTTCAGGTTAGAAAGAACGTTCATCTCGGTATCTAATTTGTCAGAAGGTGATCTGTCGTTCAGAAGAATCATTTTCTCAGATTTTTCACTGATGACTCTAAAGTATATACAGTAAACTTTTTTTTGTTTTGTTTGAGATAGGGTCTCGCTCTGTAGCCCAGGCTGTAGTGCAGTAGTGCTATCACAGCTCACTGCAGCCTCAATCTCCCAGGCTCAAGTGATCCTCCCACCTCAACCTCCTAAGTAGCTGGGACCACAGGCGTGCACCACGACACCCAGCTAATTTTTTTTTTTTAGTAGAGATAGGGTCTCACTACGGTGCCCAGGCTGGTCTTGAACTCCTGAGCTCAAGTGATCCTCCCACCTCAGCCTCCTAAAGTGCTGGGATTACAGACCTGAGCCACCCCACCCAGCCTCTACAGTAAACATCTAATATGTGTCTATCCATGGCATAAAGTACGGATGTGGAATGGAAGATTTAGCTATACTGCAATGAGAAGCTGTGGGCTGGAAGTGCCATGTGACAATACCTAATTCAAAATGTAAGGCCCCCTTTTCAATCATGGTGAAATTACTTCCAAATAATTACCTTTTTGATTGGACAGTATTTTCTTTCAATATATTTTGATGTTAACATTTACTATACATTAGGACTAAAATATAAAATTTATCTCTGAAAAATGAATTTAAATAAAAATGGTGACCTGCTGAACAGACTGTGGTTACTGCATAAAACAGTACATTTAAATTGGTCTTCTGGCTTTTGCAGCTTTAGTGCCACTGCAATACTAATTTAGAATTCTTCCCCTCAGAGGATGAAGAGGAAGTCCCCTTAGAGAGCAAAGCACATTCACAGGTGCCTTCCATTCTGGCCACCCTCGTTACTGGTCAGACAAAAGAAAATTACTTGAGAATGTAGCCAGCAGCTAGACTGAAAACCACTGGCACCAGTTCTCTATTTTTAGCATCGTGTGCTTTCTCACAGTTTTTGCAAGGAAAAAAGGTGAAATTGAAGGAACACCTTGTTCATGAACCAAGCGAATTCAATTCAGTTGGAATGCAAGGCCAAATGTTGTACTTCTCTCAAAAAAGCACTTTGAATTAAGAAAACAGCTCATCAAAGTATTCCCCAAGTACCCAATTTCATAATTGAAAAATTAAATCTTTCCAGACACTAAAGCAGACTCTCTCCATGGAGAAGAAAAACTGCTAGAGCTTGGTGAAACAGAAAAGATAAATTTGGGTTCTGTAACATGAAAAATACTACAGCAGTACCAAGACCAGCTAAATCTTGCCTCTAAGCATACTCAAGAGACACAAAGAACAAGCAAGGACCAAAGCAGTTAGGACCTATTTTCATCTTCCTACAGCTCCACTGTCCAATATAGTAGCTACTAGATACATGTGGCTACTTCAATGTAAATTTATTAAAATTAAAGAAAATTTAAAATCCAGTTTCTCAGTCACATTTGAAATGTGAAGCCACACTTCAAGTACTTAACAGTTACATGTGGTTAATGGCTACCATACTAGACAGCACAGATACAGAATATTTCCACCAAAGAAATTACTAATGAATGGTGCTATAAAGGTTCAAATATTAAGTGCATTCTTTGTTCTGAAAGCCACCTAAATTGGACTAGAGAAATAAAAGGACTAGAGAGATAAATGATTTGGCACTAATTGGCTGTGTCATCTGGGTCATGTCTCTTCCTATTTCTGGGTGTCAGTTATCCCAACTGAAAAATAAGGACTCATGTTTTCACTAGTTCAACAGTTCCCAAGAGGGAATAATACTGCTGACATTGTGGTTACATAGGAGAATGTCATTATTTCTAGGAGGTGTACATTGAAATATTTAGACATGAAGTATATGATGTCTTTATCTTAAAGTAGGTCAGCCAAAACAATTTGTGTATGTGTGTGTACGTCCAAAACATATCATTTATATAAAGATAACCCATTAATTACTGAATCTGGGGGTGCACATGTTTATTTTCCTCTTCTTTCAATTGTTCTGTAAAGTTGAGAAAAGATGAATCTTAAAGTCAGCTGATTAAAAAAAGAAAAAGAAAAAACAAAGAAAAGGGCACAATGTGGATTATATCCTCACACTCTACATACTTCTCCAATCCACCATGTACAGACACAAGTCTCCCCTGATCATGAACCAACAGGTGGCACTCCATGTACACATCTCTTTATCAAAGGCCAGGCTGTGTGGCTAGATGGCCACGCACATTAAATGTTTAGAAAACAATGTGGCTGATGGGGATGGGTAGTGACTTTGAAGCAAGGCAGACTTCAGCTGAAATTGTGACTCTTATCATTCCTTAGCTGAGTATTCCAAATACTTATTCTACCTCTCCTCCACTTTTCTTACCTGTAAAATTGTAAAACTTACCTTACGGAGATATTAAGGTAGGAAAAACAAACTGTACATTTTTTCCTAACATACCTCATTTTCCTCGTGTTACCTTAAATTCATTCAGCCTTCAAATGAAAAATGGAGGCCGGGCGCGGTGGCTCACGCCTGTAATCCCAGCATTTTAAGAGGCCAAGGCGGGTGGATCACAAGGTCAGGAGATCGAGACCAACCTGGCTAATACGGTGAAACCCTGTCTCTACTAAAAATACAAAAAAAAAAAATTAGCAGTGCATGGTGGCGGGTGCCTGTAGTCCCAGCTACTCAGGAGGCTGAGGTAGGAGAATGGTGTGAACCCGGGAGGCAGAGCTTGCAACGAGCCGAGATCGCGCCACTGCACTCCACCCTGGGTGACAGAGTGAGACTCCATCTCAAAAAAAGAAAAAAGAAAAATGGACTGTTAAAGTCCACGGACATGGGAAACTTGAATCCTTCAAGTTTATAAAGCACTCTATAAACACCACCTGAGGCTACTCTTGAGGTCAGGAACAGCATCAGTATGCTCTTCCTGTGAGAGGATCTTGGGGCTCTCCGGCTACCCTACTCCTCACACAATGGCCTGTGATTAGGCATCTCAGTGCAGGTAGCCTTGTAACCTTCAGGCTGAGAAGATATCTTCCCAAGGACCAAACAATGACACTGGTTAATGTGAGCTAAAAAGGAATAAAAGTAGAGTCCAGGTCAACTACTCCACTGAAAACAGACACCAAAAGACAGAAAGGGATTCCTTACCAAGGGCTTCCAAGCGTTCCATTTGCTCTTCTCTCCATTTACGGATACTTTCAGGCTCTGACTGCAATCGATCCACTTGTGAAATAGCTGCGTAACTGTCTGTTGGACCATTACTTTCCTTAACACAAAACACAATTGTGCTATATTAACACCAAAAATTCCTTCCTAAAATGCACTTCACCTGAGTTAGAACCCCCTGGTTCTTTTTTTTTTTTTTTTTGAGACAGAGTTTTCACTCTTGTTGCCCAGGCTGGAGTGCAGTGGCACGATCTTGGCTCACTGCAACCTCCACCTCCTGGGTTCAAGCAATTCTCCTGCCTCAGCCTCCCGAGTAGCTGAGATTACAGGTGCCTGCCAACACACTCAGCTAATTTTTGTATTTTTAGTAGAGACGGGGTTTCACCATGTTGGCCAGGCTGGTCTCAAACTCCTAACCTCAGGTTATCCACCCACCTTGGCCTCTCAAAGTGCTGGGGTTACAGGCGTGAGCCACCGCACCCGGCCAGAGCCACCGCAACCTCGGCTCACTGCAGAACCCGTTTCTAACAACAATGGTGGTTTTTGTAAAATGTTAAAGGATTACCTTAAAAGCAAGAACACAGGCTGGGCATGGTGGCTCACGCCTGTAATTCCAGCACTTTGGGAGGCTGGGGTGGGTGGATCATTTGAGGTCAGGAGTTTGAGACCAGACTGGCCAACACAGTGAAACCCATCTCTGCTAAAAATACAAAAATTAACCAGGCGGTAGTGGCATGTGCCTGTAATCCCAGCTACTGGGGAGGCTGAGGCAGGAGGAGAATTTGCTTGAACCCAGGGAGTAGAGGTGGCAGTGGGCCAAGACTGCGCCACTGCACTCCAGTCTGGGTGACAGAGTAAGACCCTGTCCCGCCCCCTTCCCGCCCCCCCACCCCAAAAAAAGGCAACCACATAGGACAGGCGCCGTGGCTCACGCCTATAATTCCAACACTTGGGGAGGCCGAGGTGGGCGGGTCACTTGAGCCCAGGAGTTCAAGACCTGCCTGGCCAACACGGCGAAACCCCATCTCTACTAAAAATACAAAAAATTAGCCGGGCGTGGTGGCATGCGCCTGTAATTCCAGCTACTCAGGAGGCTGAGGCGGATGAATCGCTTGAACCCAGGAGGTGGAGGTCGCAATGAGACAAGATCGTGCCACTGCACTCCAGCCTGGGCGACAGTGAGACTGTCTCAAAAAAAAAAAAAAGACTCAAATAAATGTTAATCTTTACAAAATTATTCCATATGCCACTCACTGAACTAAGGAATATTAATATTACCAGGTTAACCTAATCAGACTATATACAAAGATGGAAGAAGAATTATTTAAAGTATTAGTACTAACTTACTGCACTTAACACAGTGTCATTTGAATGGTGATTTCTTTAGAATAAAGGTGATAACACTAGGGGCAGGTAAATAACATTTTTAAACAGTTCTCTTTTTATCAATGCTACCTCTCTTTAAATCTTTCCACTTTGGTAGATAACACACCAGCCAGTAATACATTCAGGAAAGTCAAAGGACTGGGGTTTCTTTCTAGGTCAGTCAATTAAAATCACAGGAAAGGAAGATTCTCAATCACTATCAATGAATAGAATCAGAGTACTCTGTACCTGGTAGTATTCACCATTCATTACTCCATCAACAGCATCTGCAAGACATAAGATTTTGGTCTATCAACAAAGACTGGTCAAACACTGGGCCAAAGGGTTGTACAGTAGAATACAGCATTATATGCTGTATGAACCTTGAGCTACTAAATGCTATCCCTGTAGTAGGTGCTATATACAACAAATAAAACCAAGATGTGCTTATATACAAATTTCACCAAAATGTGGACACATCTGTCCTTAAGTTCCCAAGTCCAAAAGCTTTTGATTTTTTCTGTTTTCTATTTTACAGTGCAGTGGTAACAAATGGAAGACTAGAAGAAAGAGAACAGTGTTTCTCTATGACAGTTCTGCAGGAAGGGGAAAAAAAAAAGTGTGGCCTGGAATCACCCAGTGAGCAGAGACCTGCAGCTTCATCTTTGAGACAGTCTTGCTCTGTCGCCCAGGCTGGAGCAAAGTGGCCCAATCATGGCTTACTGTAGCCTCAACCTTTTGGGCTCAAGCCATCCTCCCACCTCAGTCCCCACAGGAGCTGGGATTGCAGGCATGCGCCACCACGCCTGGATAATTTTTCTATTTTTTTGTAGGGAGGGGGTTTCGCCATGCTGCCCAGGCTGCTATCGATTTCCTGGACTCAAGCGATCCACCCGCCTCGGTCTCCCAAAGTGTTGGATTACAGGCATGAGCCACCATGCCTGGCCTCTCATATTTTTCTTAATTTTCCTAGTTGACTTTTACTCCTATATGTCAGTACAAAAATGAGTTTCTTATAGTTTGTCAGTGGCCTTTTACCACCTTAAGCCATGTGCCATCTACCTATACAGTTTTTTAAGCATTCTATAAAGTTTTGGAAATATGAAGTTTATCAAACTAGTGAAAGTATGGGGGAAGCATATTCAATTTCACCTCTGTAATAACTTCCTTGTTGTAGAATTGCTGGGTTACAGCTGGGCGCGGTGGCTCACGCCTGTAATCCCAGCACTTTGGGAGGCCAAGGTGGGAGGATCACTCAAGGTCAGGAGTTCGAGACCTGCCTGGCCAACATGGTGAAACCCACCTCCGTATACTAAAAATACAGAAATTAGCCAGGGTGGTGGCACGAGTCTGTAATCCCAGCTACTCAGGAGGCTGAGATCCATCTCAAAAAAAAAAAAAAAAAATTGTGGATCGGGTTATATATATATATATATATATATATATATATTATTTTTTCATATATTGTTGCCCAGGCTAGAGTACAGTGGTGCAATCTTGGCTCACTGCAACCTCCGCCTCCTGGGTTGTTCAAGTAATTCTCTTGCCTCAGCCTCCTGAGTAGCTGGGACTACAGGCATGAGCTATCATGCCCACCTAATTTTTTTTGTAGTTTTAGCAGAGACGGGGGTTTCACCACATTGGCCAGGATGGTCTCGAACTCCTGACCTCAGACGATCCACCCACCTCAGCCTCCCAAAGTGCTGGGATTACAGGCATGAGCCACCGCGCCCAGCCAGGATATGTATTTTTTTATTTTTTTTTGAGACGGAGTCTCACGCTGTTGCCCAGGCTAGAGTGCACTGGCGCGATCTCGGCTAGCTGCAACCTCTGCCTCCCAGGTTCAAGTGATTCTCCTGCCTCAGCCTCCCGAATAGCTGGGATTACAGGCATGTGCCACCATGCCCGGATAATTTTTGTATTTTTTAGTAGAGACGAGGTTTCACTATGTTGGTCAGGCTGGTCTCGAACTCCTGACCTCAGGTGATCCGCCCACTTCGGCCTCCGAAAGTGCTGGGATTTCAGGCATGAGCCACCACACCTGGCCCAGGATATGTATTTTAAAGACTTCTAAAACTCTACCCACTTGTTCCTATTAGTCTACCAGTTTATATTACTACTAGCAGCACAAGTGCCCCATTTCTTAGACCTTCCCTGATACTAGGGACTGTGCTTGACCATGTTTTAAAATTTTTGCTAATTTGATAATGGAAAAAAAAAACAACAACAACAACTCATGGTGGCTTTCTTGTGCCAATCTTATTTCCAGTGAGGTAATCACATACCCGACATCTGATTTTATTCTTTACTGAATTTTTTGAGTTTGCCTATTTTCCCGCTATTTTTTGATCTCTAAGTATTTGCTCTCTAATAGTCAAATATTTTCCCTAGTTTCTCTTTTGATTTGGTTTATGGTATTTAACACTTGGAACAACTTAATTTGTGTATGATCGACTTTTTCTTTATGATTTCTGTATCTGCTTTTATGCTGAAGGCCTTTCCTACTATGAGATAGACAAATATTCACTTTTCTTCTTTTACTTTTTAAATGTCTCTCTTTAATCCACCTGGAATTTATTTTTGTGTAAGACAGAAGAGTGAGATGGTTTTAAATCCTAGATCCTACAATGGCTAGTCTGGCCAGGCCTACATTATGGTTAATATAGTACAGTTGACATACCAACTATCCACTAATATAGTCCAGCCCTAGGCTGGAATATCAGAGACTTTGATCACTATTCCATATACAAAACAAGAAGCAATCCTCATCCCACATCTCCTTAAAAATCACATGCTGTCTGAAGGCTCCTCCAGACCCACTGGCATCTGCTTTCCTCTTTATTAGTTACTGTATTACTGCACTAACATTCTTACAAGAATCAACTGGCTCAAGCCAAGGGATCGTCTGTTGCTGTGGAAATATGCAGAAAGGACATGTAGGGCCTTGACTTACTACGACAACTAAACTAAGCAATACGATGCTTCAGAAGGAAACTTTCTAGGGCCTTTCAGGAACTCCAGACAGAAAAAGGGCCAAAGTTTTCAAAAGTGAAAGACTGTCCCAAACCCACTTTCAACTTTCCACATTCCAGAAACATTTGAAGTAAAGCAGACCTACGTTTGAAGCTGCACTTGAGCCATTTATCACCTTGCTACCTTAGGGACACTGCTCAACTTCCACACTGATCCATTCTCATCTGAAATATGACACTACCACTTAACTTGTGGAGCTACTGCTGGGATCTGAAAGTGTACCTGGTATACAGCAAATGTGCAGTATAATTAACTATCATGCATGAGATTTCCCTAAACTTCCCTCCACCACTGCTACCAATAAAATTACTTCTCCAGAAAGCTTCCCTTTAATTCACCCATGTCTCTTTCTTCTCCTACAAGAAATAACTTGTCACCGGGTGCAGTGGCTCACACCTGTAATTCCAGCACTTTGGGAGGCCAAGGCGGGTGGATCACCTAAGGTCAGGAGTTTAAGACCAGTCTGGCCAACATGGTGAAACCCCAAAAAGTTAGCTGGGCATGGTGGTGGGCGCCTGTAATCCCAGCTACTCGGGAGGCTGAGGCAGGAGAGTCACTTGAACCCAGGAGGCGGAGGTCGCAGTGAGCTGAGATCGTGCCATTGCACTCCAGCCTGGGCAACAAGAGCAAAACTCCATCTCCAAAAAAAAAGGAAGCAATAACTTGTCAAGAGCATAACAATACGCCGGGCACAGTGGCTCATGCCTGTAATCCTAAAAACTTTGGGAGGCCGAGGGAGGCAGATCACTTGATGTCAGGAGTTCGAGACCAGCCGGGCCAACATGGTGAACCCCGTCTCTAGGAAAAATACAAAAATTAGCTGAACATAGTGGCACACGCCTGTAATCCCAGCTACTCGGTAGGCTGAGGCAGGAGAACTGCTTGAACTCAGGAGGCGGAGGTTGCAGTGAACCGAGATCACACCACTGCACTCCAGCCTGGGCGACAGAGCAACTGTCTCAAAAACAACAAAACACCATAATAGTGCCTTACTGCTGTACTCTCTGTGGCTTCTCTATCCTGTTTTCTTCCCCGACTCAGCCCTCATGATTGAGAGCTTTTCAACAGCTCCACTTGTGCTGCCTCCTTCATGACCACCTGTTCTTTCTCAATATCCCCCACAGCTGGTTACCTCAATATCACTTCACCCAGCTGGTTTCTTCCTGCCTCTAAACCTACGTCTCTTTTCTGGATCTCTTAACAACCAAAGGAGTCATCCAAAGCTCAGCCCTAACTCCTCTGGTTTTTGCCTGTGCCCCTCCTCCATAGGCGCTTTCCGCAAGCTGGGGCCAGTTTATTTTCCTCTCATCAATCTGTCATAGCTGACTGCCTATATATCTCTGTATAATACATCAGAAAGAGAGCTCCTGCCTAAAACTTCTCAATTTACTCAGTACTCTTCAAAGCCTAAAGGCCTTGTAACTCCTTTCTCCCACTAATAGTAGCTGGAATTCACTAGATACTTACATATATAACTGTAAGCACTTTATAGACACTCTTGAATGTAATCCTAAAGATGCCACATAGCATTATAAATTATATTATACAACTTTTACAAAGGAGAAAACTGAGGCCGGGCAGTGGTGGTAGTTATATACATTGTCTAAGATCACAAAGCTAAACTCACACTCAAGCAGTTTAGTATAGCATAGAATCTTAACCACTAGAGCATATCTTAAAAAAAAAAAAAAAAAAAGGAAAAAGAAAACTGAGAGAAAAAGTGTCCAATCGGTTCTCTAATCCCCAAAGGAAATGCTGACCACTGCATATTACCAACCTCAATTACACTGTCAGGAATCTGGCTTTAAGTCACCAAATGCTTAGTTCACTAAGAAAGTCCTTCCTAGGAACTAAGTCAGCAACCATTTCTTTCCTTCCCTTTGCTGAAGGCTTGATGCACAAAGGACCGAGTATCCAACTCTATTCTCTCCCTTTTACCTTCACCAAGATCTGTCGGTTCTACATAGGACCCTTGGATCTGACATTTTTGCTCATTTCTTTGTCAAACGTGAGCATCTACTACATGTCAGACACACTGCTAGCCAGTGGAGATAAAACAGTAAGGGTAACACTGTCCTTGAATCAGGACAATCTTCCACCTACAGATCTTGGGTTCTGCTTCTCCCAAATCTGTTCCACCTGGGACAGCCACAGCTGCCTGTCTCTTACCGCACCACAACCCTGCTAAAACAACTAAACACTGCAACAGAATGTGGTATATTCTAAGAGTGGGTAGACTTGGGGCTCAGCTATTAACTCGTGCTTTTTTAAGCAAGTCATTTCTCTCTAGGATTGCTTCTCTTCTATTAAATGAGGAAGGTAAACTAAGGATCTAAGAAGTCAATTTTAAAACTCTTAGAAAAATGTTAGAGACCACCCAATGAAAATATCTCCTAATCACTTAAGGCCAACTTCATCTCGCAATCACAGCCCAGTTCAGTCCAACCTACCCGCTATAAAGTTGCATATTCGGGCATATTACATGTTCCCACTAAGTTCTTATTGGGGGACTGATTTGCTTAGGAAGCAACATGGTGCAGTCAAAAACTCAGAGGCTGCAAACTAGCAGCACACCCACCAACTCATTCATCAAAAGGTTCTGCCTGGCTGGCACAGTAACTTGAGATTGCTGGGTCTGAATGCCTTTATACAGAGCACTACTATAGTGCACCAAAGCCTCAGTCTCCAACACTTCTACTGTCTCATGTCAAGCCAGCTTCTCTCGTATATGTTACCCACCTGGCCCCTTAAGGTTTGAATTTAGGGTAGACACTACTCCTATATGCCCCAGTAGTGCCCTATCCTCCCTTAGTTGGAATTTTTTTAAGCGAATGAAAAGCCATATTTCATTTCTTCTAGCTAAATTTCCTACTTCTTTGTATTATTAAATAGGTCTTTTCCACTCATGATCCTAAGCATCATACACACGTAAGGCATCCAAAGGTCAAACTGCCATCCTACCTGCCCCATTTTTACTTGAGTTTGGCTGAGAACACTCTCTATTCACCTCTTCATCCCTCCCTGATTGGTTTAGGCTAATCTTGGGTTCTGCTTAGGCAATATTGCCTACCAAAGCTGTTCCCAGAGGGAGAGCTCCAGAAGTCCTAGCTGTAAATCAATCGCTCAACGATAGCAAACTCCTACCCCCCTTAGCAGTTCTTTCTCCAGACCTAGATCATCTTTCGAGTTCCCTACTCACTCCTTCCTCCTCGTAATCCAACACTCTGTACACCTTAAGTGCTTAAATGCTGAACTGCATTGCTACTTTTGTTTGTATCTCTCAAAAACGGTATTTCCATTCTTTTTTTTTTCTGCCCTCCTTTTCTAATAACTGGAGTTCTGTGCTCGGCTCAGACTTGCTTATAAGTTTGGAAAAACTCGCCAATGCAGTTGCTTCAGAGACCGGACTAAAGGCACAGCAAATGTTTCATGAAAAGTTGCTGAATTGAACGGGCTTCTTCCGGCTCCGGAGCCTGCCACCCTACACTTGCTTTCTCGCTCCGCCCGCGCCCAGAAGCACTCAAACACGCTGAGAACCGAGCAGGCTTCTCGAGCGCAGGTTTCTGAATGACTGGGCCAGGGTCTCATTTCCTCTTTGCACTGCTCCCTAACCTCCTAATTCAGCAAGGAGCACGAGTCACACAGAAGCTCTCGGACCCACTGTGGACCGAGTTTCCAGACAAGTCCTCTCGCCCCAAACGCGCCCGCACTCTCACCCGGACCCCCCGGCGGCTCGCCGTGCGGCTGGGGCCCGGGGGCGCCGCCGTCCAGGATGGCGAAGGCCTCGTCGTTCTCGATGCCCGCAATCTCGCTCTCCTGCTGCGCCAAGAAGGCCGCGGCCGGGTCTTCTTCGCCGGCGCCGGCCACTCCGTTCCCCAGCGCGGGACCGCCAGGGGCGCCGGCAGGGGCGCCGAACGGATCCAGCTCAGCCATGGCGGGCAATTCAACGGCACGGACACCAACGGTAAGAGAAAAACCAACGGACCCACGGACACCACGCCCGGCAGCCACTGCTGTGGTGCCGACTGGGAGAGGAGAACAAGCGGGAGGAGGGAGACGGGGAAAGCGGAAGCCCTACCCGTGCATCCGGTAGGTCTAGGCGGTATTGGAGAGCCGAAAAGGGAACAACCAATCAGAGGAGAGCAATGATTCAGGAGCTACCCAATCAGCAAGTGGAGGGGCGGGCCCCCTAAAACAACTCGTGACTGGGGTAGCGCGGGAGATGAGGGAGGTGAGCTGCGCGGGCCCCGGGAGGCGGAAGTGCTGCCTGACAGGGAGCGTCATACCCACCCGGTCTGCTGGGGCTGGACTGACCAGGGACGGCCACCCCTGAGGGGACTCTAGTGCTGCACTGGGAGGTGAGGTAAAGTTAGGGCGGCGACGATTGGCCGATTACTGAAAAGGCATGCCACTTAGGCTTTCTGAACCTCAGTTTCCTCATGCGTAAAATGGAAACAAGAATCCTGCTCTTGCCCCTCCTCCCGGGATTATTAGAAGATGAATCCTAAAAAATAAAAATAAAAATAAAAAAGAATCAGAAGAAGATTGAATCCTTTTATGGATTTGCCCTGGCTTTATAAATTTAAAATATTTAATTCTTTCAGCCAGCCTGGCTTATTTGCTCCCTTAGAGCCCATAGATTTACTGTAATTGATTCAGTCCACTCCGATTTTTCTCGCCCATAAGTATTTTTATTTAAAAATGAATATATCTTATCTTGTTCAACAAGCACTTTTGCAGCCATATGTCTTTTCAGAGCTAGACAGAAGTTACTAAACCTGGAAAATTCCTTAAGGATCACTTGCTTCAAAGGGAGACACGGGGCCCGGCTGTTCAAGGGGCGTCAGTGACCCAGAGAGTCAGTGACCACGAGGAAACGCCTGTCTCCTGGGGACTTCCAAGATACTAGCTACAGTCTCTTATATTTACACCTTTCCTCCCTAAGGACAGCAGGAAAAATAAAGTTCCATGTTTCTTTTTAAATCAGGGAGATGTTAATAGCTACATGGCTCATTTTGTGTACACCACAGAAATAACAGCGGTTCCAGTTAATCATGCTCATGTTGAGGGGAAGTGCTTATGC
The DNA here is from genome assembly GCF_009828535.3 of Hylobates moloch. Classification (NCBI taxonomy): domain Eukaryota; kingdom Metazoa; phylum Chordata; class Mammalia; order Primates; family Hylobatidae; genus Hylobates; species Hylobates moloch. The sequence continues at coordinate 32,684,697 of NW_026652285.1, read as the reverse complement.
AGGGGCCACCAGGAGACCCCTCTCCTTCACCACCACCACCACCACCCTAAGAAATGAAAAGCCAAAAAAAGAAACCAAAAAACCAGAGGTCAACAAGAAGCTTCCAGAGGTAGTCAGCAGGGGACAAGAAAGTGTTTTTATAAAAAACGCACATATCTTTGATGACAAAAAAAAAAAGGGATAGTTATGAAGGAAAAATGAAGCAAATAAAAATTATTTAAAGCATATATTTACTTAAAGCATAATTTTAAAGTCATTTAAAATGTGAACTATAGCAAAGTGTTGAAGAAAAACATTTAAGAAAGTTAAAATGTTAGGGTCTGCAATTGATTCTTTTCCCCTTGTCTGTTGTTTTATGCTCATCCCTAGCATACATTGGCAACAGTGCATGAAGTATTTTCACATTAGCCTTGACATAGTTTCATGAGGAAAAGAGGGGCTGGGACTACTATGAGAGAGCCCAAGGATGACAACTTTTAGTTGCTCACAACAGTAGTAGCTCCGGAACAGACAGCATTCTTTCTGAGGAAATGCATGACTTTGGGAGAAACTCTCCTGTGATTCCCTTGCTAAAGGAGGCATTACATATTATGCAAAAGCAACAAACATGTATACACTCAAAATTGGAGGAATAGCTGATGTGTTTACGGATGATTTCACAGAGGTGGCTTGGAGCTCCGTTCTGAAATATGGGGAACATTTAGAAGAGTCAATAATGAGGGTCTAATGTTAGTGTCATGTAAAAGTTCAGAGGTGGGAAAATGTTTGTCATGTTTTGGGGACAGTGAGTGAATTAGTTGGAGTCTGAAGAGCTCAGCAAGATGAATAATTGAAGGAAAACCTGGGGACAGATTCCAGAGCCCTGAAAGCAGTCCATGTTAAGGAGTCTTAATGGCAATAAGGAACCGTAGAAGGTTTCAGATAAAGGAATGTTTTGATCAGCTGCCGCTTAGGAGGTTAATTGGGTCCCTGGGTGCAGGATGGATGGGGCAGAGGCTGTGGGCAGAGATGTCAGAGATGAAGGTCTGGGCAGGGCAGAGGTATGGAGCTGAGTGGGGAGCGTTGATAGAAAGTGGGTCCCAATAAGGAAGTGACTAACTTGGTGACCGACCAGAGGTAGGGGCTGGGAAAAAGGCAAGGGGAAAGAATGGGGTCATAAATCATGTATCTGTGAAATTGCCAGAACCATTAGTTTGAGGGCTTTGGGGGAGCTCAGGTGATTGCTGGGAGACGGAAGATTTAGAAGATGTCCAGGAACTAGAAGTGTGTAGCCTGCCATGATCCCTGGTGGACTGAACAAAGAGGGGTGGGCAATGGGAATGAAAGACAAGAGACAAAAGAGTATATTTGGAAGAAGGGGTCAGGGGGCACTTTGCCTCTAGTGGACAAGGGCCCTGAGCTTTACACAGCCCTCCGTATTTATTAGGCAAAAGAGATAGTGAGAAAGGGGAGGTGATTGTCGGGTAATTGTCAATCGGAGGTTTGGTTCACAGCAGGCTTGCGAGACCGCATCCTTTGAACAATAGGCGCTAGATTTCTTAGACAACTTCAAGGAGCCCTGCACCAAGGAGTGATGTCCATCAGCAAACCTTTTGGTGGCAGGTGCAGTGTGTTTGCTCACATCCTAGATTCATGATAAACAGTTTGCTGTTTGATCATATAGCCTCCAGTGGAATGCTGAGTTGGTCACGATCCCTTTGGCCTTTTTGGCTCCCAACAGAAGTGTGTACAGGAGAGAGTGGGACCACAGATGGAGACTAGAGAGGGAAGGACTGAGGCCTAAAACTTGGAGGATGGCTATATGTGAAGGAGGTAGAGGGGTGGGTCAGAGAGATTGGAGAGAGTTCAGTTAGAGCTGGGTGATGGAAGTCAAGGAGAGTTTGCAGAAGGAAGGAGTGACTAGCAGAAAGGTGAAGAATGAGAGCTGAGCAGATGCTCTTGGCCATCAAGTTCTCTGGTCACCTTGGTGAGAGAGATGTCAGTGAATGCCAGGAGTGGAAATCAGTTTGCACTAGGTTGAGGGGTGGAAGTATAGTGGACATCTGTTGGTTCTGCCTACCTACATCCAATTCTCTTTGTTCTGATACCAGCACTCCAATATTCCTTTGGGGAACCATTCTTCCTCATTTTCAGTTTTGTGGTTTGGATTGAGTGGACCACCCCCATGTGACCCAGGCCTGGCCAATTAGAACATCCCATTCCCTGCCCAAATGATTGGTTTAGGAATGGACAAGTGAGTCAAACCAGGCTCATGAGACTCAATTCCAGGACTGTTACTAGAATCTTAGGGAAACAGCTAACTCTGCTGGAGCTGACAAGCAGGCAAAGTGTTAGCTTAGAGCTTCTTGTGGTCATCTTGTCATCAAGAGGAGAGATTGAGAATGAGAATGACGTCAACATGGAGGAATGCAGAGAGTGAGAAAGACAACTTCCTGTTGGTATCATTGAGGATCTGGATTCAGCCATGCGTGAAGTGAAAGATTTACTTCTGTACTTTTCGGCTCTGTGAACAAATAAATTCTATTTTTTTTCCCCTTAAGATAATTTTGAGTTGTGTTTCTGTCATAAACAATTCTGCCTAATCCAGGCCAGGCATAGTGGCTCACGCCTATAATCCCAGCATTTTGGGAGGCCAAGGTGGGTGGACCATTTGAGGTCAGGAGTTCGAGACCAGCTTGGACAACATTGTGAGACCCCGTCTCCACTAAAAATACAAAAATTAGCCAGGCATGGTAGCGTGCACCTGTAATTCCAGCTACTCAGGAGGCTGAGGTAGGAGAATCGCCTGAACCCAGGAGGTGGAGGTTGCAGTGAGCCAAGATCACGCTGCTGCACTCCAGCCTGGGCAACAGTGTGAGACTCTGTCTCAAAAAAAAAAAAAAAAAAAAATTTTGCCTAGGGGGGCAAATTTAAATGTAGAAGACATTAGAAAACTTTGCAGCCCGGTGCCGTGGCTCATGCCTGTAATCCCAACACTTTGGGAGGCTGAGGAGGGTGGATCATCTGAGGTCAGGGGTTCGAGACCAGCCTGACCAACATGAAGAAACCCTGTCTCTACTAAAAATACAAAATTAGCTGGGTGTGGTGGCACATGCCTGTAATCCCAGCTAACTCGGGAGGCTGAGGCAGGAGAATCACTTGAATCCAGGAGGCGGAGGTTGCGGTGAGCCGAGATCACGCCATTGCACTCCAGTCTGGGCAACAAGAGTGAAACTCCGTCTCAAAAAAAAAGTTTGCAATGAGGGCCGGGCACGGTGGCTCATGCCTATAATCCCAGCACTTTGGAAGGCTGAGGCGGGCAGATCACTTGAGGCCAGGAGTTTAAGATCAGCCTGGCCAACATGGCAAAAACCCACGTCTACTAAAAATATAAAAATTAGCCGGACAGTGGAGGTTGCAGTGAGCTGAGATCATCCCACTGCACTCTTGCCTGGGTACAGAGTGAGACTCCATCTCAAAAAAAAAAAAAAAAGGGGGGGGGAAAGGAGGAAAGGAGGGAGAGCTGTGGCTAGAGAGGGCTCTAAGGTTGGGGTGATGTTTAGGTAGGAGAGACTTGAATGCTTGAATACATTTGTATGCTGAAGATAGAGGTTGAAGTTATAGATGAAGGAGAGGTGGTGGAAAGGATGGGCTAAGAAGGGAGGATTTTAGAGGCAGAGACAAGGCTGAGGACAACTCTGAGGGATTCAATTGCTCCAGTAAAGTGAGAACCAGTAGAAAAGAGAGGAGAGGTTTAGAACCACCAAGGGGAAACTCAATAGATGATGGCCAAGAAAGACCTAGGACTGTATTGTTCTAGTCAGGGTTCTCCAGAGAAACAGAATCAATAGAAAATGCATAATATGTATACATGTATATATATTCATATGCTGGGGAACAAAATATCATGGATTGGGTGGCTTAAATAGCAGAAATTAATTTTCTCACTGTACTAGAGGTTAGAAGTTCAAGATTAAGGTTCCAGCTGATTTGGTTTCTAGTGAGGGCTCTCTTCTTGGTTTGCAGATGGCCACCTTCACTTGTCCTCACATGGCCTTTTTTCTTGTGTCTCTTATAAGGGCACTAATCGTATCAGATCAAGGCTCTACCCCATATTACCTCATTTAACTTAATTAGTTCCTTGGAGGCCTCTACTCCAAATATAGCCACACTTGGGGTTAGGGCTTCAACATGAATTTCTGAGGGGACACAAATACATAGTCCATAGTAACGTGTATATCTCTGTGAATGTGTATATATACATGTATAATACATATATACATGTATGTATATACATATACATACACGCACACATACATGTATACATATATGCATACATATGCATATGCACACATATGCATATATACATACGTATATGTGCATGCATGTATATACATACGTATATGTGCATACATGTATATACATATGCATGTACATGTATATGCACATACGTATATGCATACATGCATATACATACATACATACGTGTCTACATATGGGCATACATACCTACGTGTATGCATGCATGCATACATATACACATATGTATACATACATGCATATACACACATGTATATACATGCACACATATGTATATATACATACACATGCATACACATGTATATACACACACATACGTACACATATGTATACATACACATACGCACATATATGTATATATACATACATAGAGAGAGAGACTGAGAGTGAGACAGATAAAGAGGGGCACAGACACAGAGATTCGTTTCAAGGAATTGACTTACATGATTGTGGAGCCTGGCAAGTCCAGAATCTGCAGGGTAGGCCAGCAGGCTGAAGTCCCAGGAAACAGTCGATGTTGCAGTTCAAGTCTGAAAGCAGTCATCTGGCAGAACTCCTTCTTTTACAGGGAAGTCAGTCTTTTTTTTTTTTCTTTCTTTTTTTAAATTAAAGTCTTTGGCTGGGTGTGGTGGCTCACGCCTGTAATCCCAGCAATTTGGGAGGCTGAGGTGGGTGGATCACTTGAGGTCAGGAGTTTGAGGCCAGCCTGGGAAACATGGGGAAACTCTGTCTCTACTAAAAATACAAAAATTAGCTGGGTGGGCACCTGTGATCCCAGCGACTTGAGAGGCTGAGGCTCAAGCATCGCTTGAACCCAGGAGGCGGAGTTTCAGTGAGCCGAGATCACACTATTGCGACAGAGTGAGACTCCGTCTCAAAAGAAAAAAAAAATTAAAGCCTTTGACTGATTGAATGAGTCCCACTTACATTACAGAGGATGAACTGCTTTACTCAGAGTTTACTGATTTAAATGTTAATCTTAAAAAAAACCTTCAGCCGGATGTGGTGGTTCACACCTGTAATCCCAGCACTTTGGGAGGCTGAGGCAGGCAGATCACTTGAGGTCAGGAGTTCGAGACAAGCCTGACCAATATGGTGAAACCCCATCTCTACTAAAAATACAAAAATTAGTTGGGCGTGGTGGTGGGCCCCTGTAATCCCAGCTGCTTGGGAGGCTATGGCAGGAGAATCACTCGAACCTGGGAAGCAGAGATTGCAGTGAGCCAAGACCATGCCATTGCACTCCAGCTTAGGCAACAAGAACCAAACTCTGTCTCAAAAAAAAATTAGCCAGGCATGGTGGTGAATGCCTGTAATCCCAGCTACTCAGGAGGCTGAGGCAGGGAGAAATGCTTGAACCCGGGAGGCGGAGGTTGCAGTGAGCCAAGATCGTGCCACTGCACTCCAGCCTGGGCAACAGAGTGAGAGTCTGTCTCAAAAATAAATAAATAAATAAATACAACTTCATAGGAACATCTAGAATAATGTTAAAATTTTTTAAATTTTTGGCCAGCTGCAGTGGCCCATGCCTGTAATCCCAGCACTTTGGGAGGCTGAGGCAGGTGGATCACCTGAGGTCAGGAGTTCAAGACCAGCCTGACCAATATGGTGAAACCCCGTCTCTACTAAAAATACAAAAATTAGCTGGGCATGGTGGTGTGCACCTGTAGTCCCAGCTACTTAGGAGGCTAAGGCAGGAGAATCGCTTGAACCTGGGAGGCAGGGGTTGAGGCGAGCCGAGATCACACCGTTACACTCCAGCCTGAGCAACAGAGCGAGATTCTGTCTCAAAAATAAAAATAAGTAAAATTTTTAAATTTTTTATTTTAATTTCTTTGTATTTATTTACCTGTTTATTTTTATTATTATTATTATTTTTTGAGACAGAGTCTCGCTCTGTCACCCAGGCTGGAGTGCAGTGGTGCGATCTGGGCTTACTGCCAGCTCTGCCTCCTGTGTTCACGCCATTCTCCCACCTCAGCCTCCCGAGTAGCTGGGACTACAGGTGCCTGCCACCACACCCAGCTAATTTTGTTTTTGTATTTTTAGTAGAGACGGGGTTTCACCATGTTAGCCAGGATGGTCTCGATCTCCTGACCTCATGATCTTCCCGCCTCAGCCTCCCAAGGTGCTGGGATTGCAGGCGTGAGCCTGGCCTGTATTTATTTTTAATTTTTGTGAGTACATACTAGATGTGTTTATTTATGGGTATGTGAGATGTTTTGATACAGGCATGCAATACATACTAATCACATCAGGGTAAATGGGGTATCCATCCCCACAAGCATTTATCCTTGTGTTATAAACAATCCAGTTATACTTTTAGTTTTGTTTTTTTTTGAGACGGAGTCTCGCTCTGTCCCCCAGGCTGGAGTGCAGTGGCGCAATCTCGGCTCACTGCAAGCTCCGCCTCCCAGGTTCACGACATTCTCCTGCCTCAGCCTCTCCGAGTAGCTGGGACTACAGGCGCCCGCCACCATGCCCAGCTAATTTTTTGTATTTTTAGTAGAGACGGGGTTTCACCGTGGTCTCGATCTCCTGACCTCGTGATCCGCCCGCCTTGGCCTCCCAAAGTGCTGGGATTACAAGCGTGAGCCACCGCGCCCGGCACTTTTAGTTATGTTTAAATGTACTATGAAATTATTTTTGACTGTAGTCACACTATTGTGCTAGCAAATACTAGGTCTTAGTCATTCTTTTTTTATTTAATTAAAAATAGAGATGGGGTCTCCCTATGTTGCCCAGGCTGGTCTCAAACTCCTGAGCTCAAGTGATCCTCTCCCCTTGGCCTCCCAGAGTGCTGGGATTACAGATGTGAGTCACCACACCTGGCCTACTCATTCTACTTTTTTGTTACCCATTAACCATTCCCTTCCTTCCATTAACCATTCCATTAACACTTCCTCCCTTCCTCCTCCCCCTACTACCCTTCCCAGTCTCTGGTAATCATCCTTCCACTGTCTATCTCCATGATTTTTAGCTCCCACAAATATGAAAAAACATGCTGTTTGTATTTCATTTCTTTCTTTTTTTTTTTTTTTTTGAGACAGAGTCTTACTCTGTCGCCCAGGCTGGAGTGCAGTGTCTCAATCTTGGCTCACTGCAAACTCCGCCTCCTGGGTTCGAGCAATTTCCCTGCCTCAGCCTCTTGAGTAGCTGGGATTACAGGCATGCACCGCCATACCTGGGTAATTTTTGTATTTTTAGTACAGACGGAGTTTCATCATGTTGGCCAGGCTGGTCTTGAACTCCTGACCTCAGGTGATCCACCTGCCTCAGTCTCCCAAAGTGCTGGAAATACAGGCGTGAGTCACCACGCCCAGCCCAAAGTTTGTATTTCTGTGCCTGCATTATTTCACTTAACATAATGACCTCCAGCTCCATCTACATTGTTGAAAATGACAGGATCGCTTTCTTTTTTTATGGTGAATAGTACTCCATTGTGTACATGTACCACATTCCCTTTATCCATTTGTCTGTTGATGGACACTTAGGTTGCTTCCAAATCTTGGCTATTGTGAATAACGCTGCAATAAACAGGAGTGCAGATATTTTTTTATCTACTGATTTCCTTTCTTTTGGGTATATATCTAGGAGTGCAACTGCTGGATCATATGGTAGCTCTTTTTTTGGTTTTTTGAGGAACCTCCCAAGTGTTGTCTATAGAGAGTGTACAATTTACATTCCCACCAACAGTGTATGAGGGTTCCCTTTTTCTCCACATCCTCACCAGCGTTTGTTTTTGCCTGTCTTTTGGATAAAAGCCATTTTAATTAGGAATGAGATGATATCTCACTGTTGTTTTGATTTGTATTTCTCTGGTGATCAATGATGTTAAGCACCTTTTTGTATACCTGTTTCCCATTTGCATGTATTCTTTTTTTTTTTTTTTTTCTGAGACAGAGTCTTACACTGTTGCCCAGGCTGGGGTGAAGTGGTGCGATCTCCGCTTACTACAACCTCCACCTCCCAGGTTCAAGTGATTCTCCTGCCTCAGCATCCTGAGCAGCTGGGATTACAGGTGCCCGCCACCATGCCCAGCTAATTTTTTGTATTTTTAGTAGAACGGTGTTTCACTATGTTGACCAGGCTGGTCTTGAACTCCCGACCTCGTGATCCACCTGCCTCAGCCTCCCAAAGTGCTGGGATTATAGGTGTGACCCACTGCGCCCAGCCTGCATGTCTTCTTTTGAGAAATGTCTATTTGGATGTTTTGCCCATTTTAATTGATTAGATTTTTTTTCCTATAGAGTTGTTCGAGTTTCTTATATATTCTCCTTAGTCTCTTGTCAGATGAGTAGTTCTGCAAATATTTTATCCCATTCTGTGAGTTGTCTCTTCACTTTGCTTTGTTGTTTCCTCTGCTGTGCAGAAGCTTTTTAATTTGATGTGTCCATTTTTGCTTTGGTTGCTTGTGCTTGTGGGCTTTTACTCAAGAAACCTTTGCCCAGTCCAATGTCCTGTAGAGTTTCCCCAGTGTTTTCTTGTATTAATTTCATAGTTTGAGGTCTCAGATTTAAGTCTTTCATCCATTTTGATTTGATTTTTGTATATGATGAGAGATGGGGATCTAGTTTCATTCTTCTGCCTATGGATATCCAGTTTTCCTAGCAGTATTTATTGAAGAGACCATCCTTTCCCCAATGTATGTTCTTGGCACTTTTGTCAAAAATGAGTTTACTGCAGATGTATGAATTTATTTCTGGGTTCTCTATTCTGTTCCACTGGTCTATGTGTCTGTTTTAATGCCAGTACCATCCATTTTGGTCACATTTGGTTATAGTGTATGCTGAGACCAGCTCGGTCAGGGAGACCCTAACCCAGCGGTGCTACAGGAATTAAAGACACACACACAGAAATATAGAGGTGTGAAGTGGGAAATCAGGGGTCTCACAGCCTTCAGAGCTGAGAGCCCCGAACAGAGATTTACCCACGAATTTATTAACGGCAAAAGAGTCATTAGCATTGTTTCTATAGATATTAAATTAACTAAAAGTATCCCTTATGGGAAACGAAGGGATGGACCAAATTAAAGGAATAGGTTGGGCTAGTTAACTGCAGCAGGAGCATGTCCTTAAGGCACAGATCGCTCATGCTGTTGTTTGTGGCTTAAGAATGCCTTTAAGCAGTTTTCTGCCCTGGGCAGACCAGGTGTTCCTTGCCCTCATTCCCGTAAACCCACAACCTTCCAGTGTGGGCATTAGGGCCATTATGAACATGTTACAGTGCTGCAGAGATTTTGTTTATGGCCAGTTTTGGGGCCAGTTTATGGCCAGATTTTGGGCGGCCTGCTCCCAACAAGTGTAGATTAAGTCCAGTGTTTGTTGATTGGCTTTCTGTCTGGAAGATCGGTCTGGTGCTAAAAGTGGAGTGTTGAAGTCACCAGCTCTTATTATATTGGGGTCTATCACTCTCTTTAACACTAGTAAATTGGTTTGTATTAATTTTGTCTGGGTCCTCCTGTGTTAGGTGCATACATGTTTGCAATTGTTATATCCTCTTACTAAATTGACCCATTTATCATTATATAATGGCCTTCTTTGTCTCTTCTTATAGTTTTTGTCTTGAAATCTATTTTGTCTAAGTATAGCTATGCCTGCTCTTTTCTGGGTTTCCATTGGCATGGAATATCTTTTTCCATCCCTTTATTTTCAGTCTATGTGTGTCTTTTTTTTTTTTTTTTTTTTTTTAGTTGGGTTCTCACTCTGTTGCCCAGGCTGGAATGTGCAGTGGCATGATCTTGGCTCACTGCAACCTCTGCCTCCCAGGTTCAACCAATTCTCATGCCTCAGCCTCCCGAGTACCCAGGATTACAGGCATGTGCCACCGTGCCTGGCTAATTTTTTATATTTTTAGTAGAGATGGGGTTTCACCATGTTAGCCAGGTCTCAAACTCCTGACGTCAAGCAGTCCACCTGCCTCGGCCTCTCAAAGTGCTGGAATTACAGGCGTGAGCCACCGCACCTGGCCCACTCTAAGTCTTTTGATTGGTGATAGGGTTTGGCTCTGCGTTCCCACCCAAATCTCATGTTGAATTGTGATCCCCACATGTTGGAGGAGAGGCCCGGTGTAGGGTGATTGGATCAAGGGGTGGACTTCCCCCTTGCTGTTCTCATGACAGTGAATGAGTTCTCTTTAGATGGTTGCTTTAAAAGTGTGCAGCACCTCCCACTTTGTTCTTTCTCTTCCTCCTGCTCCACCATGGTAAGAAGGCTTGTTTCCCTTTCACCTTCTGCCAGAATTCTAAGTTTCCTGAGGCTTCCCAGACATGCTTCCTGTACAGCCTGAAGAACTGTGAGTCAATTGAACTTATTTTCTTCATAAATTACCCAGTTTCAGGTAGATCTTTATAGCAGTATGAGGACAGACTAACAAAATTGGTGAGTTCGGTCCCTTAACATTCAATGTTATGCCAGGCACAGTGGCTCATGCCTGTAATCCCAGCACTTTGAGAGGCCGAGGTGGGCAGATCTTGAGGTCAGGAGATCAAGACCATCCTGGCTAACACAGTGAAACCCCATCTCTACTAAAAATACAAAAAATTGCCGGGCGTGGTGGTAGGCGCCTGTAGTCCCAGCTACTCAGGAGACTGAAGCAGGAGAACCATTTGAACCCGGGAGGCGGAGGTTGCAGTGAGCTGACATCACGCCATTGCACTCCAGCCTGGGCAACAGAGCCAGACTCTGTCTCAAAAAAAAAAAAAAAAAAATTCAATGTTATTATTGATAAGTAAGGACTTACTCCTGCCAGTTTGTTATTTGTTTTCTGGTTGTTTTGTGGTCTTCTCTTCCTTCTTTTCTTCTTTCCTGTCTTCCTTTTAGTGAAGGTAATTTTCTCTGTGGTATGATTTAATTTCTTGCTTTTTATTTTTTTGTGTATCTGTTGTATGTTTTCTGATTTCATATTATCCTGAGGCTTGCAAATACTTTTAACCCATTATTTTAAGCTGATAACTCAACACTGTTTGCATAAACAAATAAACTTACAAGCAAAAAGAAAACTAATAAGAACTCTAACTTTGTCCCTCTGCTTTTTTTTTTGAGACAGAATCTCAGTCTATCGCCCAGGCTGGAGTGCCAGTGGCACAATCTTGGCTCGCTGCAACCTCTGTCTCCTGGGTTCAAGTGATTCTTCTGCCTCAGCCTCCCAAGTAGCTGAGATTACAGGCTTGTGCCACCACACCCAGCTAATTTTTGCATTTTTGGTAGAGATGGGGTTTTCACCATATTGGCCAGGTTGGTCTCGAACTCCTGACCTCAGGCGATCTGCCCGCCTCAGCCTCCCAAAGTGCTGGGATTACAGGTGTGAGCCTCTGCGCCCGGCCAATAGTCTCTCTTTTTCTGTATACTTACTATTACCAGTGAGTTTTGCATCTTCAGGTGGTTTCTTTTTACTCATTAACATCCTTTTCTTTCTGACTGAAGTATTCCCTTTAGCATTTCTTGTAGGAAAGTTCTGGTGTTGATGAAATCTCTCAGCTGTTGTTTGTTTTGGAAAGTATTTCTTTTTCTTTTCTTTTCTTTTCTTTTTTTTTTGAGACAGAGTCTCATTCTGTCGCCCAGACTGGAGTGTATTGATGTGATCTCTGCTCACTGCAACCTCTGCCCTCCGGGTTCAAATGACTGATTCTCCTGCCTCAGCCTCCTGAGTAGCTAGGACTCACAGGCATGAGCCACTGCACCCAGCCTGTTTGGGAAGGTATTTCTCCTTCATGTTTGAAGGATATTTTCTCCAGACATACTATGCTAGGGTAATTTTTGTTTTCCCCTTCAGCGCTTTAAATATGTCATGCCACTCTTTCCTGGCCTATAATGTTTCCACTGAAAAATCTGCTGCCAGGTATTGGAGCTCCCTTGTATGTTATTTGTTTGTTTCCTCTTGATGCTCTTAGTATCCTTTCTTTGTCCTTGACCTTTGAGAGTTGGATTATTAAGTGGCTTGAGGTAGTTTTCTTCGGGTTAAATCTGCTTGGTATTCTATAACCTTCTTGTAGTTGAATATTGATATTCTCTAGGTTTGGGGAATTCTCTATTATCCCTTTGAATAAACTTTCTACTTCTATCTCTTTCTCTACCTCCTCTTTAAGGCCAATAACTGTTAGATTTGCCCTTTTGAGGCAATTTTCTAGATCTTGTAGGTGTGCTTCATTTTTTTGTTTGTTTGTTTGTTTGTTTCAGATGGAGTTTCACTCTGCCACCTAGGCTGGAGTACAGTGGCGCAATCTTGACTCACTGCAATCTCTGCCTCCCAGGTTCAAGTGATTCTCCTGCCTCAGCCTCCTGACTAGCTGGGATTATAGGCATGCACTACCATGCCTGGCTAAGTTTTGTATTTTTAGTAGAGACGAGAGTTCACCATGTCGGCCAGGCTGGTCTTGAACTCCTGACCTTAGGTGATCTGCCCACCTCAGCTTCCCAAAATGTTGGGATTATAGGCGTCAGCCACTGTGCCCAACTGTGCTTCATTTTTATTCCTTTTTTTGTCTTCTCTGACTGTATATTTTCTTTTCTTTTTTTTTGAGACAGTCTCTTTCTCGCCCGGGCTGGAATGCAGTGGTGCAATCTTGGCTCATTGCAAACTGCCTCCCTGGTTGAAGTGATTCTCATGCCTCAGCCTCCTGAGTAGCTGGGACTACAGACGTGCACCACCATGGCTGGCTAATTTTTCTGTATTTTTAGTAGAGATGGGGTTTTGCCATGTTGGCCAGGTTGGTCTCAAACTCCTGGCCTCAAGTGATCCACCTGCCTCGGCCTCCCAAAGTGCTGGGATTACAGGCATGAGCCACCGTGCCCAGCCAAGTTTTAATTATTCTTATAATTTATTTATAATATTTATTTTAATTATTCTTACTTTATAATTTCTTATTATAAAAGCAGAAATTCTGAAGTTGAAAAATGCAATTGACAACTTAAGAACGCATCAGAATCTATTAATAGCAGAATTGATCAAGCAGAATTAGTGAGCTTCAAGACAAGTTATTTGAAAATACAGAGGCTGGGTGCAGTGGCCCATGCCTATAATCCCAGCACTTGGGAGGCCAAGGCAGGCAGATCACTTGAGGCCAGGAGTTTGAGGCCAGCTTGGCCAACATGGCAAAACCCCGTCTCTACCAAAAATACAAAAAAATTAGCTGAGCGTGGTTGTGGGTGCCTGTAATCCCAGCTACTCAGGAGGCTGAGGCAAGAGAATTGCTTGAGTCAGGGAGGTGGAGGCTGCAGTAAGCCGAGATTGCGCCACTGCACTCCAGCCTGGGCAACAAGAAACAAGAGCAAAACTCCGTCTCAAAAAAAAAAAAAGAATAATTAAAACTTTTAGGGCCTGGCGCGGTGGCTCATGCCTGTAATCCCAGCACTTTGGGAGGCGAGGCAAGCAGATCACCTGAGGTTGGGGGTTCAAGACCAGCCTGATCAAAGATGAAGAAACCCCGTCTCTACTGAAAATACAAAATTAGCCGGGTCTGCTTGCACATGCCTGTAATCCCAGTTACTCAGGAGGCTGAGGCAGGAGAATCGCTTGAACCCAGGAGGGAGAGGTTGCGGTGAGCTGAGATCACACCATTTAGATCAGCTTGTTGCTTGGGCATGGGCAGCTTGGGCAACAAGAGTGAAACTCCGTCTCAAAAAAAAAAAAAAAAAAAACCAACTTCTTTTAAATTATTTCGGTCTCTGTTAAATTTATCTGATAGAATTCTGAATTATTTCTCTGTGTTATCTTGAATTTTGTTGAGTTTGCTCAAAACAGCTATTTTGAATTCTCTGTCTGAAAGGTCACATATCTGTGTTTCTCCAGGATTGGTCCCTGGTGCCTTAATGTTTGTTTGATGAGGTCATGTTTTCTTGGATGGTCTTGATGCTTATGGATATTTGTCAGTGTTTGGGCATTGAAGGGTTAGGTATTTACTGCAGTGTTTGAAGTCTGGGGTTGTTTGAATCCGTTCTTCTTGGGAAGGCTTTCCAAGTATTTGAAAGGACTTGGGTGTTGTGATCTAAGCCACATCTGCATTAGGGTGCACCCTACGCCCAGTAATGCTGCTCATAGAAATACCTCCTTGGTGGTCCTGGATAAGATCTAAAAGAATTCTCTGGATTACAAGGCAGGGGCTCCTGTTCTCTTCCCTTACCTTCCCCCAAACATATGGAGTCTCTCTCTGTGTGTTGAGCTGCCTGGAGCTGGGGTGGAGTGACACAAGCATCTCTGTGGCCACCATCACTGGAAGTGCTCTGGGTCAGACCTGAAGCCAGCACAGCCCTGGGGCTTACCCAAGGCCCTCTGTAACCACTACCAAGCTACTGCCTATGTTTGTTCAAGGCCCTAGGGCTCTTCAATCAGCAGGTTGTAAAGCCAGTCAGGCTTCTGTCCTTCCCTTCAGCACAGTGAGCTCCCCCAGGCCCTGGGTAGATCCAGAGAGGTGTCCTATTGCACTGCTGCTGAGCCATCACACAGTTCTTCCCACTCTTCCCTCCCCTTTCCATAAGCAGAGGAGCCTCACCCCATAGCCACCACCACAAGCCCACAGGGAGTACTGCCAGGCTACCACTGATGTTCAGTTAAGACCCAAGTGCTCTTTTTTTTTTATTTACTTATTTTTTGAGACAGAGTCTCTCTTTTGCTCAGGCTGGAGTGATCTCAGCTCACTGCAACCCCTGCCTCCTGGGTTCAAGCGATTCTCTTGCCTAAGCCTCCTGAGTAGCTGGGATTACAGGCACGTGCCACCACACACAGTTAATTTTTGTATTTTTAGTAGAGACAGGGTTTCATGATGTTGCCCAGGCTCGTCTTGAACTTCTGACCTCAAGTGATCCACCCACCTTGGACTCCCAAAGTGTTGGGATTACAGGCGTGAGCCACTGCACCTGGGCCCAAGTGCTGTTCAGTCAGCTGTGGTGAATGCTGCCAGGCCTGGCCTGGGACTCACCCTTCAGGGCAGTGGGCTTCCCTCTGGCCCAGTGTAGGTTCAGAAATGACATTTAAGAGCCAAGGCCTGCAACTGGGGAACCTAAGAGCCTGCTTGGTGCTCTACCCCACTGTGGCCAAGCTGGTACCTAAGGTGCAAGACAAAGTCCCCTTTACTTTTCCTTCTGCTTTTCTCAAGCAGAAGGAATCTCTCCCTGAGGTCACCACAGCTGGGAATGTGCTGGGTCTCACCTGGAGCCAGTACATCTCTGAGTCTCACCCTAGGCTCACAGCTTACTACCTGGGTATTGCTGCTGGTTTTTCAGGGTCCAAGGGCTCCTTAATCAGCAGGTGATGAATCTTGCCTGGATTGGATTCTTCTCTTCAAAGCAGCAGGTTCCCTTCTGGCCCAGGGTGTGTCTAGAAATGGGTAGGGACTAGGGCCCGGAATAGAGGCTTTCTGACTCTGACTAGTGCCCTATCCTACTGTGGCTGAGCTGATATCCAAGATGCAAGACAGAGTCCCCTTTAGTTTTCTCTCCTGTCCCCAAGCAGAAGGAAGAGGTTTCTTTTGTAGCTGTGAGCTGTCCTGCCTGCAGTTGGAGAAGGGGTGATGCAAGCACTCCCTTAGCTGGCTGGCTGGTATCTCAGTAGGTTGCATGTCCCCCAAGTCCAATGGCTCTGAGCCCAGTTCAGCACCAGGACTTGCCTAGGAATTGTAATCCTTGTGGCCTTCAAGTTCACTCAGGGCCCCGTCTCTACTAAAATACAAAAATTAGCTGGGCGTGGTGGCGCATGCCTGTAATCCCAGCTATTGGGGAGGCTGAGGCAGGAGAATGACTTGAACCCAGGAGGTGGAGGTTGCAGTGAGCTGATTGTGCCACTGCACTCCAGCCTGGGTGACAGAGCAAGACTCTGTCTCAAAAAAAAAAAAAAAAAAGAAATTAACCATCACAAAAATGATTCCATTTTAGACCATTTGAATGCATAGTGAGCCCCGCCAACAGTTCTGAGACTCTGAGAACAGAAAAAGTCCAAGCGGTGAAGGTCTGGGATTGGAAAGGAGCCTAGCCAGGACTTCCAGGACAGTAGAGGCCAAGGGAGAGAACAGTGTGAGGCGAGCCCCTGGCCTGGGTGGGGTGACAGGGATGAGGAGAGCACTTGACAGCCTATCAGGAAACAGCCCTGGATTCTCGGCGGGACAGAGATTAACCTGTGTAGAATTCCTCCTCAGCACTCTCCCAGGGCAGATCAAGGGCCACACAATTATTTCTGAAGGGTACTGGGTGAGAGATTAAGACAGAGTTCCCACCTTTTAAAGTAACAAATGCCGGGCACAGTGACTCACGCCTGTAATCTCAGCACTTTGGGAGACCGAGGTGGGAGGATTGCTTGAGCCTTGGAGTTCAAGACCAGCCTGGGAAACAAAGTGAGACCACATCACTACAAAAAATTTAAAAACAACAACAACAACAACAAAAAACTACCCAGGTGTGGTGGCAAGCACCTGTAGTCCCAGCTACTCAGTAGGCCAAGGCAGGAGGATCCCTTGAGCCCAGGAGTCTGAGGTTGCAGTGAGCTATGATTGCACCACTGCAGTCCAGCCTGGATGACAAAGTGAGATCCCATCTCAACAACAACAACATCAAAAGAGCAAAAATTGATCTTAGGAGAAAGGCAGGAATAAATGCTTATAAATTACTATATGATAGATGCTGGCGGTGATAGGGAATAAGGAGGTGGCCAGGGCAGCAGAGGGCAAGCACTGAAAAGATAGAAGGGAGGCTAGTCATATGTGATTGGGAAGCCCCAGAAAAGCGATTTTTGTTGGGACCCTAAAGGGCTACACACTAAGAATAAAGGTGGAAATAGTCTAAAGCCTAACTTTGAATCATATAATGCCTTGATTGAATTAAAGCGATCCAGCCTTTCTAGCACCCTTAGTCTAGCTGCTTGCCAAATGCAAAAGTAGATTTTTTTTTTTTTTTGAGATGGAGTTTCACTTTTGTCGCCCAGACTGGAGTGCAGCGGCGTGATCTCGGCTCACTGCAAGCTCTGCTTCCCGGGTTCAAGCGATTTTCCTGCCTCAGCCTCCCAAGTAGCTGGGATTACAGGCATGTGCCACCACGCTCCACTAATTTTGTATTTTTAGTAGAGACGGGTTTTCACCCTGTTGGTCAGGCTGGCTGGTCTCAAACTCCTGACCTCGGGTGATCCACCTGCCTCGGCCTCCCAAAGTGCTGGGATTACAGGCGTGAGCCACCACCCCCGGCCTTATTATTATTTTTTTAATACTAGAAACAAGAGCTCACTTTATTGCCTAGGCTGGTCTCAAACTCCTGGGCTCAGGTGATCCTTCTGCCTCAGCCTTCTGAAGTGTTGGGATTACAGGCATGAGCCACTGTGCCCGGCCAGGATATGTTTCTTTCTTCTCCCTTTACTGGCCTGTCTTTTATCCCCAGTCCCTCAGACTCATATTCCTGGAGAAAGTTCTCAATGTACTTGGCTTAGTAGAAGCAATTGTAAGGAACCTCCAACTTTCCCACAAATGAGACACAAACTACCGTAGCTGCATGGGCAAATACAGAAGCGAAGTAACCTTGCCTCCCCTGTTCCTTCTGCCTTCTTTTCTGAGTCTTACCCAGGTCACCTTCTCCTTCCTGGCCATGAGGTTCCTCTCTCAGACCTGGGACGGGTCCTCTCCTGCTTTTGTGGAAGACTGGAGGGAAGCAGATGCTGGATGCTTCACAGCTCTGAGCGGATGTTTACCTGCTGATCTAGCAGATGCCTGAGAGGTGACCACAGGGGTACAGAACAGGGGACAGACATCGCCTTGGCCAATGCCTGGGAGGGGCCTCAATTCCACCCACCAGGGGTTCCTTTCCAACCCCTGTTGGATACCTCCAATGACACAGTGGCCCTGAGTTTGCACCCACTGGGAGCAGCCCTCCCCTAGGATCTCCACCTTCAGGGCCAAGCATGGACTGGAACACTAAGAAGGAAACAACAGGTCATCTTCCTGTCTTTCTCTCATTAAATTGTGAATAATAATGCATTTACTTATTCTCCCATTTAAAATGTTTAAATCCTTTGAAGAATCTTGCAAGGTAGCTTGGCTAGACAGCAGGCAGGACAGTCCAGTGCCTCTGGTGGAGGAGCCAGGGTCTTCCACTCGCCTGTCTTTTGGTCCAGCAAGAAGGCATTTGGATTGATGGTGTAGTCCTTTGTCTGGACATCGCTGGCGGTGGTGACACCCCCACATACAAACACCTTGCTGTCTCCAATGGAGCATATAGCATGGGACACATCCAAGGGGCAGCTGTTGGGCAAGAGAGGCACTGAGGTGGTCGTCTTGCTTGCCTTCACCTTCTGCAGATTGATTTCCACACTCTGCCGGTGGCTGTGCACGCAGAGGATGTTGTCCTGTTGGAAAGAGAGCAGGGGCCGATGGTTGAACTCAATGGGGAAGGTGATACACTGGACCACATCTCCAGTGCTGGTGTCAAAGCAGTCCACTACCCCGACCCGGGAGATATAACCTTTCACCAAGCACCGTCCAGTGACAATGTACAGATGCCTGTCTCCTTTAGTGATCACGGCGGTGCCATCCATGGGGATGCTCATCTTTCCTGCCAGACACCAGACTTCCTTCCGCTCATCATAGCGATAGATGTTGGAGACATACCGCCTTGGGGCAATGCTCCCGCCCACTGAGTACACTGTTCCCCCACAGGTCACCATGGTGTGGAAGACAAGCCCGATGGGCAGGTCAGGCAACTTGGTCCAGGAGTTGTCATCCATGTCATACCGCCAGGCTGTCTTCAGCCCTGAAATCTGCTCAGTGGTGCCACCAGAGATGTAGATGTAGCGACCAGCAGAGGTGGCACTAAGTGCTGCTGCCCGGTAGGGCATGTCTGAGAGCTTCAGCCACAGGTTCTCCTGGATGATATAGGCAAACACTCCATCATTGAACTGGCCATGGGCCTTCTGGCCACCGAGGATGACCACGGAATCAAGCAGGGCCCCTTTCCGCTGGTAGACCAGCAGGCTGCATGGCCGCTCCTGCTTGCGGTCCATCAGGACATTCTCAATCAGGGTTGCATGGGATGAGGTGTTCTCCATGCCCACCAGCTTGTTGCTGGCAAACACCAGCGTCTTGTTGGAGACAGCATTGAGATTGATGTAATTGAAGAACTTCTTGAAATACTTCTCCCGATCCTCCTTCCGGAAGTACACCCAATTGATGAGTGCGCTGAGAGCCTGGTCTTCATTGAGCACGTGAAGGTTTTCATCACGGAGCAGGCGGCCAAAGATAACAGGCGGACAGCGCATGAAGTGCATGGAGCCCTCAGGACTGGCCCAGTAGTGGAAGTTGTCCCGAATGCCAGAGTAAGCTAAGTCTGATACCTCTTTGAGCTCAAACAGCTCAGCCAAGAAGAGGTAGCGCAAGCAGTTGGCACGGCAGATGGACTTAATAAGGAAGTCATTACAGTGAACTCGAAGGCGTGGTGTGTTGAAATACTGAGCCCCACGAAGCAGCTCCTCCACGTTTTGCTCGGAGATCACCACCTTGCCACTATAGAAGTAGTCCAGAAGCTGGTCCACTGTGACCGGGCTCAGGTAACTGGAGTCAATGGTGATGAAAAGCTCATCGGTAGTCTTCATGTCATTGCTGGAGATGAGGCTCCTCCTCACCAGCGGGGAGACAGCAGCCAGCACGTTGCGATGTGCAAAGAAGACGTGGTGGTCCACGCTCAGGGCCATGTCCCAGTACTCTTTGCGTTTTCTCTGTCTGTTTAGGTTCTGCAGCACGAAGCTATTGTAGTTTTTCTCGGTGAATTCCAATTTCATGGTGCTTCTTGTCGGCTGAAACAGATCAGCAGCAGGTACTGGAGAACAGACTTTCTCAGGCCTTTGGGATTCAGATTGATGGTTGTTTGCAGAGCAGTTGACCAGGGAGAAGACAGGGTGGGAGAGAGGATGATGTCATACAGTGGATGAGGTCATCACAATGCAGGCCTCCCTGAGGCCTGTCTCAGAGGCACTGGACCTTCCTCCCCTCTGATCTCTCCAACCTGCCAAGGCCACATACCCTAGCAGGACCTAAAGCCCTGGGCCCAGAGCTCAGGAGGAACCTCAGGGATGGGCGGCAACTTCCACCTGGGACTTTCAAACCGCAGTTCAAGGCTTCTGAAATGTCAGAGCCAGTCTGGGTGGGGCAGTGGGAGCAGTTTGTGTAGGAGAGATAAGGGGAGGTGGGGAAAGGGAAGAGATTATCAGACCTAGAAGAATCCTCCCATTTTGAGGGAAACTGAGGCCCAGAGAAGAGAAGGCACTTGCCCAAAATCACATAGCCAGTTGGAAGCCGAGCAGGGCCCAGAAGCTGAGTAACTTGGCCTTCTTCCTACCCTTCTGGAAGCTCCTGCCTACCCAGCTTTCCCCAGTCTCTGACTCTCCATTCTCCAAGCACTCTTCCTGCCAAGCCTCCTGGGCATCAGAGAAAAGCCCTGTCCTTTGGCTTCTGACCTTGGTGGCCACGGACATCATTCTCCTTCAAACTGGAGAGGTGGAGGCCACTCCCTGGAGCAGAGATGAAGGAGTTAACCGCAAATGGGGGCATGGGAGGGTCTTTAAAGCCCGGATGATTTCAGCTCCATGGCCAACTAGAATGTTCCCCCCACATTTCCAAGTGTCCAGTTAGAAAATGTTGGGGGCTTCAGTGGGTCAGCTTTCTCCATCAAGGGAGGACTTGGGCGAGTTGCTCAGACTTTCTAAACCTTAGTTTCCTCCTCTGTGAGATGGCACTAATATTTGATAGTAGTACCCGCTTCAAAGATTATTATGAGTTTATTTTTATTTTTATTTTTTTGAGACAGACTCTCGCTGTGTCACCCAGGCTGGAGTGCAGTGGTGTGATCTCAGCTTGAAACCGCCTTTGCAAAATTATGACTGAGACAGTGAAAGAGATCAACTTAACTGACTCCATCTTGCTTCTAACTTCCAAGCTGTCCTTGTTCATTCCTTGGCAAAGGCTGAACTAACTTTCGGAGAAACATATATATATATATATATAGTTTATAGTTTAAACAAAGACAGTCCTTTCCCGAAGCAGACCTCCTTCTTGCCTGGGGACTAGATTGCCTTTGTAGGACTAACATTAGCCACAAGATTAGAAATTACGGTTTAGGAGTCATGTTGCTGGAAGCTACAAGATTCTAACCCTCCCTAAACTGCTCCTAAGACCAGTGATTGAGATATATATATATATTTTTAAACAGTTTCGCTCTTGTTGCCCAGGCCGGAGTGCAATGGTGCAATCTCGGCTCACCACAACCTCCAGCTCCCGGGTTTAAGCATTTCTCCTGCCTTAGCCTCCTGAGTAGCTGGGATTACAGGCATGCACCACCGCACCTGGCTAATTTTGTATTTTTAGTAGAGAGGGGGGTTTCTCCATATTGGTCACACTGGTCTCGAACTCCCGACCTCAGGTGATCCACCCGCCTCGGCCTCCCAAAGTGCTAGGATTACAGGCGTGAGCCACCGTGCCAGGCCAGTGCTTGAGATATTTTGCAGACCCTGCACTTGATGGATCAGCTGGCACCACTCAGATCGATAAACTGGCTCATCTGATCTTGTGGCCCCCAGACCCAAGAACTGACTCAGCCCAGGAAGACAGCTCCGACTCCCATGATTTCATCTCTGCCCAATCAGCACCACTCCTGGCTCATTGGCTTCCCCCTACCCACCAAGTTATCCTTAAAAACTCTGCCCCCCCAATGCTCCGGGAGACTGATTTGAGTAATAATAAAACTCCAGGCCGGGCGCGGTGGCTCATGCCTGTAATCCTAGCACTTTGGGATGCCAAGGTGGGCGGATCACCTGAGGTCAGGGGTTCGAGACCAGCCTGGCCAACATGGCAAAACCCTGTCTCTACTAAAAATACAAAAATTAGCTGGGAGTGGTGGTGCATGCCTGTAATGCCTGTAATCCCAGCTACTGGGGAGACTGAGGCAGCAGAATCGCTCGAACCTGGGAGGCGGAGGTTGCAGTGTGCCCAGATCGCACCACTGCACTCCAGCCTGGGCGACAGAGTGAGACTCCGTTTCAAAAACAAAAACAAAAACAAAACCCTCCAGTCTGCCGCACAGCTGGCTCTGTGTGAATTACTCTTTCTCTGTTGCAATTCCCCTGTCTTTTATTACTCACCCCCCAACCCCCCCTCACCCCCTACCCCCAGTAGCTGGACTTACAGGCACCTGTCACCACGCCCGGCAAAATTTTGTATTTTTAGTAGAGACGGGGGTTTCACCATGTTGGCCAAGCTGGTCTCGAACCCCTGACCTCAGGTGATCCGCCCGTCTCGGCCTCTCAAAGTGTTGGGATTATAGGCGTGAACCACCGTGCCCGGCCTATTATTAGAGTTTAAATGAGAAAAGGACTGGAGAGTAGTGGGCTCTTCATAAAGCTCAATTAATGCTGGCTGCCGTTTTCTTACTCATATTACACCAGTTCGCCCAGCGCCGGCGTTCGTGGCTGCTCCCTTCATAAAAACTTGGGGTCGTCGTGGTTTTGGTTTCGCGGTAGCTGGGGAGGCTGTGGCTGCCTCGCGTCTCTTCTGGGCCCGCCGCCCGAGCCTAGTCCAGCCACGCGGTGGCGCTGGAGGGTCGTCCCCACCCCCGAGCGCGCCGCCTCTGCGCCGGGCACCACCCCAACCCCTCTCCAGGATGGAAAAGAGGCGCGGGGCGTCCCCTTTATCGCTTTGCCTCCACGCGCCACCGTGCACAGGCGGCAGCGCCGTGCCGTCCGCCGCGACCCTGGAATTCAAACGGCAGGATCGGGGGCTCTGAGCCTTGCAGGACTCCTTAGAGCTCCCCAGACACACACCTGTCCCCACTTTACAGATGGGGACGCTGAGCCCCCAACGGAGGCGCGCCCTCCAGAGGCCAGAAGACTGTCTCCGACTCCCAGTAACAGTTAGGGGGGTTCCTGACCCCTGCGAGTCCTTTGCGGGGAGAGAGAAGGGTGCCCGCAGACTCGGACAGATTCCTGGCCGGCGTGGGGCTCCCGCAGTCCTGTGGGGCGTCTGTGGCACTGCTGTTCGTGCACGTAGGGGATAAGGGCCAGCTGGAGCGCCGCGGGCGGGAGGGAGGGGGAGACAAAAGAGCCCAGTGGTACCACCCGGACCAGCCTTTGGGAAGAGACCCTAGAGAAGGGCCTGGACTTGCATCTCGCCCAGGGATTCGCGAGAAGGTGCAGAAAGGACTTACCTCTCTGATCTTCTCCAATCTGGGCCCAAGCCCCACTCTAGACTCTTGGGCTGTCCTCAGCGCCCCTCCCAGGAAACTTCGTATCAGCCTCGGGAATCTGAGCCGTTCCAGCTCTTTCCCTCCCTGGCTTAGTCATATTCTCATTCTCATTGTCTCCCTCCCTCGTCCTTTCATTCCAGACTAGCCTTTTCCTTATTTTTAGATTTGGTAACTTGAAAATTATTTGAAAATACGCCGCCCTCCCTCTTTTTTTTTTTTGAGACGGAGTCTCGCTCTGTCCCCCAGGCTGGAGTGCCGTGTGGCCCGATCTCTGCTCACTGCAACCTCCGCCTCCTGGGTTGAAGCAATTTCTTGCCTCGGCCTCCCGAGTAGCTGGGATTACAGGCGCGCGCCGCCACGCCCGGCTAACTTTTGTATTTTTAGTAGAGACGGGGTTTCACCATCTTGGCCAGGCTGGTCTTGAACTCCTGACCTCGTGATCCACCTGCCTTGGCCTCCCAAAGTGCTGGGATTACAGGCGTGAGCCACCGCACCTGGCCAAAAATACCCTTTTAAACTGAATTTGTCCACCTTCCCGCCTGAATGGGATAGAGAGACTTGGTCTCTTGGGATATGATACATGCACAAGGTGAAGACCTTGTTTTCCCCATTGGAAGAAGACTTCGATTTCAGCCTCCTCCTCCGGAGAGCAGTCTCCCTGGGAGAATAATTAAGCTCTTAATACCTCTTCAGCCCTTAACTTCTGTGAAGCAGCAGCAACTTGGGTGAATGATGAGGCCTCTTGGTGCTGATGCCAGACACCTTCTGGCTCCCATGGACAGGCAGGCTGGCAGATCTCGCCTCCTGGGACATCTTCACCTGGGTGCAGGGGGTAGGTGGGTCAGGCCCTGCTACTTCACACCTCCTTTGTCCTCTCGCCTGCCCTCCCACCTGCAAGCTTCAGCCTTGGGAGCATTTCAGTGGAGGAGGTGGCCATGCCTGTTTGTTTTTGTTTCAGGTCCCAGAGCACCAAGGCAGGAACGAGCTCTCTCATCAGACACTTCCAGCATTAAGTAGCGTCTGGAGGTGTCATGGGGACCTGAGAGAACTGATAGACCTAACTCCATGTGACAGACCTCGTACAGGTGGATGAATTGAGGCCCAGGGAGAGGAAGAGGCTTGCACCCAGAGAGCTGTCTTCTTCCTCTGCCCTCTGGCTACAAAGGAGAGCCGCGGTTTGGTTTGTCCTTGTTCTTTTTGGATTGTGAGGCTTGCCATCTTCAAGAAATCCTTAAAAGTGAGATTAGTGCCTACCTGCTCAGCCAGCTTCGCTGTCTGGCATTTCTTCAGCCCAGGAAAGCTCCCCGGTCCAGCTTTTTCCTCAATCCAGCCAACTGCGGAAACAAACTCCAGCCCATAGAGGCTGGCTGCATGCTGGCTTCCACCACCTGGGTGTGTGTGTGTGTGTGTGTGTGTGTGTGTATTGGGATTGGGGGGTCACCCGAGGAGCCACCAAGAAGTTCACTGGCTGGCAGCTTGCCAGGTGGGGCCAGAAAAGGATCTCAGCAGTCTTTTCGCCCACTGTCAGCTTCCTGCCAGGTGCCACATTTTCTGTTCATGGTGTCTCCCGTTAGGAAGAGATGGTATGATTCTAATCTTTGGGGACCATCGGCTGGTGTATCAGTTTGTTTGGAAGCCCTGAGGAAAATGAGGGGCATATTTTAAAGATATACAGATTTGGGCTGGAGCTAGAAAGCTCAGGAACATTCAAGAATATTCTCAGGATCTCTTCCTCTTTTATACCTCCAATAACTGGCTTCTTCGCTTCTATGTATTTCCTATTAATAACTTGGCTTGCAAGTAGCTTTGGTTTGCCATGGCCCTAATTCCAATTCATGGCATCCTTATTTTTTTCAGTACCACTGGTAAATTCTCTCCACAATCAGCTGAAATTCCCAGTCCATGGCCAGCCTGGTGATTGGCTGCCGTTGGATCCAGTGTCCACTCTAGTCCAATCAGCTCTGTGCTGGCGGGCCAGATGGGTTAAAACTTGGCCACTTAAGCAACACAGTCCACAGGGAATGGGTTGCAGGTATTCTGGGGTTAATCAAGAGAGGGATTCAGAGTCACGGATTGTCTCAGCCACCGAGAATGAGGTATGAATCACATTGGAGGAGGATATTACACAAAGAAAAAGATTTTATTGTCTTCTTAGTCAATATCCCTGGTGAAATTAGAGGCATAGCTTGAGACTGGTCACAGTGCAATACAGACCTTCAGGAGCTGCTTTGAGGACTGGCCTGCCCAGATGCCTGCTGTTCAGCCAGCAGCCCCCTCACTCCAGCCTGCCATCTTGACAGATGGAGCTGCCATGGTTTCAGGGACACTCGGCAGGGCATCTGGGTTGGTCCCTCCCACATGGACCTTGTAAAGTTGCTATTCAGGGGAAACTGGTATCGTTTCAGGCAAAACACAGAACCATATTAGCATTTCTAAGCCCCCTGCCCAGGCCGTCTCCCTGGAACATTTGGGCTTGTCACACATTCCAGGAGGGAGCAGCAGCACAGCTGCAGCCACAGCTGCCAGGAACAGGCCTGGGCTCCCGCCCTGTGTGGAGGCAGGGCAGAGGCTGAGGGCTTCCTCTGGGGGCCCTGAGTAAGCTCACCCTCACCCCACCTCTCTGACTTCATCCATCCAAGGCTGCTTGGCCAAGAGCCCAGGCAGGGTGAGGGGCTGTCTCCCAGACCAGGCCTGGGCTGCCTAACAGAGGTGGGGGAGGGGAGCTTTAGGCCTAGCCCAACTCTCCAGAAACCAGGGGTAGCCTGCTGAGCTCTGAAATGCCAGAAGTTTAAGAAAAGAGGGAAGGGGGCAAGAGGTGGTGGTGGTAGTGGTACTTTGCCATTTAAAGGTAGAAGAATGCAAGGAAGTAAAGCTTTTTTTCTCCATTTGTTCTTTGGCGACCCCATTGGAGAATTCCAGGAGGCATGCAGGATGACATCATGTTTTACAACTGAGAAATCTCAGTAATTCTGTAAAATGGAGCCCCTGCCTGCTCCATGTTCCTGATGGAAGCTGCTTTATATTTATGTGCTTAAAGCTGTATTTTAGGTCACATTTAAAGGAGGGTTTAATAATCTTAATTATCTACCAAAAGTAGATTACGACGCATGAAGATCACATAAAATGGACTTCACTTAGCATCACAAACATTTGGAATACAAAAAGTCCAGGGATGGATATTAGAAGTAAGAAAAGTACAAAAGAAGTTTGCTTAAAAATAACAAAAAGTTAAAAAAACAGATCCCCCCCCTTCCCCCAATCCAAATAATCGTGGTCTAGGTAACCATCGGGGTAAATGCTTCCTTTGCTCACTCCTGTAATAAGAATGAGCTCATGCAGAACTGTATGTCCAAGTGTGTGTGCCAGAGACGCTCACATGCATCACACACACAAGGACATATGCCCACAGGGACAGACGCACAGCCAGGTTGTGGTGGTTCTAGGCACTTCATATCCACATTCTTAAGTCTGCCACCTTCCCATTACATTTAACAAGTTACTTCTTTGGCGGCAGGACATTTTCTTCGAAGAAGCCCTCATTGACAACATTCCCCGCTGGGAAATATCTGGCCACCACAAAGGAGGACCCGTCACTTGTGGACGCCTTCCCCACGCCCATCTTCTTTGTGTTCTTCCATACCATGGCCGTGAAGTGTCCTGTAGGGGGACGGGCAGAGGGAGAGGGACACGGCTGAATTAGCAGAGCCTGAAGAAGGATGTGGCTGGGGATTGTTGAACCCCTGTACCATCTTGCCAGGCTCAGGTCAGCATGGTCTTCACAGACCCCCTGCAGGGGAAGGAGAGGCAAAACACTCTGACTGCCTGACTTCTTTTTTTTTTTTTTTGCCCCAAGATGGAGTCTTGCTCTGTAACCCAGGCTGGAGTGCAGTGGTGTGATCTTGGCTCACGGCAACCTCCACCTCCTGGGTTCGAGTGATTCTCCTGCCTCAGCCTCCCAAGTAGCTGGGACTACAGGTGCATGCTACGACGCCCAGCTAATTTTTTTGCATTTTTAGTAGAGATGAGGTTTCACCATGGTCTCGAACTCCTGATCTCAGGCGATCCACCTGCCTCAGTCTCCCAGTGCTGGGATAACAGGCGTGAGCCACCGTGCCTGGCCAGACTGCCTGAATTCTAAAGCAGGTACTTTCCATCAGCCACACAGACCTTACTCACCTCACCACCTTCCAACAGTCTCCCAGAGATCACGACAAAGCCCAGTGGCCCCAACAATTAGGATGCCACTCTACTGCCTACTGCCTGTGTCTACCCTGTCCCCAAGCTGCAATCTTGAAGCTCTCCAGTGATCCCCTTTTGTCTTCATCTTACTTGACACCTGAGGAACACTTCCTACTCTTCTCCTTTTCAAGGCACCCCTCCCCCTTTAGGTTTCTAGGATGCCACAGTCTCTTGCCATTCCTCCTGTCTCACTGCCTCCTCTTCCTCCTACTAGCCCTCACTTACAGATATTGAAGGACCTGCACTTCCCAGGGCTCAATCCCGGGCTCCTTTTTCTTTTCCCTCTAAGCTCTCTTTAGGGAATTTCATCTTTCCCTGGCTCCCAAATTTATTTCTCCAGCTCAAATCTCTGCTCTGTGTTCCAGACATAACTAATTACTGGACATTTCCACATGGATGACTCACAGGCATCTCAGATTTAACCTTTCCAAACCTCACTCCCAGTTTTTGTCCCCCTAGATTTATTCCTCTCCCAGTCCTCCCATCTCCATCAATGGTACCTCCATGCACACACTGCCAGGGGGGAGTTTGCATTCCTCCCTCTTCTTCCTTTCCCCCACAACAACCTAGCATTCAGTCTTGAAGAATCCAACTCTAAAATGTGTCTCAGGTCCACCCACTCCCAAACCCTTGGTCCCAGCTGCAAACTTTTCTCACATGGACCATTGCAATAGCCTCCTGACTGGTTCTATGGCATCCACCTTGGCCCCTCAAATTCATTTTTTTTTTTTTTTGAGACGAGTCTCACCCTGTCACCCAGGCTGGAGTGCAGTGTCATGATCTCAGCTCACTGCAACCTCCACCTCCTTGGTTTAAGTGATCCTCCCACTTCAGCCTCCCGAGTAGCTGGGACTACAGGTGTGCCACCACGCCCAGCTATTTTTTTTGTATTTTTAGTAGAGACAAGGTTTCACCATGTTGTCCAGGCTGGTACTGAACTCCTGACCTCAGGTACTCTGCCCACCTCGGCCTCCCAAACTGCTGGGATTACAGGCGTGAGCCTCCTTTTCTACTTCTACTTAGTATTCAGAGTGACCATTTTGAGATATAAATCATATCTATTTACTTCCCTGCTTAACAATCCTTCACTCGCTCCCCAGTGCACCTAGAATGAAAGTGAATCCTTTGGTGCATTGGCCTCCTCTCCATTCCTTGAACACACCAGGGTATGTCCCACCCCAGAGCCCTTGCACATTTTTTTTTCTTCTATTTTCCTTCTTTCTTCTTCTCTTTTTTCTTTTTTTTTTTGAGACGGAGTCTCGCTCTGTCGCCCAGGCTGGAGTGCAGTGGCGCAATCTCGGCTCACTGCAAGCTCTGCCTCCCGGGTTCACGCCATTCTCCTGCCTCAGCCTCCCAAGTAGCTGGGACTACAGGCGCCCGCCACCACGCCCAGCTAATTTTTTTTTTTTTTTTGTATTTTTAGTAGAGACGGGGTTTCACCATGGTCTCGATCTCCTGACCTCGTGATCCGCCCGCCTCGGCCTCCCAAAGTGCTGGGATTACAAGTGTGAGCCACCACGCCCGGCCTCTTCTTCTCTTTTTTCTTCTCTCCCTCCTTCCCTCCCTCTTCTTTTTCTCTTCTCTTCTTTCTGACAGGATCTCTGTCACCTAGGCTGGATGGAGTTCAGTGACATGATCATAGCTTACTTCAGCTTCTACCTCCAGGGCTCAGGAGACCCTCCCACCTCAGCTTCCTGAGTAGCTGGGACCACAGGCACATGCTGCCACTGCTGGATCATTTTTTAAAAAGTATTTGTAAGGCCAGGCGCCGTGGCTCACGCCTGTAATGTCAGCACTTTGAGAGGCCGAGGTGGGCGGATCATCTGAGATTGGGAGTTGGAGACCAGCCTGAACAACATGGAGAAACCCCATCTCTACTAAAAATACAAAATTAGCCGGGCATGGTGGTGCATGCCTGTAATCCCAGCTAATCGGGAAGGCTGAGGCAGGAGAATTGCCTCGGTTTCCCAAAGTGCTGAGATTACAGGTATGATCCACCACGCCTGGCCAAGACACTCTTCTGATGACCAATGGCTTCTTGTCCCTTGGTCTTAGCCTAAATATCACTTGTTCAAAGAAGTCATTTGCAAACACCCTTTAATTTATGTATTTATTTTTGAGACAGAGTCTCACCGCCACCCAGACTGGAGTGCAGTAGCGTGATCTTGGCTCACTGCAACCTCTGCCTCCCATGTTCAAGCAATTCTCCTGCCTCAGCCTCCCAAGTAGCTGGGATTACAGGTGCATGCCACCATGCCCCGCTAATTGTTGTATTTTTAGTAGAGACGGGTTTCACCATATTGGTCAGGTTGGTCTTGAACTCCTGACCTCAGGTGATTCACCCGCCTTGGCCCAGCCAAGTGTTGGGATTACAGGCGGTGAGCCACCATGCCCAGCCTGTAAACACCCTTTTATTTACCGAACATCTCCCTCCCAAGATATTCTTACCACACCATTTTTTTTCCCCTATGTACCATTCTTCCCATTTGTGTGATGCATTTGCTTGATTACTTGGTTACTGTTTGGCTCCTTCACCAGGCTATGAGTCCATATGGGCAGAGGCCAAGTTTGTTTTAATCACCAAAATACACCCAGTACCTTGGCATACCCTGGCACATGAAAAGTGTAAAATAAACGTTTGAAAGAATGAGTGGAATCGATGAATAAAAGTAATATAGAAGATCCATCTTGGACTCCAGTTCTGCCTTCACTAGAAGTGCAGCATTCTATGTTTTGAGCTTTTTGAGACTTCGACACATTACAGCCTCGTTCAAATCCTTCTGCTCTGAGCCAAACATCTCAGTTCCTTTTCAAGCTACTGCTCCACCCTCCAGACACCACTAGGTCTTGCTGAGGCCTCTTAGCATCAGTCTCCCATTTCTCAGGCTTCCTGCCCTTCACTCGCTTGTCCTTTCAAGCTATGAATATAGCTTAGCTTCCAAATCTCCTCCCATTTGGGAGTCAAACAGTTGATGCTGTAATGCATTCTTTGCTCAACGATCATAAATTCTTTTTTTTTTTTTGAGACAGAGTCTCACTCTGTTGTCTAGGCTGGAGTGCAGTGGCACGATCGTAGCTCACTGCAACCTCTGCCTCCTGTGTTCAAGTGATTCTCATGCCTCAGCCTCCTGAGTAGCTAGGACTACAGGTGAGCACCACCACGCCCAGCTAATTTTTGTATCTTTAGTAGAGATGGGGTTTCGCCATGTTGGCCAGGCTGGTCTCAAACTCCTGACCTCAAGTGATCTGCCTGCCTCAGCCTCCCAAAGTGTTGGGATTACAGGCGTGAGCCACCATGCCTAGCCTAAATTCTTATTTCTTTGGGAGTAGAGGTGGATGTACATCCCTTCCATCTTTATGGTTTGGCATTTACAGAGATCAATGAGATATTTATTTTCTGTGTCACAGGATAGCATTCATTTGCCAATGCAACACTGAAGAGATTGTTCCCTCCTAAATATCTGGCTTATGATTGGGCAAGCTATGTGAGGGCACGTGCCCCAACTGTTTTATTGATCACCATATACCTAGTGTTTAGCACCGGGCCTGGCACATAGTAGATGCTCAATAAACATTTGATGAGGAAAGGAAGAAACAGAGGGAGGGAGGGAGGAGGAAAATCATGATCAGAGTATCTAAGATTCCCATAGGGTGGTTAAGAAAGAAAAAGGGCAACCACTTCACACCCAGTAGGATGGTTACTATGAAAAACAGCAACAAAAATAATAGAACATAACAAGTTTTGGCAAGGAAGTGGAGAAAACTGGACCTTTGTGCACTGCTGATGGGAATGTAAAATGGCACAGCTGCTCTGGAAGACAGCATGGCAGTTCCTCAAAAACTTAAACATAGAACTGCAATGACTCAGCAATTCCACTTCTAGGTATATACCCAAAAGTACTGAAAGCAGGGATTCAGATATTTATACACCCATGCTCCTAGCACAGAGGTTAAATGATTGGCCCAAAGTCACATAGCCCGGCTGGGCGCAGTGGCTCACGCCTGTAATCCCAGCACTTTGGGAGGTTGAGGTGAGTGGATCACTTGAGGTCAGGAGTTCGAGACCACCCTGGCCAATGTGATGAAACCCCGTCTCTACTAAAAATAGAAAAATTAGCCAGGTGTGGTGGCACACGCCTGTAATCCTAGCTACTGGGGAGGCTGAAGAAAGAGAATTGCTTGAACCTGGGAGGCAGAGGTTGCAAAGAGCCGAGACTGCGCCATTACACTCCAGCCTGGGTAACAGAGTGAGACTCCATCTCAAAAAAAACAAAAACAAAAAAAGAACCACAAAGTCACACAGCCCAAGTGTCCATCAAGAAATGAAAGGATAAGCAAAATGTGGGAGATATATATATATATGTATATATATGTATATATGTGTGTGTGTGTGTGTGTGTGTGTGTGTTTAACAGATACTATTCAGCTTTAAAAAGAAATTCTGAGGCCGGGCGTAGTGGCTCATGCCTGTAATCCTAGCACTTTGGGAAGCTAAGGCGGGTGGATCACCTGGGGTCAAGAGTTTGAGACCAGCCGGGCCAACGTGGCGAAACCCCGTCTCTACTAAAAATACAAAAATTAGCTGGGCATGGTGGTGGGTGCCGGTAACCCCAGCTACTTGGGAGGCTGAGGCAGGAGAGTCGCTTGAACCTGGGAGGCGGAGGTTGCAGTGGGCCAAGACTACACCACTGTACTCCAGCCTGGGCGACAGAGTGAGACTCCGTCTCAAAAAAGTAAAAAATAAAAAAATAAAAATAAAAAGGAGACTGGGCATGGTGGATCGCACCTGTATTCTCAGCACTTTGAGAGGCCAAGGTGGGTGGATCAAGAGGTCAGGAGTTCGAGACCGGCCTGCCAACATAGTAAAGCCCCATCTCTACTAAAATTACAAAAAAAAAAAAATTAGCTGGGCATGATGGCGGGTGCCTATAATCCCAGCTACTCGGGAGGCTGAGGCAGGAGAATCGCTTGAACCTGGGAGGCAGAGGTTACAGTGAGCCCAGATCACGCCATTGCACTCCAGCCCGGGCAACAGTGTGAGACTCCGTCTCAAATAAAATAAAATAAAAATAAAAATAAAAAATAAAATAAAATAAAATAACATAAAATTAAAATAAAATAAAATAAAATAAATAAAATAAAATAAAATAAAATGGAATTCTGACACATGCTCTAATATGGGTAAACCTTAAAAACATGATGCTAAGTGAAATAAGCCAGACACAAATGGGCAAATATTGTATGATTCCATTTATATGAGGTAGCTAGAATAGTTAAAACCAAAAGTAGAACAATGGTTGGGGTGGGGTGGGGTGTGGATGGTTTCAGGATGAAATTGTTCCACCTCAGATCATCAGGCATTAGATTCTCATAAGGAGTGTGCAAGCTAGATCCCTTGTGTGAGGAATTCATAAGAAGGTTCATGCTCCTATGAGAATCTAATGCCACTGCTGATCTGACAGGAGGCAGAGCTCAGGCAGTAATCTCACTCACCCACTGCTCACCTCCTGCTGTGCGGCCCAGTTCTTAACAGGCCATGGGTCCATACAGGTCCACCGCCCAAGAGTTGGGGACCTCTGGTCTAAGGGGTACTGAGTTTTAATCTGTGAAGATGAAAAGAATTCTAGAGATGGATGGTGGTGATGATTGCATAACAGTGTAAATGTATTTAATGCCACTGAACTGTATACCTAAAATGGTTAAAATGGTAAATTTTCAGTTATATGTGCTTTACTACAATTTCTTTCTTTTCTTTTCTTTTTTTTTTTTTTAGACACCGCTTCACTGTGTTGTCCAGGCTGGAGTGCCATGGTGCAATCATGGTTCACTGCAACCTCAACCTCCTTGACTCAAGCAATCCTCCTACCTCAGCCTCCTGTAACCAGGACCACAGGCACGTGCCACTACACCCAGCTAGTTTTTTAATTTTTTAATTTTTTTTTTTTTTGAGATGGAGTCTCGCTCTGTCACCCAGGCTGGAGTGCAGTGGTGCAATCTTGGCTCACTGAAACCTTTGCCTCCCAGATTCAAGCGATTGTTGTGCCTCAGCCTCCCAAGTAGCTCCCAAGGATTACAGGTGTGCGCCACCATGCCTGGCTAATTTTTGTATTTTTAGTAGAGATGAGGTTTCACCATGTTGGCCAGGCTGGTCTCGAACTCCCAACCTCAGGTGATCCGCACACCTCAGCCTCCCAAAGTGCTGGGATTACAGGCGTGAGCCGCCGTGCCTGGCCTAGTTTTTAAATTTTTCTGTAGAGACAGGGTCTTGCCATATTGTCCAGGCTGGTCTGGAGCTCCTGGATGAAGGGATCCTCTTGCCTTAGCCTCCCAAAGTACTGGAGTTACAGGAATAAGCCACCACACCCAGCCTATCTTACTAAAAAATTAAAAAAAGAAAGTGGGAGGCCGGGTGCGGTGGCTCACGCTTGTAATCCCAGCACTTTGGGAGGCCGAGGCGGGCGGATCACGAGGTCAGGAGATCGAGACCACGGCGAAACCCCGTCTCTACTAAAAATACAAAAAATTAGCCTGGTGTGGTGGCGGGCGCCTGTAGTCCCAGCTACTCGGAGAGGCTGAGGCAGGAGAATGGCGTGAACCCAGGAGGCGGAGCTTGCAGTGAGCCGAGATCATGCCACTGCACTCCAGCCTGGGCAACAGAGTGAGACTCCGTCTCAAAAAAAAAAAAAAAAAAAAAAAAAAAAAGAAAGTGGGAGAGAGGAGGAGACTGGTGTACACACTCTTCTAGTTCTTTAGGGAAGAGACAAAGTTGGTCCTTCCCATTGCATCCTATGTATGGTAAGGACTGAAATAAATGTTTGTAGACTAAATTCTATGTTTTCCCCTGTAGTTAAATGTAGTTTCTCCATTTACAACTTTTTTTTTTTTTTTTTTTGAGATAGTCTCACTCTGTTGCCCAGCCTGGAGTGCAGTGGCACAATCTCATCTCACTGCAACCTCCGCCTCCTGGGTTCAAGTGATTCTCCTGCCTCAGCCTCCTGAGTAGCTGGGATTACAGGTGCACGCCACCCCACCAGGCTAATTTTTGTATTTTTGGTAAAGACAGGGCTCACCATATTGGCCAGGGTGGTCTCAGACTCCTGACCTCAAGTGATCCATCCGCCTTGGCCTCCCAAAGTGCTGGGATTACAGGCATGAGCCACCACACCCGGCCATTTAAAACATTTTAAAACTTAGCTATAATTTATTTCTTTGTCTACATTCACAGAGGACTGAAAGTTACTAAATTGTTTATGAAAATAATCAAATATAAACACTAATCTATATAGTTGACATGATACAACTGAAGAATGAAAAGAAAACAAACCCTAAGTACAATTATGCATATTTGCCACTATCTTTAAACTTGTATTAACTGCTGTTTAATAAACTC
This sequence comes from Hylobates moloch, assembly GCF_009828535.3. Lineage (NCBI taxonomy): Eukaryota > Metazoa > Chordata > Mammalia > Primates > Hylobatidae > Hylobates > Hylobates moloch. The sequence goes on along the minus strand of NW_026652285.1, from coordinate 32,649,570 downwards.
TGGTTTCCACCCAGAATAGAGGATAAAGACTGCTTGCCTATTTGCCCTTGGTTCTTAATACGTTTGGGTCACAGCTCCAGGCTCTCGGCAGCCTGGTGTCCCTACTTCTACAGGCCATTTCCAAAGGCTCAAGTCCTTTCTCACACTCGCCTGCACTCACAGGAGACCACACGCTTGGGCCATCGACCCTCCCACTCTCTGTCTCCCAGAAAAGGAAGAAGCTGCCATTTATCCACTGGTTGCCAAGAAAATAGTAGACACAAAGTGCACATCAGCTGCACGAGTGCCTGTGGCAGCCTTTTCCAAGCTGATGAGGCTGAGCAATCTTTCTTCTCACGGGGGAGGTTTCTGTCTGCACAGAGGGAATTAAGCTATGGGTATTCAGAGATGAATTAAATGACCCAACTTCCTTAGCAACCATCAAATACACACTGGTTTCTAACTCTAGTTCACTAACGAAGGTTCCTTTTTCTTTTTCCTAAAGGGATGACATCCTCTTTCCTGCTGTGAATCAAACTCCCTAGAATATATCTTTGAAAAACACACTAAATATGTCACAGTATATCCTCGCAAGGGAATAATGTGCAGAGGTAAGAAAGAATGAGTGAACACTATTTGTATGCTGTGGCACAATCTCTGACAAGCATAAAACAGGTCATACACTCTGACACCAGCGTGCAGAAAAGGGAAAAGAGAACATTTATACACACATGCTGGCGTAAGCACAGGATAACTCCGGAATGGTTCACGGGAAACTGGTATCTCTGGTTGTCTCTTGGGCGGGAAAGTGCTAGGGGTCAGGGCTGGAAAGAAAACTTTTCACCTTCGATAGCTCTCAGTGTTCATATCATATAAAAATATTATTCATCAGGAGGCTAAGGTGGGAGAATCACGTGAACCTGGAAGGTGGAGGTTGCAGTGAGCCAAGATTGTGCCACTGCACTCCAGCCGGGGCAACGGAGTGAGACTCGGTCTCAAAGAAAAAAAAAAAAAAGATATATATATATATACACAAAACTCATTCAGAATAAATAAAATAAACATACTCATTTAAACAGAAAATATCAAAGTAATGATAAGACATTATTTCTCTTCACTCAGCACACAGCAGTGACTGACCAGCATCCTTCATCACAAGATGCTGGCCTGGCCTGGGTGGGGCTGGGGGTGGGGATGGATTATAGGGTATTTCTTTCTATTTTTTTTGTTTTGTTTTGTTTTTTTGAGACAATCTCACTCTGTCACCCAGGCTGGAGTGCAGTGGCGGGATCTTGGCTCACCACAACCTCCACCTCCAGGGTTCATGCAGTTCTCGTGTCTTAGCATCCCGAGGAGCTGAGATTACAGGCACGCATCACCACACCCAGCTAATTTTTGTATTTTTAGTAGAGACGGGGTTTCACCATGTTGGCCAGGCTGATCTTGAACTCCTGACCTCAAGTGATCCGCCTGCCTCGGCTTCACAAAGTACAGGGATTACAGGTGCGAGCCACTGCACCTGGCCAAAGGGTATTTCAAAGGCTCTTTGACCTACAACGAGGACTCAGGTCAGGGAATCCATGAACAGAGATGCAGCAAGGAGGAGTTGCAGACAGGGTCTGGGGGAGGCTGAGGCAGGAAGGGCAGGAAGATCTTTAAGGGTCTTGCAAGCCCTCATTATGACACCACCCAAAATCTCACTCCTGTCTTAGGATCAGGCTCCGGCTGCCCCCAGGCACTGCCTGTTGGTATCTGGAACAGCACAAGGGCTGGCTGCTCTGGGATTTTCCTCTTTAGGGGTGGGAGGTATAGGGCAATGAATGAAAGGGGTAGTCAGTGATCATGGAAAGTTGGGCTCTGACTCTTGTGAGATTCCTGTTTTGGAGTGGGAGTGGTGGAAAAAGCATCAGATCAGGGACAGAAGGCATGAGAAAGGCTGCTTCTCTTTTCTAGGCCTCAGTTTCCTCCTCTTCAAGATGGGTAGAATAAAGCCCTACTTTCTTTTTTTTTTTTGAGACAGTCTTGTCCTTGTCGCCCAGGCTGGAGTGGGTGATCTCCGCTCACGGCAACCTCTGCCTCCCAGGTTCAAGTGATTCTGCTGCCTCAGCCTCCTGAGTAGCTGAGATTACAGATACCTCTCACCACACCTGGCTTTTTTTCTTCTTTTTTTCTTTCTTTTTTTTTTTTTTTTGCGTTTTCAGTAGAGACAGGGTTTCACCATGTTGGCCAGGCCTGTCTTGCTCTTGACCTCAAGTGATTTGCCTGCCTTGGCCTCCCAAAGTTTTGGGATTACAGGTATGAGCTACTGCGCCTGGCCAAACCCTACTTTCAAATGGTATCCTGATACTTACGTGGCAGTGGAGGCACCTTTTTTTTTTTTTTTTTTTTGAGCCAGAGTTTCGCTCTTATCGCCCAGGCTGGAATGCAATGGCATGGTCTTGGCTCACTGCAACCTCCACCTCCCGGGTTCAAGTGATTCTCCTGCCTCAGCCTCCTGAGTAGCTGGGATTACAGGAATGCGCCACCATGCCTAGCTAATTTTTGTATTTTTAGTACAGACGGGGTTTCACCATGTTGGCCAGGCTAATCTTGAACTCCTGACCTCAGGTGATCCACCCACCTTGGCCTCCCAAAGTGCTAGGATTACAGGTGTGAGCCACCGCGCCCAGCCCATGGAGGCACTTTCTAATTACCACATGGTGTGCACACACACATACACATGTGCTAGTTAATTAACTTGCTCGGACACATGTCCGATTGCTCAAGAATTCTTGCTCATGGGAAAAGCAAACCCAGAAGCTATGAAATAAGAAGTCTTCTGGACACCATCTCTATTAAAAGAAGACAAGGTCCTGCCTACACATCCTTAATCAATAGCAGGAGCTTGTTACTGCTCCCTCCCCACACCCTTAGGTATCCTTGCCCCAGAATCGCCTATTCATACTCAAAGCCCTGCCAGCCTGGCCTGGAGTCCTGCAGGGGTTAGTGGAGAGGCAGAATGCCTCAGCAGATGCTTCTGCCTCTGCCCCAGAGTCCCAGGAACAATGCAATGCAACATGGTTGCAGAAACCCCCACCCAGAAGGGCGGGCAGCAAAGCACAGGAAACGGGTGACTGGCGCTGAGAACCTGTTACTTCCTGCTTCTGGAGCACCCCTCTAGAGGGTGGAAGACCGCAAGGCTCTACTTGTGGGTGGAACAGGTGGGGCAGGAGGAACGAGGTGGGCAGAGAGTCCCTTTTTCAGTTTTCCTGGCGCCTTCTGGTCAGAGAAACTCCCGCCCCCTTCTAACACCATCCTGGGCCCCAGAAGGCTGAGTAGGTTTTGAGGAAAGATAAGGAGCCTGGTGAGCCCAGCAAAAGGCAGGGGAGCCCAGGGCACAGGGCGGCTGCCCAGAGGGACCCTGGGGCACAGGCCGGAGCTTTTGTCAAGGGAAGCCTATGAGAAGGGAACATGGACCCACAGAAGGTTCCTCCCTGCACTTGAATCACCGGCTCTCAGGCTATCACTTAGAAGCCACCTTCTCCCTCTCCCCTGGGAAGAGGGGACAGGAATTGACTCAAGTCCACACAGCAAAGGGTGCCAGAGCTGAGACTAGATCCAGGTTCTCTGAACCCCAAGCTCCTGAACTGCAAACTAGAGCAGAAAGGGGAAGGGAGAAAGCCAGGGAGGCCGAGAGGGTGGGGAGGGTGGGGGAAGGGTGTGGGGTGTGGAAGGAGGAGTGCCAACAGCTTGAGCCTTCTCCTGATGGCCCCAGGGAGCCATGGCAGTTGAATCAGGAGAGCACCAGGGGCAGGGACAATTTTAGAAGCATTGAGGCTGCTGGAGAGCAGGATGGATTGCAGAAAACAAGACTAGATGCAGGGTGACCAGTTCAGGAATGAAGCTCCAAGCAGCTTTGGAAATCCAGTCTCCTATGACACACTCCAGGAATGGGAAGAGCTGTGAGCTGGTGGGGCAGGATTCAGCAGCTGGGGGCTCTCAGAGGGAGCAGAGCACGTAGCATGGGGAAGCTGGGGATGTAATGCGGAAAGGAGAGCTTTGGTCTCTGGTCAAGGTCAAGCCAGAGAAATATGGAAGAGATTAAACAGGAAGGATAGGATTGAGTTTTTTAGAGGGCTGGTTCCTCTCCGAAGTCAGACACCCAACCTGCATTGCTGCCCAGGGCCAGGCCACTGGTGAGACCCTGCCACTCACCAGTCCCCGAGGTGAAGCCAGGCTGCTGGAAGTTATAGTTCTTGATTTCACTGTACCATCTATCAGCCACCTCCTTTCCTGTGTGGAAATGACATTGTTCTAAAACTCAGCCACAAAATCCACCCACTCCCTATTCCCTGCATTTTCTCCCATCAGCCCCAAGCCACTGATGCAGCAATTAGACATCTGAGAAAGCCCCAGTCAGCCGACGCATCCTGGACGCCGCTTTGCAGACTCGTAGGGACTCCTGCCCATGAGCATGGCCAGGCTGAAGAGTGGGCCTTCTGGGGGGCTGGGAAGAGCACTGGCCTGGGGTCAGGGAACCTGCACCTATCCCCCCACCCACACACACTGACTTGCTGTGTAATCCTGGGCAAAGCCTTCCCTCTCTGGGCCTCTGTACAATGAAAAGTTTGAATGCAATGTACTGCAAGGGCCTTCTGATGATGCTCTGAGTTTCTAGGAGACTATATTGTCATCTCACCCCATTTGCAGCTCTTGAAACATCCATATTTGGGAAGACAATCAGGCTAGTAAGCCAAGGATCTCCACTGTGGGCAGGAGGGACCTCACCTGGGGCATCCACTGTCCCCACAGGTGTTGATATGGGCAGGCGTTTCCCTGGGAGCTGCTGCTCTCCGGGCCAGAGCCAGGAGTGGGGACCTCAGAGCAGTCAGTGGCAAATGTGTGCAAGAATCTTGTTAATGGGCAGATTCTGATTCAGCAGGTCTAGAGAGGGACCTAGGATTCTGCATTTCTGCTCCCAGGTGCTACTGCTGATGTTCCACACATCAGCCTCGCCTGGAGAGCATTTCACAAATACTAATGCCTGGGTCCTTCCTCAGACCAACTGTGTCTGTCTCTGGAGGAGAGACTCAGGCATTTTTTGTTTGTTCGTTTGTTTTGTTTTGTTTTGTTTTGTTTTCTGAGACGGAGTTTCGCTCTTGTTGCCCAAGCTGCAGTGTAATGGCGCGATCTCGGCTCACGGCAACCTCCGCCTCCCAGGTTCAAGCGATTCTCCTGCCTCCGCCTCCCGAGTAGCTGGGATTACAGGCATGTGCCACCATGCCCGGCTAATTTTTCTATTTTTAGTACAGATGGGGTTTCTCCATGTTGGTCATGCTGGTCTCAAACTCCCGACCTCAGGTGATCCACCCGCCTCGGCCTCCCAAAGTGCTGGGATTGCAGGCGTGAGCTACTGCGCCCGGCCTGGTATTTTTTTAAAGCTCCACAAAAGATTCCAATGTGCGGCCAGAGTAGGGAACTGCTGTCTCTGAGACCACCTACCCAACCCCCTCTCTGTAGAGATGGGAAACTGGGGACAGAGGAGGGAGTGACCTGCTCAAGGCTCCCGAGGGAGCCTGTGCGAGGCTGGGATGGACCATGTCTCCTGAATGCCCACCTTCCCGTCCTATGCCCTTCTCCGGGGGCCCATCAAGGGCCACAGCCTGGACTTGGGAAGGAGCCTGCAGGGTGAGGGCAAGGCCTTGGAGGGAGGGGTGAGTAGGGGGTTCCCCAGGAGCTCACACATGCCTCCCAGTGGGGGTGCCAAGGACCATGTTGCACAGGAGCCCTGGCTTAGGCTGCGCTGGGGAAACCAAGAGGACTCGGGGGAACTCCCAGGAATGTGAGGCTGGGGAGGGAGTGAGTCATTCTCCCACTGGTGTTTGGAGAAAGCTTCAGAGATCCAGACAGCTCTCCAATATTCTTCCTAAAAAGCCACATCAGGGCTGTCAGGGCCAGAGGGCCAGGAAGCTCGAGAATGTCTGGGCAGTGTGGTGGGATCATTCCAGATTGAGACCTTGCATGGAGACATTGTCTTTTCCATTATTATTTTTTTTTTCCAAAATGGAAAAAGCTCTATTGCTTTTCTCCTAATATAAAAGTAATACACCAGCACTACTGGTAGTGTATCACCAGTACAGTAAGAAAGTAAAATTTCTCGGGAAGAAAATAACATTTCTCAATAGCTGGGGATGCTCTGGTGCCCACAGAATCAGGCTGAGATTCTGTACAAAAGCGGTCTGTCTCCCCAACCCCCACTCCTCAGCCTGGGAGCTTCTCCAAAAGTGGGGGCCTGGTCAGTCTGACTCATCTCTGTGTCCCTGGCACCCAGCACAGACCTGGCACTGAGCCAGCCATCAGAGACCTTGTGGTGAACTGAAGTCAGCCTGGGAGCAGATTCAGAGAGCTCTGGTTTTCCTTTCCTTTCCTGGGCCTGTGGCTACACCACGAGGGTGCTAGGGCCAGGAGGCATTTGAGGAGGACTTGTCCTTTTTCCAGCTCTGCAGAGAGGAGAGGAGCTGAAAATGCGACCCACCTGTCTGATCGTAGGATGCCCACGCAAGGTTCTCCCCACACTGGCCGCGGCTGGACTCCGGGCTGTGCTTGAGGATCCTCGTGCTGGCCAGGGCCTCAGAATACCTGCAGAGTTCACAGCGCCTCCTCAGAGCAGGTGCAGTTCAGGGAACCCCCAAAGTATGTGCCCCAAGCTAGTGTGGCTGAGCTTCCTTCCCGGCCCCGGGCTCGCAGACGAGCTAGAGGAGCATCACTCCTGCATGATTTCTGAGCCTCCCAGCAGTCCCATTCCACAGACGAGCAAGTCGAGGCTCAGGGGAACTAAAGGGACCTGCCCAGGTGAGTGACAGAGTGGTTATTCAAGTGTGGTTGTATCTGACCCCAAAACCCGGTCGCTGAAACCATGCAGGGCCCCCTAACCTTTTTTTTTTTTTTTTGAGATGTTGTCTCACTCTGTCACCCAGGCTGGAGTGCAGTGGCGTGATCTTGGTTCACTGCAACCTCCACCTCCCGGGTTCAAGCGATTCTCCTGCCTCAGCCTCTCGAGTAGCTGGGACTACAGGCCCATGCCACCACACCTGGCTAATTTTTGTATTTTTAGTAGAGACAGGGTTTCACCATGTTGGCCAGGCTGGTCTTGAACTCCTGACCTCAGGTGATCCACCCGCCTTGGCCTCTCAAAGTGCTGAAATTACAGGTGTGAGCCATCATGCCTGGCCACAGGGCCCCTTTGTGACTGCAGCAGCAGCACATGCAGGGCCCGAGTCACCTGGATGTGCTAGGGGACTCACTGTTGAGCCTCCCGGTTGAGCTTCTTGCAGAGCTTCAGTGGGGGGACGCCATGCTTCTGCCGGTACTCATTGTGGGCCTTGAGGACCTCATTATGAAACTGTTTGGAAGCTGGAATGATTGCAAAATGGAGAATGGCTCAGTGCAAAGAAAACACTCATCAAAAGTATAATGGCATACTGAAAGCAACACCCAGCTCAAACCTTAGGCCATGTGGACAGGCTGCTGCTCCCCTCCAACACCTGGCACCCCAGCCAAGTGGCCCTGCTCCACGCCACTGCTCACCCTACCTGGCATCACGCTCCACATCTCTGCACATCTAAAACCCGTGGATCACGTGGGGCCTTATGGGCCATGTTAGGCATTTGGGTCTTTATCCAAGGCAATGGGAAGCCACTGAAAGGGAGCAGGGCAGCGAGCTCCGTGTGTTTCTCAAAGACCCTGCTGGCTGCTGAGTGGAGGATGCACAGAAACACAGAGCAGATTTGGGGACCTGGACAGTCAGCAATAGGACTTCGGAAGTAAAATATCTGAAGGAGACCGGGTATCTCAGGCTGGACCTAGGAAGAGCAGAGGAGACTGGAATGGGCCAGAGCTGGGAGTGCAGAAAGAGGCCTCCTAGCTGGGGAAGGAGGGCACCTATGCTGGGTGGGTGAAGCCAAGGAGACAGAGGGACAGACAAAGAGACAAGGGAAGGACAGCCCTGGGGAAGCAGAGTGTAAGGGTAAGTTTTAGGTGCTGACTTGACTGAATTAAGGAATACCTCGAGAATTGGTAAAGCATTATTTTGGGGTGTGTCTGTGAGGGTGTTTCCAGAGGAGACTGCTGTGTGAGTCTGAGTGGGGAAGATCCACTCTCAACGTGGGTGTCCAATCAGACAACCTGGGGACCCACACAGAAACCTACTGCAGGGGCAGAACCACCGCTGAGTCCCCACTAGGGCAGTGCCTAATGGAGCTTTAGAAGTGCAGCCGCCCCCAAGACCCCAGAACTGTGGAGCTACCAGCATGCAACGCCCGCCTGGGAAGGCTGCAAGCACGAGGCTTCCACCTGAGAGAGCTGAAGCCGGACAGCCCTAAGCCATGGGGGTGGGGCTGCCTGAGGCCCTGGGGCCCAACTCCCACCCAGCATGCCCAGGAGGCAGGAGAGGGAATCTAAGGGGATTATTCTCCAGCCTTAAGACTGAATGTTTTCCCTACTGGGTTGTGGACTTACTTGGGACCGGTTACTTTCTTTCCTATTTCTCCCTTTTGGAATGAGAATATCTATCCTATGCCTGTCCTGCCACTGTATTTTGGAGTAGATAACTTCCTTCGATTTCACAGGCTCACAGCTGGAAGGAATATGTCTCTGGGGGAATTGTGCCTTGAATCTCACCTGTATCTAATTTAGATAAGACTTTGGACTTTGAGTTGGTGCTGGAACAAGTTAAGACTTGGGGCTATTGGGATGGAGTGAATATATTTTGTATGTGGGGAGGACATGGGTTTTGGGGAGCCAGGGGCAGAATGCTTTGGTTTGAATGTCTCCTCCAAAACTCATGCTAAAATTTAATTGTCAATGTAACAGTGTGGAGGAGTGAGATCTTTAAGAGGTGATTAGAGGGCATTATCACAGGACTGGGCCCCTGGTAAAAGAATGAGTTTGGCCTGATCTTCTCCCTGTCTTGAGTGCTTATTTGCCCTTCTGCTCTTCCATGAAATAATGTAGCACGAGGGCCTCACCAGATGCCAATGCCATGCCCTTGGACTCCCCAGCCTCCAGAACTGTGAGCCAAATAAACTGTTTTTTAATAAATTACCCAATGTGTGGTATTCTTTTATAGCAGCAGAAAATGGACTAAGACACAGAATAGGAGAAAAATGTAGCAAAGAAAGTGGAGTTGGTGGGAGGGTGAGTGGTATGATCAGCAGGCCCAGGGCTACAGTGGGGGGAAGAGGTGAAGCCCATGCCCAATTAATTCATGATCTCAGAAAGGGCAAAGTCAAGGAGGCTGTGGTTAGGGAGAGAATAAGTAGGTGAAGCCAAAAGCAAGCAAGATCAATAGTGAACAGAAGCCATACCAATTTGGATCTGAAATGATCCCCATCCATCCATCCATCCAATATCTTCCATTCATCTATCCATCCACCATTCATCCAACATCATCCATCCATCCAACATCCTCCCTCCATCCACTCACCCATCCACCTAATATCTTCCATACATCTATCCATGCAACATTGTCATCCATCTAACATTACCCGTCCATCCAGCATCATTCATCCATACATCTACCATTCATCCAAGGTCCATCCATCTATCCTCCATTTATCTGTTTATCTGCTCTCTAAGTGCTTCCCCTGTGCCATGTCCCATATTGTGTGCTAAGGGTCCAGAGACAAGTCAGCCATGTGTTGCTTTCAAAGAGCTCACATACAGAAGGGAAGCAGCCTTGTAAACAGACACTAGCCATGTGATAGGTGCCAAGATGCAGGTAAGCACAGGTGCAAAAGGAACTTGGAGATGAACCTAACATGGGATCAGGAAGGAGGCAGCTCCTGACATGAGGCCCCAGAAATGTCTGAACAAGGGCTAGCCAGCCAGGCTATGATGAAGACACTGAGCATCATACTCAGGAATCTGGGAGTTCCTTTCTGTGGAAGTGGGGGTGAGTTGGATGGGTTCTGAGTGAGGGCCACAGAGGGCCCTTATGCTGAACTGGTCCCATTAGGCCACAGGCCTGTCCCTCAAAGACTGGCTGTGGGTAGTGGCAGGAAGGGTATGAACCATAAAGGAAGTGCCACTCTCTTCCTCTGCCCCAGCTCACCTTCACCGGTGCCTTTCTTCTACTCTGCTGCCTTTCACCCAAGACTGAGGAGATGATGCAACAGGGAGTCCTCGTCCCTTTTCTCATAGCCAGATCTCCCATGTCTCCTGGGCCCTCAAGTCAAATCCCATGGAATTTCTGAGGGGACGTGAGGGAAAGAAGACCCAGGGGAAGAAGAACCCCGCCGCCCGAGGGAGTTGGGGGCTGCAGACCCAGGAGCTACAGACCCAGAAGTGAAGGTAACTGCAGGTCACACCTGCATGGTGGAGCTGTCCATGGGCCTTCTGAGAAAGAGGAAGTAGACACTTAGATAAAGAGAACGCGGACCAAGCTCTAGAACTTGGGCTCAGTGAGGCTGTCCAGTGAGGTCCAGTCAGAGTAATGTGGGCAGGGCAGGGATATGGGGGCTCTGAACCCCAGGATTTGTGAGGTTTTGGTTGACAGGCAGAGGTGGGGAGACATGGAGGTGGAAACTGATCATGGGGACAGGCATTAAGGCAGAGGGCAGAGCTACAACCTGAAGTATCAGGACTTCCTGGCCAACAGACGGACCAAGCCCCTGTCAATAGGAAAAAACAAAGATTTCAGCTCTACAGTGGAGAGGAGAAAAGGCAGAGGCGTTGTTTAACACGTATAGAGTTTCAGTTTTGCAACCTGAAAGAGTTGTGGAGCTCTGTTGCCTAGCAATGTAAATATACTCAACACTACAGAACTGTACTTCAAAATGGTTAAGATAATACATTTTATGCTATGCATTTTTACCATGATAAACAAAAAGATTTCAGGGTTAGCATGTTAATGTGGTATTTGGGATAAGGAGTCAGAGAGGCTTTTAAAGAATATCTCACAGGGAAATGCCAGGGGCCATAGCAACTCATGGGACCCAGATGGGGGTCTCATTGACCAGTTTAAGAAGGGTCAGCTGGGTAGCATGGCCTCTAGGAACCCATGGGTTCCTGGGCCATGGGCTGCTTCCCCAGCCTGGTCCCTGCTTTGTGCAAGAGGCAGTGGTGATTTGAGGTGTGTTGAGGCTGGAAGAGGGGGTCTAATGAGGAACTGGTACAGGGATGGGGGATGTTCAGCCTGGAGAGGATCAGCCTCTGGAAGACACGGTGGAGGCCTCTGATGAATTCTGGGGCCCCAGAGGGGAAAGCTGGGGCCAGTGGGTAGAAAGGCAGGATGACAGATTTCAGCTCAGCCTAAGAAAGATCTTTCCTAGTCAAAGCTTTCTGGCGACCAAAAGGAGCTACCTCACAAGGTAGTGAGCTCTCTACCACGAAAGGAATTCAGGCAGGTGAGCCCCTCTTGGAGGGACTCAGGCCTGAGTCAGAGGACCTTCAAGTCCCTTCCAATCCTGAGATCCCATAAGGTCCTGCTGGGGTAGGAGTGAGAGGAGACAAGATGAACAACTGACCCAAGACGTGCAAGAGTTTCCCAAACAAGCTTCTCTCGGGAGAAACTGATCAGAACGAGTGTGAGTGTGCGGGAAAGGGCCCGTATGGATGACACCGCCAAGGTGACGGGGGTCCCCATCTGAGTGGCAGGGTTGTCCAGGCCCATCCTAAAGTCCCTTCTAGCTCCCATGTCCCGGACAGGCCACGGTGGGTCTCGTGGGACACCACGGGAGATGCATGAGGCTGAGTGGCATGTGCAGTGGTGACCACAAATGCGTCAGGAAAGGAGGACTCCCTGGAGGAGGTGTTCCTGGCTCAGGAAGCATGAATGGAGGAGGCAAACAGCACAGAAAGAGCCAGGGTGAAGGGACCACGTGTATCCTGGGGCTCTGAAGAGGAGGGGGAGACAGAGGAGTAGGTGGCTTGCTAAGGGGAAGCCAGTTTAAAGGCAGTCTGAGTGCTGGGGTCAGTTTGCACTGGATCCCATAGTGCTGGAGACCCTCAAGTCTCCTCGGCAGAGAGGGACATATAAGGCTGCTAAAAACTAGGTCACTGCACTCCCAGAATATGGGAAGTAAAAAGAAACAAAAGCGAAAGTTCCTGTGTCCAAGCAAAGCTCAATGCCCAGAAGCTGCAGCTAGGGACTGTGTCTGCCAGTGCCAGGCTCCTGGGCCAGGCTTCTCTGGAAGGGGCCAGGAGGTCTTTCTGGTAATCAGCAGCGGGGGAGCCCTCTCTCCCCACTCCTGGCTGGGAGGCATAAGGGCCGCACAACCACACCTTGGGCAGCCCCCAGAGTCCCCTCCCACCAGGCAGCCAGTCCTAGCCCAGGTGGCTCCTCTGAGAGGGCCTCTGCCCCAGGGAGGCAAAGTTATCAGTAGCGGCCACACCTAGCAAGAAGCACACCCCACCCCCACCGAGAAAAACCCAAGAATACAGATAAAAATGAGGAAAAAAAAGTCAAAGAAAAGTCGTCCATCTCCCAGTTAGGCAGGGAGAGCCCTCCCAGCCACCCTATGATGGGGGAAGGGCAGGGATGACGTCCTCATTTTGTAGGAGGGTAAACTGAGGCTGGAAAGTCCACACGGCCTCAGAGTGCCAACCCTGAGGAATGAGGAAGACGCAGGCTCACCCATCCCGGGCCTGCTTTCTCCTGCTCTGGCCATGTGCTGGGCCTACGGATGATCTTATTTCTCGCCATCTTCTGTGGGAGCTGCCATGGCCTTACCCATGTTTTTTTTCTTTCGAATTAGGAAACTGAGGCTTGAGAAGGGAAGTTACCTGCCCAAATTCCCACAACTAATCCAGATCCTATGCAAAGCCCTGTCCTAAGCCCCCACCCCTCCTCAGGGTCACAGGCGACAAAGGGAATGACGGAAAGAGACAGCGGGTGACTGAGGAGGCCTGGGAGGGGGATCAGGCTCGAGGACAGCTGAGGAATGCAGTAGAAGAAAATAGACAGGGGTAGCAGCTGCCTTCAGATCTCTGAAGTGAACAAAGGAGAGGAAGGAAGAGAAGAACGAAGGCTTCTCAAGGGCCTCCTCTGTGCCAAGCCCTTTTCCAGCACACCTGGCTGAGGGACCCCGGGGGGAAATCAGGGACTGCAGAGTGCAGGTTACCAGGGGGCCAGACTTAGGACTTAAAATAAAGGTCAGAGCTGCTAAAAGGAGGCAGGAGCTGCCTGGGCCTGGCTCCCCGGGGCTGAGGGAAGGGGCTGGGCTGTCTCTGCTGGGGTGGAGGGTACAGGTGTCCTAGGTGGGGCTGCACTGGGTTCTCGAAGTTCCTTCTGGAGGCCAGGCCTCTACTGCTGGAGGCTCTGTAGAGATTCTGAGGAGGATTAAAAAAAAAAAAAAAAAAAAAAGCCATGCGTGGTGACCCACGCCTGTGGTCCCAGCTACTCGGGAGGCTGAGATGGGAGGACCGCTTGAGCCCAGGAGATCGAGGCTGCAGTGAGCCATGATCGCACCACTGCGCTCCAGCCTGTGTGACAGAGCAAGACCTTGACTCAAAAAAAAAAAAAAAAAGATTCTGAGGAGGTCTATGCCCCTCCTCTACCATTTAAACTTTTGGCTGAGACAGGCTCTTCCCTCAGCGTCCTCCTCCTCTCCTGAGGCCTCCCTGAGCCCAGCCTGACTCACTCTGCCCTCTCCAGGCTCCTCATGAAAGAGCCAGTGACTGTCAGGGCCCAGGGCAGGAATTGTGAACAGGCCCCTCTGCCCCCTTGGCAAAAGGCTGGAAAGCAGCCCGGTTCTGCCTTTGGGGCAAAGCTGGTTTTGCTTGTTTATCAGGAAGAAAGAATAAAAAGTTGGCAGTTTAAGAAAAAAAAAAAAAGAATGAATTTCAGCTGGATAACTCCTGCTCTTTAAGCCGGTTCCGGGAATTTCAGCAGCCAAATCCCGCACTGCCTTTTACTGGCCATGCAATCTTGGACACGTTGCTTCAACACTCTGTGCCTCCTTTCCCCATATATAAAATGAGAACAGCAGTATCTACCTCACAAGGCTGTAGTGAGAGTTAAATGAATTAATCTATGTAAATGCTTTCGAACTGTTCGGGAATATAATGAACAGTTATTAAATGCCAACTGAAATTATTATTATTACCGTCAGACAGGGACAGAAACCTTTTGGGCTTTGGCTTTAGAAGAACCTGTTCCTGCTCCTTCCGGGTCAGGTCCCCTCCTGCCCTGCCTTTACATTGACGTTTGATGGCCTTTTTCAGTCCCTCTGAGCTTGGATATTTGCTAAGTGAATGAGTGAGTGAACAAATGAATGAGGTTCTCACTCCAGCACAGTGAAGGCGGGACAGGATTCCTCTCTTCATTACAGATGAGGAAACTGGGGTCTTTGGATGGTGGGGGGCATGCGGATTGTCCAAGGCCACACAGAGTCCACATTAGAGCCGGGTGTAAGAACGCCACTCCCTTTACCCACTCCCCTGCTCCAAATCTCCCACACTTTCCACCTCACGAATTGCTTCTTCTTTTCCAAATGGCAAGAATGATGTCTACGAGGAGTTGCTCAATTGCTTACGGGAACAAGGCACCCCCTGCCCCCAAGCATCAGCCTCCCCTAGGCTGTTCCTCTCCATAGACAGTGGTTGTAATTGAAGGGGAGGTAGCCGTTTTCCTGCCCTGCCTGCCTACTGTCACTCAGGCACATCCCTACCCCTCTGGGCCCCAGGTTCCCCATCTGTGTGTGAAGGAAGGATGACATCTGTGGTTTTCATAATGTCTGCAAAGCAGGGAAACCCTTCCTTTGAAGGAAACCTTCAATAAAAGCAACAGATGAAAATGAAACTGCTGGGGTTGGCCTGGCCCACACAGCCTCTCCCTGCAGAGGCCTGAGGGTCCCCCTCAGTAGAAAACTCCTGGCCTTGTTGGTCCCTAAAGGCCTCTCTGCTCTGATTTCCTCTGGTGCTAGGTGGATGGAGGGACACTAATATTCTTAGAGCTGATGAGAGGGTGTGTGGAAGTCTCCACCGGGCTAGAGTTCAGGCTGGCAGGGAGCAGGGTGTCAGGGCAAGTGGTCAGTGTGGGAGAGAGGACAGGACACAGTAGGTGAGTCAGAGAGCTGAGTTCAAATTCATTGGTTTGCTTACTGGTCAGTGTGTGAGCTTGGGCAAGGTACTCAACCTCTGTAAATCTATAGAATGAGTCGATAATAACTGCCTGGCAGTGCTGTCACAAATATGGTAACACAGAAAATACTGAGCTCTTTGCCTGGCATGCAGTTGAAGATTAATCATTGGTGTCACCAGTATTAGGGACAGGAGGCTTCCACTGAGCCCAAGGTCATTGCCTTTCTCTTCCCCACCACACTTGCTGCACACCAAGTCCCAGCAGAGAAACCACAGCTGGGAGCAGGCCCTGGGAGTCTTCGAGAACTAGGCCAAGCATCTTCTGGAATTTAAACTGTGCCAGCTGTGTGATTATTTTACAATAATGCCTGTTATGCCAAGCAGCTCTGGGGTGTACCTGAGGTTAAAGATGAAAAAGAGACTGGCTCCTGTGCAGTGAGGAGGAAACTGAGGCCCAGAAGGGGCAGGGACAGATTCCTTATGATGGTCTTTACAGAAGCACACAGAGTCCCTGTGAGTGCCACCTGCCCTATAGACACAGACTGCAGCCCTGGGCTGATGGCCTGGAACTTCAAGGTTGGGCTTGCGTTGAAGGACCATTGGGCACGGGGTCACCCAGAAAAGTCATTTTTTTTAGGGACCCTAGGAGAGCCAGATATTAATACTATTCTGGGGTCTCTCAGTGTTCCGGTTGGGGTGGGGGAGAGAAATTAAATGCACATGACTATGAGGGAGAAAGGCCTGGGTCAGAATTCTGCAAGGTCCCTGGGTGTGTGTGTGTGTGTGTGTGTGTTAGGGGTGGAGGTGGCCTCTGACTCAACCAGTTCTAACCTGCTTTCTGCCACTGGCCCCCTCCTCTCCTGAGTGAGAAGTAATCTTCCTCTGAAACCTGCCCAACGCTGCATCTCCAGGCATGGAAGCCATCATCCCATCGTGCAGGCCTCTGACCCCTCCCTCTGCTTCACAATAAGTTGTCACCAAGTCTGCCCAAGGCCACCATCTCACAAATCCATCCCATCCTCCTCTCCAGCCTCCACCCTGCCCTGGATGCCTCTGTCATCTCCTGTCTGTGTGACTGCGGCAGTCTCCCCCATCCTCCCTCTACCTTCTCTCCATCCATTGGATCTACCCTACACCCTGGCAACGCTCTAGTCACGCTGCTTTCAGATCAGTGCCTTTCCATGGCACCTCAGGTTCTGTAAGATGAAGTCGAAATTCCCAAGACCCTCTGGGATTTGACCACCTCCTCCAGGAACCCTCACCGGCTCCCATGCAGAGCAGTCTCCTCACCTTGAGCTCCCACCGCCCTTCACCAGCACCTGTCTTGTGGTTTGGATCATTTTTCACCTCTTACTCAAGCCAGATAGTGCCTGTCTATCCCCTACATAGCTTTATGTATTCCTTTCACAATCCAAGTGGATGCACACCCCAGCACTGGGTCCACAGCTTGATACAGAGCTGCTAGACAGTGCAAGGGAGGGAAGGAGGACGGGGCGAACAGACAGAAGAATGGGCACACAGCTGAATATGAGCAGTTCTGGAAAACCGTGCCTTACATAAGACGCCAGAAACAATTGATTAAGATGTAGCCTCGGCTGGGCACACCTGTAATCCCAGCACTTTGGGAGGCTGAGGCAGGCAGATCATGAGGTCAGGAGTTCAAGACCAGCCTGACCAACACGGTGAAACCCCGTCTCTACTAAAAATACAGAAGTTAGCTGGGCGTGGTGGCGCACACCTGTAATCCCAGCTACTCAGGAGGCTGAGGCAGGAGAATCACTTGAACCTGGGAGGTGGAGGTTGCAGTAAGCGGAGATCACACCACTGCACTCCAGCCTGGGCAACAGAACGAGACCCTGTCTCAGAAAGAAAGAAAAAAAAAAGTAGCCTAAGAGAATTTGTGGATTTTCTCCTAAATCTACAGAGAAAGGAGTTGATTTCCCAAACAGATATCTCGAAAGACTCACTCTCATCTGCCATACTTTTGCCCCATCACCACCTGTCATCCTGTTAACGAAATGGCAACCCATTATATCACCTTTCCATACTGTGAAGAACCCCAGGGCTCATACGCCCACCCTCATTGTACAGATGGGGAGGAACAGAGGGAAGGAGGCTTGCTCAGTATCACACAGCCAGTGATTGGCTGGGCCAGGGCTGAAAGCCAGACCTGCCTCTACAGCCTAGGAAGGCTGGTTAGGACCAAGGCCAGGGAAAGCCACTTGCGCCCAGCGCTGGCATCTCCTGAGTCCAGATCTTGGAGGACAGATCCTAGAAGGGACCTAGCCTTACTCATCTGAGGTGGACAATCCGGATGAAGCAGGACTTCTGAATCCTGTTCAACAGCTGTTCCCTAAGAGCCTCCTGTGAGGCAGGAGCAATGCTGAGATAAACACGGCCCCTGGCAGCCAGGAGTGAGGACCCGGTGGGAAGCAGGTCTATGGCTGAACCCTTGTCCCCGGCCCACTACATGAAGGGCTGCAGCGAGGGAAACACCAGGTTGGGCGCTCCCTCCCGGGGGGAATCACAGATGGGCTCCAGCCCAGGAGCTGAGCCTAGAGGGATGGGGTGATTTTCAGGCTGAGAGTGAGGGTGGTGAAGGCCCGGCAAGGAAACCCAGGGGAAGGGACCTGTGCACCAGCCTCTGGACAGCTCTAGTGTAGGGCGCAGGTAAGGGCTGGGGACCCACTCCCAGGGGCCCGAAGGCAGGACTGGAGTGTGTCCTTTCACTCTGAGGACAATGGTGAGGAAGGTGTTAGGGAGCGACAGGAGGAGAGCTGCGCTGTAGAAAGTTCATCCAGACAACCACAGTAGAGAGGATGGGGTGCCCCAGGAGAAAAGGAGCCAGACTAGCACACGGGGAGCCCGGCACGGCGCGGGTGCTCAGGAGAGAAGGAACAACAAATGGACGAGGGGGATGCTCAGGGCTACCTCGGGACAGCCGAGCGGGGCAAACTGCTTTGCAGCGAGAGCTGTTGTCACACTTTGGTGACTTTTCCAACTCTAACTCTGGCCTCCTGAAACAAAGCAGAAGCCACGCCTTGGCGGGCCGCGGCGCGCAGCCCCTCAGGGTCGGGAAGCCCAACTTGGCGCGATTCCCGGCTCTCCGGCGGGGGCCTCCCTCGGGCTCGCCTTCCCCCCGGGTTCCCCGGAAACCGCGCCGGGGCCCTCCGCCCGCGCGCCCTCCACCCGCACCCCGGGCTCCCGCACTCCCCAGGACCTGGCTTGCGGCGGGCAAGGGAGACGGCGAGGTCTGGGAGCGCGGGGTTCCGAACCATTCCGCAGCGGGCGAGCCCGCGAGCTCACCTGACTTGCCCATGGCCGGCTCCGTGCGCTCCTCGCTTCCCGCGGCTGCGCTGCACTGCGCTCCCCCGGCCCAGCGCCGCCCCAGGGCCCAGGACCGGGCTGATGCCGCGGCCCCTCCTCCGGCGCCGCCCGGCCCCCGCCTTATAAGGAGCGACAGCTGAGGGCGGAGACGCCCGGGGCCACCCCGTGGGCCTCCCGGAGAGCTCAACCCTGGGAAGCAGCGCCGAGACTGCCGAGGGCTCCCCGGATGCGGCCGCGGGGCCCAGGCCTCCCGGACCCCACCCCAAGCTGTCCCCTCCCGGGGCGCGTGGGGAAGCCCGCGCCTGCTGGGCCCCGGGTGGCTGCTCTGCGCCGACGCGCGGCGAGGACAGGGGGGCGCACGGTCGCGGCACGAGGGGAGTTCCAGCCGGCGCCACCAGGGGACGGCCTCTCCCTGCCGCGGCCTGACACGACACAGGCAGCCCCGGGGTGTGCCCCCATCTCCGGTGACTCTGGGCTCCGGGGGGCGGCTGGTCCGGGGAGGGGGACGCTCCTCTCCCAGGACACGCCCTCTACTGCCAGTCGGGGTGGAAGCGCCACCGCCTCTGACCCGTCCACTCGCCCTCATTGCCTCCTAGACCAAGCCAATTCGCACCCCTGCAGTCTGGCCCCAGACCTGTCTCCCCAACGCCCCACCTTTTCCCCATACTCCAGTCAAACTAGATGTCTTGTCATTCCCCAAACATGTTCTGGGATTTCCCGCCTCCCTGCCTTTCCTCAGGCCGTCCCTCCTCCGGGAGTGCTGGCCCTGGAGCCACCATTCCAGTGCTGCCCATCCCTCAGGGTCGGCCGGTCTTTCCAACTGCCAGGTGCCCTGACCCTGGGGGCAGCACACACCAGGTACTGGGGAGACGTGGTCTCACCCATGGCCCCTGCACCGTGGGAGAAGTGCAATTACCTGACCGCACAGCCCTAGTCACCTGTGCCAGACTTCCCGCAAGCTCTCCTTTCCGGGGAAGGGGCTCAGTACACCCCAAATGAAGGAAGCGAATTTTAAGGCTTTTCAATGAATGGGCACTGAAGTGAGCTGACCCACTGATGATAAGGCTAGAATTTGTAATACCAACGGCTTTCGAATGTCCCGCAGGGCAATGGCTGGGCACTGTGCTCTCTATCTTTTCCCCACGTCAGGCAAATACACCTACTGTATTTTAGTACAGTCATGAGTAATGACATTTCAGTCAATGCCAGACCACATATACTGTGGTAGTCCCAAGAGATTATGATACCATATTTTTACTATGTTTCTATGTTTACATCTGTTTATATATGCAAATTTTTACCATTGTGTTACAGTCGCCTAAAGTATTCAGTACTTTATATATATATATATAAAATGGGTCAAGTTGGTGCCCAACCCTGATTCAAAAGGGACTCCTGGGGCTGGGTGCAGTGGCTCATGCCTGTAATCCCAGCACTTCAGGAGGCGGAGGTGGGAGGATTCTTGAGCCCAGGAGTTCAAGACCAGCCTGAGGCAATATAGTGAGACCCTCACCATCTCTATAAACAAACAAACAAAACGGACTCCTGGTGCTAGGTGGGGATCTAACCCCCTCTATTCAATTCCCTCTCCCATTTTGTCAACAAATCCCTATTGAAATAATCAAATGAACACAGTAGGAAGAATTCCATGTTGCCCCTAGAATCTCTAGAAGGCTGCACTTCACACAACAAAAACTTTAAGGCCATGGGTGGAGACAGTGAGGCTCAGCGGGCTGCTCACTGCAGCAGAGGGAAGCCCATCTGGGACCACCACGTTTCAGTGACACCTTGAGGTCTGAGGACTGGAGGTGAGAGGGGCTGAGAGTGGATGCATTTCCTAACTTAGAAATTCATAACCTTAGCAGCAGGCACATGAAGGAACAGTGTGCTGAATGGAGAGTGTTAGGGCAGTGCCAGAGTCGACCCCGACCAAGGGCCGTGGGCTAGTTGGAGAGGGAGTCGCTGTCCAGGCATCAGACACAAGAGACAAATGGCCACAAAGGTCAGACACAAAGAAGAGTGATTGACCCAATGTATCGTCTTTGTGTGTGTGTGTGTGTGTGTGTGTGTGTGTGTGTGTGTGTGTGTGTTTTGAGACAGTCTTGCTCTGTCTCACAGGCTGGGGTGCAGTAGTGCGATCTCGGATCACTGCAACCTCCACCTCCTGGGTTCAAGCAATTCTCCTGCCTCAGCCTCCCAAGTAGCTGGGATTACAGGCATGTGCCACCATGCCCAGCTATTTTTTGTATTTTTAGTAGAGACGGGGTTTCACCATATTGGCCAGGTTGGCCTTGAACTCAAGTGATCCACCCGCCTTGGCCTCCCAAACTGTTGGGATTACAGGCGTGAGCCACCGCGCCCAGCCACCACTACTCCATCTTTTAACTTTTAACCTGTTTCTTTGTATTTAAAATAGACATCTTATAGTTGACAAGATGCAGTTGGGTCTTTTTTTTTTTTTAAATCCAGTCTGGCAATATCTGCCTTTTAATTTGTATTAATACTATTCATACTTGATAACATTATTCTCTTTTTTCTTTTTGAGATGGAGTCTCCCTCTGTTGCCCAGGCTGGAGTACAGCGTCTTGATCTTGGCTCACTGCAACCTCCACCTCCCAGGTTCAAGCAATTTTCCTGCCTCAGCGCCCTCCCCCTGACCCTAGTAGCTGAGATTACAGGCACGTGCCACCACGCCCAGCTAATTTTTGTATTTTTAGTAGAAAAGGGGTTTCTCCATGTTGGCCAGGCTGGTCTCAAACTCCTGATCTCAGGTGATCCACCCGCCTTGGCCTCCCAAAATGCTGAGTTTACAGGCGTGAGCCATCATGCCCGGCCCGATAACATGATTTTCAAATTTGTATGGAATAAATACAAAAATTGACCAAATGTTAGGTCTTAAACTAAGCTGTAATAAATTCCTGAAAGTAGAAAAAATTCGGTCACATTTTCTGAGCACAATGTAATAAAACTAAAACTAAATAACAAAAGATTGGCTAAAAATTTCTGAATCATCTAGAAAATAAAAAAATCCCTCTTACAGCACTGAAAGGCGAAATCAAAACAGGTTCAGATATAGATAACAATCTGAATACTCTGCAGGCTGGGCGTGGTGGCTCACACCTGTAATCCTAGCACTTTGGGAAGCCAGGGCAGGTGAATCACTTGAGAACAGGAGTTCGAGATGAGCCTGGACAATATAGAGGGACCCTGTGTCTCACAAAATAAAGAAAAAAAATTACAAAAATTATCCAGGCATGGTGGCACATGCCTGTGGTCCCAACTCCTCAGGAGGCTGAGATGGGAGAATCATTTGATCCTGGGAGGTCAAGGCTGCAGTGAGCCGTGATCGTGCCACTGTACTTTAGCCTGGGCAACAGAGCAAGCCCCTGTCTAAAAAACAAACAAAACAACAAAAAAAAAACCTTGGTAATTGTTAAGAGTGTGGAGCATGGGCTTGAAGTCCTGTGGCCCAAGTTCAGTTTCTAGCTCTGCTGCCCACAGAGACTGTGGCTCTGGTTTTGGTGCTCGGGTTTCTCCATGTCTGTTTTCTCGTCTGTAAAATGAAGATAATAATACTTATCTTAGATAATTTTTTTAGCGATGGTGTCTTGCTATGGTGCCCAGGCTGGAGTGCAGTAGCTCACTGCAGCCTTGAATTCCTGAGCTCAGATGATTGTCCTGCCTCTGCCTCCCAAGTAGCTGGGACTACAGGTGAGTGCCACTGCACTTGGCTTACAGGATTTTTTTTTTTAACATTGAGATGAATTTTAAAAGCAGTCTATAAATATCACTCATTTTCAGGTGTGTAATATTTCACAGTCACAATTTTGATTGTAAAAAGTAACTTTGTTTCTCTATTTAGGGCAAGCCCGAATTCTGCTGCTGATAGAAAACTTAAACTTACACACTTAAGGAAACTCACATCTACTTCAGTTTCTTTGGGATAAATTCATAATCTTTCTGGGCTCCTCTCCACACCTTTGAGTTGCCTCCTCTAGACTCGTGTGCTTGGACAGGTGCATCCATCTGGCCGAGCCTGAGTCACAAGCCTTCACACAAGCACCCAGAAAGAGAACAGAGTGCTAGGCACGGTGGCTTACGCCTGTAATCCCAACACCTTGGGAAGCTGAGGCGGGAGGATCACCTGAGGTAAGGAGTTCGAGACAAACCTGACCAACACGGTGAAACCCCGTCTCTACTAAAAATACAAAAAATTAGCCAGGCGTGGTGGCGCAAGACTGTAGTCTCAGCTACTCAGGAGGCTGAGGCACGAGAATCGCTTGAACCCAGGAGGTGGAGGTTGCAGTGAGCTGAGATTGTGCCACTGCACTCCAGCCTGGGCAACAGAGTGAGACTCTGTCTCAAAAAAAATTAATAAAATAAATAAATAAATAAAGAGAACCAAGGAAATTTCCCATCCCCTCTCCAAACCCCACAAGCTGCCAGAATTAGAAAGGGTCTTTTACATTCAAATAGAGACTCTACCACATGCTGAAAAGCCAAAAACCAGTGAATGTCAATCGTGTCTCCATTCTTTTTTTTTTTGAGACAGAGTCTCGCTCTGTCGCCCAGGCTGGAGTGCAGTGGCGCAATTTCGGCTCACTGCAAGCTCCGCCTCCCGGGTTCACGCCATTCTCCTGCCTCAGCCTCTCTGAGTAGCTGGGACTACAGGCGCCCGCCACCACGCCCGGCTAATTTTTTGTATTTTTAGTAGAGACGGGGTTTCACCGTGGTCTCGATCTCCTGACCTCGTGATCCGCCCGCCTCGGCCTCCCAAAGTGCTGGGATTACAAGCGTGAGCCACCGCGCCCGGCAATCGTGTCTCCATTCTTAAAAGGAGAAATTTTGTTTCTGTCCTAAATCTGTTTTCCCAGAACATGCTGCACCCCATGACTCAGCCCCTTCTCAGTGTCTAAGCTCTTACATCATTATGAATTATTCTCCAAACTGGTTTATGAAACAAACTATGCTTTAAGCCCTCCAGTCTTTGGCTCTTGATTGGCAGAGGTTTTTGGAATAAAAAATTCACTGTAATAGCCAATGGGTGAAAGGCCATGACAACTAGAAAAGTGGGGGAAAGAAAACTGGCAGAAAGTCTCCTTATTTTATCCTGTTACTGTGGTTAGAAAATACATGGGATGCAGCTGAAGATGTACTTAGAGGAAAGTATACAGCATGAGAAATATGAACATCGGTTGTGAGTTAGAGCTGGGCTCAAAATATCTTGCTCTGCTTTTCTTTTTCTTTTCTTTTTTTGAGATGGAGTCTTGCTCTGTTGCCCAGGCTGAAGTGCAGTGGTATGATCTCGGCCCACTGCAGCCTCTGCCTCCTGGGTTCAAGCAATTCTCCTGTCTCAGCCTCCCAAGTAGCTGGAATTACAGGTGCCCGCCACCATGCCTGGCTAATTTTTGTATTTTTAGTAGAGACAGAGTTTCACCATGTTGGCCAGGCTGGTCTCGAACTCCTGACCTCATGACCTGCCCTCCTCAGCCTCCCAAAGTGCTGGGATTATAGGCGTGAGCCACTGCACCTGGCCTTGTATCCCCTTCCTAAGAGGGGAATATTTGACTCTGTGCCCAGAGGGTTGAGTCCTTTTCCTGTAAGGAAAGAAGATTCACCATCAAAGGACTGAGAAAAAAAGTATAGACAGTAGCTTCTTATAACTTAATATTTCCTTGACTTGAAAATAAAGGGATTTTAATGAAAAACTCCTTCTTATTGGCCAGGCAGGATGGCTCATGCCTGTAATCCCAGTGCCATAGGAGTCCAAGGTGGGAGGATTGCTTGGGGCCAGGAGTTCAAGAGAAGCCTGGACAACATGGCAAGACCCTATCTCTACAAAAAATTAAAAGTAAATAGCTGGGTGTGGTGCACACACCTATAGTCCCTGCTACTCAGGAGGCTGAAGTGGGACGATGGCTTAAGCCCAGGAGCTCAAGGCTGCAGTGAATTCTGATCATGTTACTGTACTCCAGCCTGGGTAATGGAGTGAGACCCTGTCTTTAAAAAAAAAAAAAAAAAAATTTAAGTCTCTCTCTCTCTCTTTTTTTTTTTTTTTTTTAATTTGAGATGGAGTCTTGCTTTGTTGCCCAGGCTGGAGTGCGGTGGCATGATTTTGGCTCACTGCAACCTCTGCCTACCTGGTTCAAGCTATTCTCCTGTCTCAGCCTCCTAGGTAGCTGGGATTACAGGTGTTTGCCACCATCCCAGGCTAATTTTTATATTTTTCGTAGAGACGGGGTTTCATCATATTGGTCAAGCTGGTCTCAAATTCCTGACCTCAGGTGATCTACCTGTCTTGGCCTCCCAAAGTGCTGGGATTACAAGCGTGAACCACTGGGCCCAGCCAAAAAGTCTTTTCTTCTTGACATCTTTTTCTTAGAATTCTGAATCTTACAAGCATTGACTTATAAAAATAGTCTATTACCTAATTTGGGGTCTGTCTGGAGGAAGAAGATTCTCCCCTGATGTCTGATTTAAAAATTTCCCTAAACTGGCCTGAAACATGAGAGATGGTTAGTTAATTTTTTTTTTTTTTTTTTTTTGAGACAGAGTCTCGCTGTCGCCCAGGCTGGAGTGCAGTGGCGTGATCTCGGCTCACTGCAAGCTCCGCCCCCCGGGGGTCACGCCATTCTCCTGCCTCAGCCTCCTGCGTACCTGGGACTACAGGCGCCCGCCACCTCACCCGGCTAATTTTTTGTATTTTTAGTAGAGACAGGGTTTCACTGCGTTGGCCAGGCTGGTCTTGAACTCCCGACCTCAGGTGATCCGCCTGCCTCGGCCTCCCAAAGTGCTGGGATTACAGGCGTGAGCCACCGCGCCCAGCCTGTTTTTTTTTTTGAGATGGAGTCTTTCTCTGTTGCCCAGGCTGGGGTGCAGTGGCACAGTCTCAACTCACTACAAACTCCGCCTCCCAGGTTCAAGTGATTCTCCCGCCTCAGTCTCTCGAGTAGCTGGGATTACAGACCTTACAGGCATGCGCCACCATGCTTGGCTAATTTTTGTATATTTAGTAGAGACGGGGTTTCACCATGCTGGCCAGGCTGGTCTTGAACTCCTGACCTCAGGTGATCCACCTGCCTCGGCCTCCCAAAGTGCTGAGATTACAGGTGTGAGCCGCCGCGCCCAGCCACTTAGTAAATCTTAAATATTATTATGTTACTTATTTAAAAGGAGAAAAGTAAAGCACTGAACTAAAGGAGCTAGACAACAAAAAATAAATGAAAGGAGAGAAACATGAAGAAATAGTGAATGAATGCTGAAGTGTTTTGGGGTAAAATGTATTGATGTTTGCAACTTACTTTGGAATCCATAAAAAATTAAATGGATTCAACTTACTTTGAAACACATAAAAAAATGGATGGACAGAAGAATAAATGGATAAATATAAGCAAATACAGGAAAATGTTTCTATAATAAGATTGCTATGTTTAAAATTGACTAAAGCAGTTAATGTAGATAAAAACAAAAAATTATATAGTAGAAAACAGATAAAGAGCAGGACTGAAAAATATAACCTAGAGCTGGAAGACATATCAAATAGATACATCACTACAAAATCAAATAAATAAAAAAGTCTAAAAGAAGAGAAAACTCAGATGGACCACATTAGTAATAAAAAGGGGATGTAATCTTTTTTTAGAAGTGTTCATAAAAAACATATAGACAACTGTTCACTAATAATTTTCCTTAATTGGGCAATTTTCTAAGAAAATACAAATTATTAATATTTAAGAAGAACCAGCCTGGCCAATATGGGGAAATCCCGCCTCTATTAAAAATGCAAAAAATAGCTGGGCATGGCGGCATGCGCCTGTAAGTCCCAGCTACTCGGGAGGCTGAGTCAGAAGAATCGCTTGAACCCAGGAGGCGGAGCTTGCAGTGAGCCGAGATCGCGCCGTTGTACCCAGCCTGGACAACAAGAGTAAAACTGTCTCAGAAACAAAACAAAACAAAACAAAACAAAACCCAAAAACAAAAATACAAAAAATTAGCCGGGCGTGGTAGCACGCACCTGTAGTCCCAGCTACTGGGGAGGCTGAGGCAGGAGAATCACTTGAACCCGGAAGGCGGAAGGTTACAGTGAGCCGAGATCACGAGATCTGCCTGGGCGGCAGAGAGAGACAACGTCTCAAAAATGAATAAATAAATAAGATAAAATAAAATAAAATAAAAACTAGCTGGGCATAGTGGCATGTGCTGATAGTCCCAGCTATTTGGAAGGCTGAAGCAGGAGGATTGCTTAAGCCCGGGAGTTGGAGGTTGCAGTAAGCCGTGATTGCACCACTGCACTCCAGCCAGGATGACAGAGTAAGACTGTCTCGGGGGGAAGAAAAAAAAAGAAATATATTCACAATATTAATAAGTCAAAGAAAAAATATACTGTAAATGGATGCTGGAATATATTTAATACAATTGAGTATTTGGTACTGAGTTTAAAAAAACTCTTATTTTCCCATAGCAGAATAAAGAGAAGTCCCTTGAAAGTAACAGTAAAACATGTTACTCTTAAAGCAAACATGTCATGCTTCACAATAAAACAATGGAGACATCCCCATTAAAATCCAAAACACAACAAGGTTTCTTGCAGTCCTCACTGCTATTCAATGTTGTTCTGGGAGTTCTAGCCAATACTAGAGCAACAAGAAGAAATAAGAGGTATCTTATCTCTTTGAAAAAGAAAGAGCAAAGTTTTCATTATGGCTTCTCCCTGGAAAAACCTCAGAAAATGCAATAAATATAAATTAATATGAAATTTTTAAATGACAGCCAGGGGGTCCAAAAACTTTTAAAAAATCAATTGCTTTATTACATAGTATCAATAACCAGTTGGACTATGTCATGGGGGAAACATTTACAATAGCAAGCACAACAAGTTTCAAAATCACGCAATATGGGCTTATTTCACAAACACACGACCAAATCCATTTTATCATGAGGACTCTCTGCTCTGCTCACACGTGGCCAGACTGGGCCATTGTAGGAAGAACATGAATACTCGCCATGAGGATACGTGCCTGCCGTGGGGCAGCTTCCTGATGATGAAGAAGGTGAGCTGGATCCAGGCATCCACCTTCCCCGTACTCCCCCTCCTTTTGGGGCCAGAGCCCAGCCCTCTACTTCAGAGCCAGCAAATCCCGGGCAGAAGGAAGTTTCTGCAATAGCCTGCACTAGTGCACTGCAGTTCTGCTCTAGGCTTTTGGCCAGAAGAGTGCCAGCAAGAAGGGGCACAAGAAGGGGCATGGGACCTGGACTGCTTTCTTGGGTTGCAGAGGGCTGAGGAATTCTTAGGGAGCTGGTGGAGGCACTGGCAAATGTGGGCTTGATAAAGGGCTGTGAGAGGAAGACAGAGAGGAATTGAGGAGGCTGAGCAAGGTCAGGAAGGAGTATTCAGCAGAACGTGGTCCAAAGGGTTAAGCCTAGAGCCCTTTCTCCAAAATGAGTGGTGCAACTGACTGAGTGCTCTTCTTGGTGTCACCCTGGCCTGCTGTGCTGGGTATCTTCTTTTTGCTCCACTTCCTTCCTTATTTCCACTCTCTGCCCTGATTTCTGCCCCAGAAGGCTGACCTGTATGACTACCAGCACAGGCTGCCTGGTCCTTGGGTTTTCAACTGGGTTCCCAGTGGGAGCTGTGAGAGGAGACCCAAGGGAGAGAAGCAACGGCTTCTCCATTAGGCTTAAGGGTTAGAGGTGCTAACAGCTCCACTTTGAGGCCCGGCGTGTTGTATTATGCCTTGTGTTTCCCTACATCCTGCCTACACCTTTATAAATAGCCCCTTTATTAAACTTTCCTCCAATTAATCCTAATTTGTGTGGACGATTCGTTTTCCTGCTGGGACCCTGACCAACATAAATGGTTAGCCTTCTTCTTCTTCTTCTTTTTTTTTTTTTAATGAGACAGGGTCTCACTCAGTTGCCCAGGCTGGAGTGCAGTAGCATGATCTTGGCTCACTGCAGCCTCACCCACCCAGGCTCAAACGATTCTCCCACCTCAGCCTCCCAAGTAGCTAGGACCACAGGAACATGCCACCACGCCTTTGTATTTTTTGTAGAGATGGGGTTTCGCCATGGTGCCTAGGCTTGTCTCGAACCCCTGAGCTCAAGTGATCTACCTGCCTCAGCCTCCCAAAGTGCTGGGATTACATGCATGAGCCATCGCGCCCGGCCCAAGTGGTTACATTTCTGTTTGGCAAAGCAACTGGTTGCATTTGCAGTAGAGTTCAGTGGGAGATTGGTCTGGAGAAGACAGGGGAGGTGGCCTTTAGGAAAAGACCCACCCCCTGATTACCTGGTGGGTTCTGGCCAAGATAGGGCTTCCACCTATGAACCTTTAGGCAAGAAGTACCGCCCAGTAGACAAATCCCAAATATGAAACCGTTTCCCTCAATTTCCGCACACAGGGCAGTGAGGTGACCACCTCCTCCCCATTGCAGACAGAGAAGGAACCTTGCCCTGATTACACAGAGAGATAGATACGTACAGGGAAGGCTCTAGAAGGATTCTGCACTTATTTGTAGAGGCAGGGAGAGGAAGGTGTGGGACTTTTTTTCCTTTGTTTATATTTCCAAGTACTTGGGGGAAGGTGCACATGTAACTTTTACAAGGAAAAAACAATACAGTGAACTTCATTTTGGAATAATGGAAAAGTGGGTGGAGCCAGGGGTCAGAGTGTTCACCCTGTGAGGCTTCCTTCCCTACCCTCTCCACCATCAGCCTAATGCCCTGAGGCTGGGCTCTGGAATGAAACTCAACCTTAGACTTGGCATTTGCTCTCTGTGTGAGGCGTTTTGCTTTGGGCCGGGAGACAACATGGTGAAAAGCACTCCCTAAACTGTCCTAGAAAGTGAGCTGGTGAGTTGTGTCAGTTACGTTTATAATTCCTGGTGCTCCTTGGACCTGTTTGCTCAGACCCACCCAGGCTCACCTGGCCTTGGACCTGTTTCACTCTGCTCACCTTCTGGCATCTACCTTCATGGCAACCTCCTTTACGGCCAGTTCCATTTCTGAGAAGTACAAATCCTGCCTGGCTGCCTTGTGCCAGGGAAAGCCTGGACCTGGCCTCTGGCCGTGGCTTCACCCTGACTCCCTGTGTGACCACAGCTTGGTCCCCGTACTCTTGGTTTCCCTCCGTGTGCACCGTGGAAATCTGCCCTCCAGCCCCAAGATTGCTGGACTGCCGGAAGGACTGGCTCATCCCTGAGAATGTCCCCTCTGCCTTCACTTTCCCTCAGCTTGCAAAGTGCACAACTCAAGCCTCTTCTGCAGCTGGGAGACAGGGAAGGAAAGGCCCCTGCAGCGGGGCCTCCTGTCCCTCTGAGAATTAGAGCACCCTCTGTGGGAGCGTGTGGGCCTGACTCCCATCAGCCCAAGGCTGAAAGAGAGGCATTGAATCAAACGAAGGAAAGTGCAGTTTCTTCAGTGACGATCAGTGTTGCTGGTGGGTTTAAGTTTCTTCGCACAGTGGAGCTGAAAGAGACCCTGGCTGAACTCTAAGGGTGGGGACCAGGCATAGGGGAATCCTGGCCCCCAGCCTGCTCAGTTATTATTTCCTCAGGAGAGTCCAGGGTGCTCACAGGATGGAGGGAAGCACTGCCTAGTAACGAGATCAGTGGATGGTCTTGAAGGTCTTGTGGCACTGAAGTTTGGGGCACACAATCCTTTGCAGGCTAGAGCTATCCAGGCTGGTCAGTGTAGCTGGAAGGGCAAGGGCAGAGGCTTAGGATGCCACTGTGGCCTGGCATTCAAGCTGGGCACATCGGATCTGCCTTATACTTCCCCACACCACGCCCCTCACAACATGTCAGCCCTGCTGTTCTACCCCTGGAACGGACCTGGACTCTGTCATTTCTGCACCTTTGCTCAAGCTGTACCTCCTACTTAGAATGCCTTTCTCAAAGCCATCTGGCAAAGCCTCCTGATTTCTTCCAGGCCTGGTGCAAACCAACCCTCTTTTCGAGGGCTTGCGTCTTCCCCCTTGTTAGATGCTCCCTCCCCCAGCTCACACCTCCCGTGGCAGGTTGCCTGTACAATTTGATCACCTTCTCCAACCTGTCCTATAAACGCCTTGCATTTTTTTTGAGATGGGTTCTTGCTATGTTGACCAGGCTGGGAACATCTACTTCTCTAATAAAAAATCTTGTCAGTCCTGGCTATTGTCCTAGCCTGATGAGAAAAGATGTCTATGGTAGACTGTGTTATTCAAAATACTTACTGTCCCTCCCCCAGCACACACAAAACACCATGGGAGGACTGTGCATCCCCACCCTTTGAACTCTGGAGTGGCCATGTGACTTGCTTTGGCCAGTAAAACGTAGAAAGAAATGACAGCATCGCTTCTAAGCAGGGACTTCAGGGCCAGCTTGTGGTCCTCTATGTCTCTTTTCTCCCCTTTGTGAGGACACCGGAACGGGTCTGGAGTGAAGATAGTATCAGGTGTGGCAGCTGACCCACAATGGACATGTGAAGGGAACAAAATAGAAGCTTCTGTTGTAAGCCACTGAAGTTTTGGGGACTTAGCCTAAGCTGATTGGTACCACTTCTCTGGTCCCCTCAGCAGCCCTCCATCTCCATGTTCCCATGGTCTCCCTGCCCCAGGTGTACCCTGGAACTGGAACATCAGGACCAGCACAGTGGGGAGAACTGCCTAGTATGCTCCTGGGTCTTGGAAGGCCTGAAGCTCTCTCTGTCCTTAAGGCTGAAAGCTGGGGTCTTTGTATTTGACTCTCTGTCACTGCCTGCCCTCAGGGTCTCACTCTGTCTCAGGTATGAGACAGGTTGGTGTGCAGTGGTGTGATCTCAGCTCACTGCAACCTCCACCTCCCAGGTTCAAGTGATTCTCCAGCCTCAGCCTCCCGAGTAGATGGGACCACAGACATGTGCCACCATACCCGGCTAATTTCCATGACTTCTTATCCCAGAGCAAAGGACACAGCTCACCTAAGGGTGATCAGTGGTTTCCTTTTTGAATGTCAACATTGCTTAGAAGCATGCATGATCATATAAAAATTATTTTTATTAAAATAGAAAAGCTTTCCAGTATATTGCATTAAAGACATTTATACAGAAAAAAGGCAATTGCAACAAGCATGCTACATCAGCACTGACATATTCTGAAAGCTTTAAGTGCCCATTTTTCAGCAACATTTTGGTATAATACGCATATCCCTATGTATTTCAGAGGGTACATATAATACTGAAAAAATACTTCATGTAAAATCTAAGTTCATGTGCATACACACAAGAAGTATTACATCAAATAGCTTATTTCAAACTGTGAAACACATTCAAAGTATTCAATTTCTTAGACAACATGCAGACATTTTAATACTCAGCTTGACACTTTTAAATATATAAACCACAATTCTTTCTACTTCCATATCAAAAAAAGAAAGTCAGACAGAACACTTATCTACATTGTGCATATCACAAGAAGCAAATGTGTTTTCACGAACGGAAAGCACTGGGTTAACACACATGATTGTCATTTTACAAATATGGCTATTCACCTTCTTCATAATAAAATAGAAATATAATGTATTATTTACATGAACTACTCATTATTTCACTTTTTGGCAATTATATAAGTAGCAGCAATTGGTTTAAAGATTGATGTTTAAAAACTCTACATTTAACTCGGATGAATACCGATGAATATATATCTGGTTAATATAAAAATTACATAATGCAAGATGCTTTGATGCAGTGTCACTTCTCCCTTTCACAAAAGTCATAGACACAAATCCGTGACCAGTGAGCCTGTCGCTTACAACATATAATTATATGAGTGTCATTTAATCAGCTTGCTTTTGCATAACACAGTAGTTGGGGTTCTGAATTAAATTTCTGTAATTTAATGCAAATTTACCTGATAATTTACATAATAATTTCAAAGATGCTTTATCTATATTTCATATTCTGTAATGGCAGTGGCTCTTCACTGGGACCCCTAGCTTCTAGCCAGAGTAGGTAATTATCTGTAAACAAAACAAATGCAACGGGAACCTTAAATACTTCAAAAAGAACTCTGAAATGAAGTTTGTGAAACTGATAGTAAAGTGAATTATCTTTCTAAAAAGTGGTCATCTCATTTCCAAGAGATAAATTTGCTTTAGATTGGGGGACCCATATCGTGAGGAAATGTAAATCATATGGCAGTTGTCTACCAGGAAGAGGCATTCTGTTTTCATTAGTATTTGGAACAACACATTTTAACGTTTGCAAAAACAAAACAAAAATCCTACTAATATTGGCGGATTAAAAAAAAATACTGTGTGGTGAATAGAGGTGACATGTGCCTTTCCTTGGCCACTATTCAACTACAAACCAGCAGTCCTGAATGTCTTTCTCAAGGCAGGAGAGTGAGGTGGAGGAGCATTCTGCACTTTCCATGGGCAGTCAGTTATACGTCCAGAGCAAGTGCAAGGCAAGGCCCAAGCTGAGGGGAAGGAGGAAGGAGTGGCAAGAAGGCCTGGCCCTGATGCCGGCCGATGGCACACTGCTGGAGACCTGTACCTGGGAAATGATGAGGGCAGAGAGAGGGACATGTGATGCCAAAGTCGGGCTGTCAGAGTTGATAAGGGACTCAATCTTCTCTGCTTCTTTATTGCAGGCTTCAATCTGTGAGGAGAAACAAGGTTCCTTTAATATAAAACCACAGAACGTTTTCAACGTCAAGCCAGACAAATTCCACATATATCCTAAAAGTAGCGTGGCCTCAGAGGGCATTTACTTTCTCTTTGTCCTTCTGTTCTTATCCAAAGTAACATTTCATTATAGTTTTAGTTTATTACATAAATATAGCAGCATTAATGGAAATCAAACCAGAAAAGAAATAATTGGCCATGTGTGATAGCTCATGCCTGTAATCCTAGCACTTTGGGAAGCCGAGGTGGGAGGGTAGCTTGAGCCCAGGAGTTCGAGACCAGCCTGGGCAATGTAGCAAGACCCCATCTCAAAGAAAAGAAAAGAAGAAAAAAGAAAAGAGAAAGACAAGAAATAATCCACAATGCCACTGCCCTAATCAATCAACTGTTTTCATTTTTCCACACCTGTTACCCACACCTCTTACCCACATTTAGACTTTATCCTTACATGGTTAGTTAGGGTCACACAGAATACAATTTTAATGTCCATTGAAACATGAAAAGGAAAACAATTGGATGAGATAAGCTTCCTAGTGATTCACAGACTGCTTGCCTTCGTTCCCTTCCCTTGAGCCCTTACTGCCTTTGATGTTGAAACTTGGGTCTACGTGAGTGGGGTTCTACATGTCTCTAGACTGATGAAGAAACACTGGAGCCCACATGACCAGCTGTGCTGGGATCTTCCTCCACAGTGGGCACACAGCTCTCAGGAGACTGGAGTCTATTCTGGCTTTATCACTGCACGACCTGCACCAGTTCCTTCCCTGGCTTGGGCCTCAGCTGCCTCGTCTGTACAATGGGCGGATTAGAGACAGTGATTTCTCGGACCCCTTCCAGCTGTGCACACTCCCAGTCACAGTATCTTAACCCCTCCCCTCCCCTGGTGCCTCTGCATCCCACTGTCAAATGTGCACCAGGTCTCAGCCACTGGCAAAGTGCTCAGTCCTTTAGAGATTGCCTTGCTTTTCTCCCTCCTGTCCCGCTGAACTTCCCAAATGCCTCCACTCCCTCACCCACGGATCCTTCCTCAGTCCTAGTTTGTGCCCACCCCCTCCTAGGTGCACCAAACTTGAAAGTGACAAGATGGCTTCACAACGTGTGCTGAACTCACCTGCAGAGCTTTTGGATAGTGATCGACGGGAATGATCAGGATCACGATTTCTGATTCAATGCTGAAGTATCCAAACACGTCACACTGTGGGACAGACACGTGCATGCGGATTTTCTGAAGTATTTCCAGAACTGTTATTGGCTTTTTATTTGTTACCTGGAAAGAGAAAACACGTATTACCTGAAAAAAAGAAGAATTCCTATGGCTGCCTAAGCTCCCTTGCTTTGGGCTGCCAGCTGAGGAGACTCTTTTGACCACACAGCGCTCAGCGGAAGGCCCAACCGCAGCTTTGCTAGGCCAAATTCTGAATCTCCAGTCCATCACAATGGGGTTTTGCCTGACTGAGAAACTCTGTAGTGAAGACAAATACTTTCACCAGAAACACTTTTGCAAAAAGGGACTGTTCTGAGGTCGAGGTCACAGGGTTTTTAAAAATACAGGTGTTTGTAATCAAAATGGGGATAAATCTCTAGGTTGTGGCAAGTGTTGGGTGCAACATTTCTGGAGCCCTGTGATGGTGCAGAAAAGAGAAAGGGCAGAACTATGCAGGGAATGGGCAGGGCTCCAGAAAGTCCCCTCAGGAGGCACGGGGACTGGCGTGAGGGGAGGCGACCTCAAAACCACCTGGGCACTCACCAGTCTCTGGCTACCTGGCTCTGCCTGCAGCCCCACCTATGCTTACTGTGCCAGCAGGGGCCTTTTCTAAGAAAGGCCCAGGCTGACTGTGATGTGCACAGCCAGGGTGTAGAGGGGAGGAACATGGGCTTGGGAGTCAGCCAGCCTGGGTGCAAACCCTCGTCCTACTGATTAAGGGCTATATGGCCCCGGGAAAGTTGCTTTTCTGAAGATTCGTTTCTTTATCTATGAATGAGGACAACACATTCTACTCTCTAGGATTACTGAGAGGCTTAGCAATAAGATTTCAATAGCATCTTAATATAAAGCAAT
The DNA here is from genome assembly GCF_009828535.3 of Hylobates moloch. Classification (NCBI taxonomy): domain Eukaryota; kingdom Metazoa; phylum Chordata; class Mammalia; order Primates; family Hylobatidae; genus Hylobates; species Hylobates moloch. The sequence continues at coordinate 32,614,503 of NW_026652285.1, read as the reverse complement.
TTACCTTAGCAATAGTATCCAGTTTTTCTTTGTCAAATAAAACTCTTAACATCCCAGCACATAATGGGCAACAAGCACCTGTATAACAGAAACCATTTTATGTGTGTTCAGAATTAGAAACAAAGAGAATTTAAAATCCTTAGTGAAATGTCCAGCCCTTCATTTTGGGCAGGAGAGTTATAGTGTCCTTCCCAAAGACTGTACCTTCATATAAGCTCCTTGACCAACCTGGAGTCCTCTCATCTCTACATTTACCAAAATCCTTCCTCTACCCCTGCTTTTCATCCTTCACCACTCCTTGGAGTGAGAGGGCTGTGGTGCAGATAGCACAGAGACAGCTGGCTTTTCGAGACCTGGGGCCTGATCCTGCTCTGCCTCAAAACTCACTGTGTGATTCTGGGCAAATGCTTCTGCCAGGCCTTGTTTCCCTGTCTGCAAAATAAGGGAGTTGGTGTTTCAGGGGTTCCATGAGTATTTGATTCAAATTTAATTTTTTTTTTTTTTTTGAGACAGAGTCTCGCTCTGTCGCCCAGGCTGGAGTGCAGTGGCGCGATCTTGGCTCACTGCAAGCTCCGCCTCCCAGGTTCACGCCGTTCTCCCGCCTCAGCCTTCTGAGTAGCTGGGACTACAGGTGCCCGCCACCACGCCCGGCTAATTTTTTTGTATTATTAGTAGAGACAGGGTTTCACCATGTTAGCCAGGATGGTTTCGATCTCCTGACCTCGTGATCCGCCCACCTCGGCCTCCCAAAGTGCTGGGATTACAGGCATGAGCCACCACACCTGACTGATTCAAATTTAATTTTAAAAATTATTTTAAACTGCTAAAACCCATAACAGAATATGGCATAATCAAATATAATATTATGCCGTATTTTAACACAACAGAGATTTAACCAATCCATTAGCAGCCTCTCTGCCCTGGGCCCCTCCAATTCCCCTTCATTTCGTGTCATCGTACTTGCTGCCATCTGGTTTAGTGCGGATTTGCATGGCAACTTGTGTTTGGTCTGTCACTTCCCTCAGAACATGGTCTCCAGAAGGAAAAGGGCTTTGTTTTTCTCACTGCTGTGTCCCCAGTGCTTAGAGGAGTGTCTGGCACATAGTGAAAGCTAAATAAACCTTTGATGAATTAACGGATGGAGGAATGAACCTGTTAGACTCCAGATTAACCTGTTCTGTGCAGACTTGGAATAAAGTCTCTTCTGCTACTTCTGTTTGACTAAGAGTGTGAGACTGTAAGGTAAGCTGTTTTAAAAAACTGTTACTGCTAAAAACAGTCTGTACGAAACAAAACTTTTCTGATTATATGCAACTAAAACAATTAAATTAGATGTTAAGGCCAATCTAAGACAATAACTACTATTTCTCTCAATTTCGAAAGTTTGTGTTCATCAAAACTACTTTAATTATTCATTAATTAGTAATTCATTATTTGTTAACTTTGTAATAAGTAAACATTATGCATTTAATAACCCTAATTTTCATAATTGAATACTGCTTTATCTGTTTATATATTGGTGTTTGGTGTAAGATTTAGCTTGAGAAAAGGCTGCTGTATTGTTTTAAAATAGCAGGACACCAGATGATATCTAAGGCAAGCCCTAGTTGTTTAAGGTCAACCCAAAGTAGTGAGTGTGATCAGCATAAGAATCTCTCCAAGACTTTCTGAAAAACGTAAATGAGCTAGTCGGCTCTCTTCTCAATGACTCACTCTCTGGAGGTGGATAAGCAAATCTTCCCAGTCCTCCCCTGTCCACCCCGATACTGCCAGCCTACCCGGTGGGATGATGGGTTTGCATCCAGCTGCCAAGAGTGAAGGACACTTGACAGAAGCACACTCGGCGACGGAGCTGTGCTCTGAGAGGACCCCGACAGCCTGGCAGTCCCCATAGTAATCGACCGCCACGCGATCCGAGTAGGCAGCACACACGCTGCTGTAGGTCTCACCATTGTGCCCACATACAGGCTCGGTTGCTCTGCAAAAGGGCTGAGGGCAAACAAATCACATTTAGCCTGGAAATGTCTGTGTTGTACCTTTCCCAACCAAGAGTACAGAGCATGCCTCCCTATTTTCAGGAAGGAAAAAAGACACAGGTATAAATTATGAGGACCTCTTAAGCTCCTGAGGTGGGCTAAATGCTGGGGGGGTGGTGGGGTAGGCAGCAATATGGGTGTCTCCAGATGAGCTGAAAGATTACTTTTCTCAGCCTCTCTGGGATCTGGGTGCTTATTCCATGTGAACTGATAAGAGATAAAAATCTTCTTTCCCGCTACCTCTCTCTGCTCTGCTCAGACTTCTGTTAGTATCCCAGAAGCGCCTCTTTAAGATGACCAGATCAATCTTCATGCAAATGCAGAAGTCTTATCATTTCATGCTGGGTATGGGATAAGGAGAGGGAGGAGCTGGGGGAGCAGTGGGGTAGACAGACTCTGGAGCCAACAGGTAGGTCAGGAATAGATCAGAGAAAAATCACAGCCAGGAGAAGGGAACAAGTAGAGGAAGACAGAATTCAGGGTAGACGGGATCAATGCAAACGGCACAGAGGCTCTGAGAGAAAACAAGCATGTTTCAGGGAGACATCATGATGGAATTTTTTTAACCATGAAGACCAGAGAATGTGAAGCAATCATCTTAAGTGTTAGCTGGTTGTGGGCAGCGGATGCTAGGCCCAAAGCGCAGTCCCAGCGAGAAGGGCAAGCATAAAATCAGTGGTGCATGTGAGAAGCCTCGAAAGGAATTGTCCTTGATTTTTTCTTTTTTTTAGATGGAGTCTTGCTCTGTCACCCAGGTTGGAGTGCAATGGCATGATCTCGGCTCACTGCAACCTCTGTCTCCCGGGTTCAAGCGATTCTCCTGCCTCAGCCTCCTGTAGCTGGGATTACAGGCGTGTGCCACCATGCCCAGCTAATTTTTGTATTTTTAGTAGAGATGGGGTTTCACCATGTTGGTCAAGCTGGTCTTGAACTCCTGACCTTGTTATCCGCCTCCTCTGCCTCCCAAAGTGCTGGGATTACAGGCGTGAGCCACCGCGCCCGGCCCAGTTTTTTTCCTTAAAACATAAATGCAGATTCCACAAACCTACAAAACTGAGAGATAAGCTGATGTAAAAAGACATTGAGTCTTAAAGAAAATTTCAATGACTTTTCAGTACCTTGGGAGGTGGGACTGATGTGGGAAAAGTGGGAAAACTTTTCTTGGTTTTGACTCACATTCTTCCTGCTTTGTTTCTTAGTGAGGGCCCAGAGAACTATGAGAAGTAAGAATGATGTTGACCATGCCAGGGGTGTGAAACTTTTAAGTTCTTTTCCTAGGAGTGGACTGCAAGAAGCCACTCTCTGTTCTTGCTTGTACACCAGATGTGCAAAGGTACACACATTAGCAAGATAGCTTCCAGAGTTAGGAGAAGGAGCTAGTCTTCCTTTTTAGTGGAGGACTGGGTGCTATAGATTTGACAGGATTCACAGAAGACCCTCAGCTGGTCTTACTGTTGATTCATCTGTAAAAGATCATAAACCGATTTTATCCCTAGTGTACTTTGTTTTGTCAGCCAAAGCACTGTACCTGGCAGGGTCCTTTGTAAGAGAGGTTTTTTCCTCTTTGGTATAAAGTGCAGAGATTGTTGTGCTCCATGTGGTCTGTGTCACAAACAGGATCTTGGACCTGGTCACACGCGAGCTGTCTCGGTACACACTCATACTGGCTACATCCAAATTTATCAAAAGTCGTCAGGCAGACCTGTGGTTTGGGTATGCACCTGAAAAAGATGAATGCAGCACCATGAGCCAATGTAGGGAGGGACTGTGGTGGGGCTAGCAAAGCACTAGATGAGGGATAGGAGGCTGAAGAGAGAGCAAGAGATGAATCAGGACAGTGCTGTCTCCAAAGAGCTTATGTAGAGTGGGAGAGTCGAGCCTGTATATACAGTAGGCTAAAAGGTAGAAAAGATGTGCACAAAGCTTGCGGTGATGAGTCATTCTCGTCTGGGGAACCTGAAGAAAGCAAGGGGAGGAGGCAGTGTTTTAGCTGGAGCCTGGGGGGTAAAGGGGGCAGCATGGGCTTGCCAGGCTGAGAGAGCAGCCATGAACACAGGTGTGATGCTCAAGGAATGTGGTGCTGGGGAAATGGCAGGTGATCCAAAGGGCAGGAGCCAAGGAGGCACAGACAGACCTATAGCAGAAGGGCCATGATATGAGGCCAACAGATAGGCTGGAGCCTGAGGCTGGAGGCCTTGCATTCAATAACAAATGAAACACTTCCAGGGGCTTAACTTTCAGCTTGGCTAATATGAGTCTATCTTAAGAAAAGGCCTCAGCCGGGTGCGGTGGCTCACGCCTGTAGTGCTAACACTTTGGAAGGCCGAGGCGGGTGGATCACCTGAGGTCAGGAGTCAAGACCAGCCTGACCAACATGGAGAAACCCCATCTCTACTAAAAATACAAAATTAGCCGGGCATGGTGGCGCATGCTTGTAATCCCAGCTACTCAGGAGGCTGAGGCAGGAGAATTGCTTGAACCCAGGAGGCGAAGGTTGCGGTGAGCTGATATCGCACCATTGCACTCCAGCCTGGGCAACAAGAACAAAACTCTATCTAAAAAAAAAAAAAAAGAAAAAAAGAAAAGGCCTCACCCTTTGTCCTAAAATAATTCAGGTTTTTGTGCCTACAAGACCGAGGATCTGATACTGGCTGGTTGCAAATGACTGAGAGAATGCCACCATGAAGCTGGTCTTTCCTAGTAAGGTAAGGACCCTGCTTCATTCTCAATTCCTGAGCTCCTTCAGAGGGGCTAGGGATGATGACTCTTTCCTTCTTTAGGCTTTTTTCTGCTTTCCTAATTTTTATAAAGGGTTTACATAACTTTCTATAAGAAGATAAGACCCATGAAAATGTTTAGCTTTCACTGGGTATTTTAAGTACTAAGATACATAAACTTTAGTTTATAAAATAAAAGAGGAAGCATATAGTAACTAGTGTTATTTTAATTTCAAAGGAAATGATTTATACTCTTTTTAGGGCTAACCTCCTGCACCAAAATCACTACCACCATCACTATGCATGAAATGGTTTGAAATTACAATGCACTTAGTTATGGTTTTATGGAAATTTAAAATATTTGAAGAGAAATAATAGAAAATAATATTTAGAACTTCATTACCTACTAACATGCCAGGGATGAGAAACAGGAATATCAGGAGAAATTTGGTAATTTTGAGAGAAAAAGCTTGATCAATTTGAGTATATGGAAATAAGAGGATCATAAAAAAAGGTTGAGAATCTGGAGGCAAATAAAAGTAAACGTGAGCAGGACAGAGACTTGATCTGTCTTGCTTGTTGTTATGTGCTAATGTTTAGAAAAATGCCTGGAACATCAGTAGATACTTGATGGATGAATACAATTCTTAACAACTATTATTATTATTATTATTATTTATTATTGTTATTATTTCAGACAGAGTCTTGCTCTGTCACCCAGGCTGGAGGGCAGTGGTGTGATCTCAGCTCACTGCAACCTCTGCTTCCCGGGTTCAAGAGATTGTCCTGCCTCAGCCTCCTGAGTAGCTGGAATCACAGGCGTGTGCCACCACGCCCGGCTAATTTTTGTATTTTTAGTAGAGATGGGATTTCACCATGTTGGCCAGGCTGGTCTTGAACTTCTGGCCTCAAGTGATCCACCCACCTCTGCCTTCCAAAGTGCTGGGATTACAGGCATGAGCCACCATGCCCGGCCACAATTATTTTTTGAACACATAATACAAGCCCATGGTGAAACTGAAAAAGTACAACATGGTATACAGTGAAAAATAGGCCTTGCTTCTACTCTTGTATCCCAGACACCTAGTTCCCTTCCCTAGAGGAACCACTATTACCAATTTCTTTCTTTTAGTGTTTTTTGTTTTGTTTTTAGATGGAGTCTTGTTCTGTCCCCCAGGCTGGAGTGCAGAGGCACCATCTTGGCTTACTGCAGCCTCTGTCTCCCAGGTTCAAGCAATTCTCCTGCCTCAGCCTCCCGAGTAGCTGGGACTACAGGTGGGAGCCACCATGTCCGGCTAATTTTTGATAGAGAAAGGGTTTCACCAGGTTGCCCAGGCTGGTCTCGAACTCCTGAGCTCAAGCAATCTGCCTGCCTCGGCTTCCCAAAGTGCTGGGATTACAGGTGTGAGCTACCACTTTCTTATTTATCCTTACAGATATATTTTATGTAAGGATAAGCATTTATATGTGCTGATCCAAAGGGTATGTGCATTAAAACTGCAAATTTGGCCAAACTGCCCTCCATAGAGGATGCACCAATCCTCCTCCAGCTCCCTCTTGTATGAAAGCAGCTATTTCCCTGTACTATGTTATCAAACTTTAGCTTTGCCAATCTGATAGATGGAAAATCGTATACAACTGTAGTTTTAATTTAATTTACATTTCTCTTAATATGAGGAAGGTTAAGCATTGTGGCAGATTGGCTAGATGTTTATCAAATTCACTTCACTTTCTTCCTGGGTATGTATCTAAATTATATCTGCCAGTCTCCCTGGAATTCATTATGGCCAACTGACTGAGTTCTAGACAATGGAATGTGGCTGGAAGTAGTGATGAATGTTACTTTTAGATGTGGCCTATTAAAGCTTCTTAAGAGCAATCCCCACTATCTCCCTTCTCTTATCTGCTGTCCAGATGCAGAAGACACAGAAGAGAACTACGAGGCTGTAGGAGAAGACTGGGTCACTATATGGAAGGATCCCACGTCTCTGAATGACCACATGGAAAGCCGCCTGCTGAAGAAACAAATGGGCTCTATGTAATTATCTACTCTGTGAAATTATTGATATTTTGGAATTTGTATACAGTAGCTAGAATTACTTACCCTAACAAATAAAAGTACCTTTTCAAATGTTTAAGAACCATTTGGATTTCTTTTTTTATGTTTTTTGTTTGTTTGTTTGTTTTTTTCTTGAGACAGAGTCTCGCTCTGTCGCCCAGGCTGGAGTGCAGTGGCGCAATCTCGGCTCACTGCAAGCTCCGCCTCCCGGGTTCACACCATTCTCCTGCCTCAGCCTCTCTGAGTAGCTGGGACTACAGGCGCTCGCCACCACGCCCGGCTAATTTTTTGTATTTTTAGTAGAGACGGGGTTTCACCGTGGTCTTGATCTCCTGACTGTGTGATCCTCCCGCCTCAGCCTCCCAAAGTGCTGGGATTATAAGCGTGAGCCACCGCGCCCGGCCTCTTTTTTTATGTTTATGTCCTTGGTCCATTTTTCTATTAGGTTATTGATCTCTGTCCATTTTGATATTAGGTTGATCTTTCTCAAATTGATTTGCAGGGGCTCTTTATATTACAAGGATATCAGCGCTTTCTCTGCGATATTCCTTCCAGTGTGTCATTTGTCTGTTACCATGCAGAAAATTTTGAGGTTCATGTAGCCGAATTTTTCAATCTTGTATATACTCAAGAAGGCCTTCCCACTTTGACATTTATTTTTATTGTTTTATTATAAAAGCAAGACAACCTTATTCAGAAAGGCTAGCCAACGGAGAAAACAAATGAACAAGTATTAAGACAATCCTCAATTCTACCTCCCAACACAACCTGTATTATTATTTCAGCTTATTTCTTATGCATTGCGTCCTGTCTTCTTTCCACAGAAACTTTCTTGGATTAGTTTCATTGTATAAACTTTGGCAGATGGATGACTAATTCTTTGCCATTTCTTTTAACACATGAGAAAGTCTCCCCCTCCCTCCATATTACACCAGGGTTTTCAGGATGGAGAACCAGCAATGGCTTAGGAAAGCACTGTGGCATTGGAATGTGTACTGTTCAGGTCATTCAGGCAAGCCAGTAAACACTCTGCTTCCAGAAGGCTGTAACCTAAGGGTCAGCAAGACGCCTGCTGTGGTGGCTGCCCCATACAGAAATCCATCATTAAGGCTGGGGCAAATGTCTTCTGAGCTCCAGTGAGGAAACAGGAGAGAAAGGAGCTCAAAACAAATAATTTCAAATAGTAGTGAAGTTGCATTTCCAGAGATTTCTCATGTCCAATTTCTAAAACGGTTGCATATAACTAGAAGAAAATTTCCCTTGACTATCAGGTGACAGCTACTAGTAAGAATACACCCTTTCCTCTAGTCACTTCTGCTACCTCTCCTTATGTTACATTTTCTGTTTCAGTCTTACAGAACTGCTTTAGTGCCCAAAAGACACCATGTTATGGAGATAACAATGCTATGGAGATAACATTTCCAGCAGCCACGACTCTTGTTAGTCTGCCTTCACTACCACCTCTTTTTCTCTACTGCAAACCTTGCCTGCGATCTCTTACACTCATCTTTCTAGATTCAGCTAGGTATCACAATCTCTAGAGGCTCCCCCAGGCTCTTCCCCAGGCTGCATTAACTGCCCTACTTCTGGGCTCCCAATCGCAGCACCTTATCAAGCAGCTTTACATGGCTCTCTTTCCCTCCAGACTCCAAACTCTTCAGGGCAGAAGCGATTTCTTAATTTACCTTTGTGTTTTCACTGTCTGGTATATGGTAGATGCTTTGGAAATACTAGTCTTCAGTTGAATAAAATAAGAAGCCATTTGACTTACCTTTGGTTTTTTTGGCAGGGATTAGGATTACATGGATCCTTTGACATGCATGATCCAAACTCAAACTGATGGTCTTGGAGGCCCACACAGCGAGCAATACAGGCACTGGGGTAAGTGCGCCCATTCTGCCCACATACGGGGACAAACTGATCTGCACAGTTACAGGGCAGACCTGAGGAGAGGAAACAGCCTCAAAAATATGTATGTGTATATTCCCCCTCCCCTTATATTTCCTTGTTAAGGCAAACCATGAGCAATCACGTGAAGGTCTCATGTTAAAATAGAATTGTAAATTAAGTCAGGAAAAACCTTCTCTCCGATCTCTGACAGGGTTTTTTTTGTTTGTTTGTTTGTTTTTTTGAGACAGAGTCTCACTCTGTCGCCCAGGCTGGAGTGCAGTGGCGCAATCTTGGCTCACTGCAAGCTCCGCCTCCCGGGTTCACGCCATTCTCCTGCCTCAGCCTCCCGAGTAGCTGGGACTACAGGTGCGTGCCACCACGCCCAGCTAATTTTTTTTTTTTTTTGTATTCTGACAGGGTTTTTAAAGGCAGCAATGCTCTGAATAGCTCTTCTGCAAGATGGCTTTCCTTTGTCCTTTTTATTGCCAGCTAGTTGAGGGCCCCCTAGACTTTGATCCCTGGTAGAGACCCCTATTAACAAGGCTATAGGTAGGGAAAGTAAAGACTGTTTCTCCCAATTTGGCATATAAAATCTAGAATTTAGATGTCTGAAGTCTGGTGTGGGGATTTCTTGAATGTTAAAGGCTAATACCAAGCATAAGAAAGAGTGGGCTGGGCACAGTGGCTCACGCCTATAATACCAGCACTTTGGGAGGCTGAGGTGGGCGGATCACCTGAGGTTGGGAGTTTGAGACCAGCCTGACCAACATGGAGAAACCCCATCTCTACTAAAAATACAAAATTAGAATGGTGTGGTGGCACGTGCCTGTAATCCTAGCTACTTGGGAGGCTGAGGCAGGAGAATTGCTTGAACCCAGGAGGCGGAGGTTGTGGTGAGCCGAGATCACGCCATTGCACTCCAGCCTGGGCAACAAGAGCAAAGATCCTTCTCAGAAAAAACAAAAAGAAAGAGTGAAGGTTGTAGGTTCCTTCCACTCTCATGTTCAAGACAGTAACTTAGAAAATTATTGTAATTTTAAGACTTACAAATTGTTATGAACATCTTTCTCTGAGTCACATTTGGAGTGGGACACTGGGTCCCAAGAAATGTGGCACAGTTTTGGGTCAGTAAAATTTCCTTAGTCCGCTAGATCAACAGTCATTGACTTAATTTATCCCAGGACACCAGGGGCCACACACTATAGGAAACAGGGGTCTTGCTAGTTGTAAAGCTCAACTTCTAAAAACATTTAGACGTTAACAAAAAAATTTTAAAAAGTCTTCCTTCTAAATCCTTTCCTTATTCTTTATCCCCATATCCCTCTATGGTTTCTCTAAGCAGAATGAATAGTCCTTGCTTGAGCAGGGCAAAGGATAATACTAAAGGATGATGGTAATAAAGCAGTGAAGGCTGGGATAGTGTTCGTCCTACCTCTACTTCCTTACCAGTGTGCCATTCACTTCTTATTTCTGATCCCCTTTTTATTTCCAATGGGCTGGAGGTACAAGGTTGGTAAATCCTTACTCTCCTCTCCTCCACTTCTCCTCCACCCAGCCCCCACCCCTCTCCACATGTAATACTAATTCTGGGGAAAGAAGAATCAAGTTGCCACTGCAGCAGCGTGAAATGGGGGCAAGGGCAGCTACCTAGTAACTTTTTACCCACAACTAAAGGTATTTTAGATCTAGGAAAAAGCAGATACCAAGATATACCAGCAGACCGTGCTGTTGCTATTGGCAACAATAGCTTCACGAGAGGAAAGCATCCCATCTCACTAGCCTTTTCACTTATTTATGTTGGTGTAAGAATAACAAGGCCGGGCGCGGTGGCTCACGCTTGTAATCCCAGCACTTTGGGAGGCCGAGGCGGGCAGATCACGAGGTCAGGAGATCGAGACCACGGTGAAACCCCGTCTCTACTAAAAATACAAAAAAATTAGCCGGGCGTAGTGGCGGGCGCCTGTAGTCCCAGCTACTCGGAGAGGCTGAGGCAGGAGAATGGCGTGAACCCGGGAGGCGGAGCTTGCAGTGAGCCGAGACTGCGCCACTGCACTCCAGCCTGGGCGACAGAGCAAGACTCCGTCTCAAAAAAAAAAAAAAAAAAAAAAAAAAAAAAGAATAACAAGAGCAGCAAAGCATAGGAAAGTCAAGAAAGTAATATTCTGGGATATTATTGTTTGTGGGAGTCTAGATGAAGAAGTAAGCTAAGGTAGGCTGAGGAAGAGGGTGCTGAGAAACAAACTGAGAACATGCATGGACATTTTAGATCATAGCAGTAGGGGTAAATAGGGTATTCTACCAGGTAGAAAAGTTCAATTTAATTAAACCCATTCCAATCACTGGCTCTGTTCTTTTTGACTCATGAAATTCCAGAATATTAGTGCTAAGGGCCCTAAGACACCATTTAGTATAATACCTTCAATTCATAGAGGAAGAAACTGAGATCCAGAGAGGAAAAGCATCTTGCCCTTAGATTCTGTATTGATTTTATTGTGTACATTTGCAGTTAAGACTGGAGAAGCTGCCTTGAAGGGAAAAATGTGTGCAAAGAAATGATGGCCCCTGAGGACAGACTCTGGGCGATCACGGTCACCTGTGAAGGTACGACGGTCATCTTCTGAACTGTGCTCACTGAGGCAAAGGCGAGTAGAACACACCAAATTGCCAGCAAAACAAGAACAGACATTGCAGTCAATACTAAAGGATGTTCCATGACCTGACAGAAAGAGAAAGAAAATGTTGATCTATATCACGCATTGAGAAATAGAGCACATATTACAATTTTAATAGTTCAACAAGTTTTAAAATAGAAATTCTTTTTTTTTTTTTTTTTTAAGACAGGATCTCATTCTATCGCCCAGGCCGGAGTGCACTGGTATGATCCCAGCTCACTGCAACCTTCGCTTCCTGGGCTCAGGTGATCCTCCCACCTCAGCTTCCCAAGTAACTGGGACTATAGGTTTACACCACCACATCTGGATATTTTTTGTATTTTTTGTAGAGACAGGGATTCACCATGTTGTCCAGGCTGGTCTTGAACGCCTAGGCTCATGCCATCTGCCTGCCTCGGCCTACCAAAGTTCTGGGATAACAAGCATGAGCCACTGTGCCCAGCCAGAAATTCTTGAAAGATGACTTCTGAATATACCAACTATATTTATATTTTCATATTTGCCTCCCATCGTGTTCCTCCAAGTCCCTGAAGTGCTGGTCTTACCAGGCTGCTCCCTATCCTCTAAGAATGTTTCTGGCTGCCCCTTCTGCTTTGAAAGCTCATCTCTCCAGGGCCAGACCTGATGCCATCTTTGGATCAAAGACTCTTCTGATGCTGGCAGGAATGCCCAGCTCCCAGAAGAGCACTTGGTCTGCAACTTTTTTTGGCTCAAATTCTCTCATCTTAACACATAAAGCATGATCTCATCCCCCATCCTGGTTTCAGCTCCATAAGGCACTAGTATGCTCTTTTGTACAGAATAGGCATTTAGTCAGTGAAATGTTACAGAAGGAATGAATCTGTCCTGATATTTTCTGTGATACAAAGTACCTACCTTCATAGTTTAGTCAAGCAGAATATGGATTGACAGATAAATACCTGACTTGCTCTAAGGCAGAAATTTGAGAGCTAATTTTAGCCAAGAGCACTCTTCTTTCTAATCAAATCTTACACAGAAGAGTAAACCAAAAAGCATATAAAAGCTGAACTACTATGGTTGAAGGGGTAGGGGATGGGAGTAGAAATGGGGTAGCAGAGTGAGCTTGTGGGGAGGGAACAGATCCTCAAAAGTGGTGTTTTTTCACAATTGTTTGAAATCATATATTGACATGAATAGTTGTTGGGGCTACAAGCAGAAGATGGTTAAGGAAGCAGTGGAGTCTAAGATTTTTAGAGAAGGTGGTCAAAGTACCTTTTAATGTACTTTTTTTCCAAACTCCTAACAGTGTAGTTCCTATACTCACTTGCTTTCCATGATGTCAAAATCTGAGTTTCACTTCTGGTGAAGTGAGGGTGGGGTGGGGTATGCCTGAGGAAAGGGTCGGGGGAAGATTACCTGTGTCCTTGGCCTGTGAAGGGTAAGGGATTTGGAGTCAACTAGACCTGCAGCAGAATCCAGCTGTGGTAATTTACTAGCTGGGTGAACTCTTTAAGCATCAGCTTCCTCATCTATGCAGTAAGGGTAATACAGGTATTATTATTACCTATATCAAAGTATAACTTGGAGGATTTAATGAGATAATGTAAGGCAAGACTTAGCTTTGTGTTTAGCACATGATTAGAATTCAATAAATATTAATTATTATTAGCCATTAGCCTCTTATTGAGGGGACTTCTAATGACTTCCTTAGAAGTCCTAGTGCTCTGTATAGTTTGAAAAATACTGCCCTGGAGTATCTGATATGCAGACCTTACTCTTTGGTCAGAATCTATCCAGTATTCTTCCTACAAAGTAAAAATAACTAATTCCATATTAAAAACAAAAACAGAGCTTAAGACTCACTTTTTCTTTTTCCTCCAACAATACAAGACTTCTGGAGGTCTATACAGTGCATTTCCATACAGTTTTCTAAGAGTCCACTTTGTCCACATGAACAGATTTTATAACAACCAACCTCCCCTGCAGATGATGGCACCTGGATTAGTGTCCCTTGACGGACAATGAAATCAGAAGCTTCTCCCAGTTTGCAACCTGTACAAGCAAAAATTAGCTGAGAGAGATGGTACTGTTCTATGACATTGTTTTATAACATTAGATATACACTTGATAAAAGTCTTATAGGTACTATCACTATTAAAGATTATGTAATAGAACTTTCACCAAATTAAGGAATTGCTTTGGTTCATTGGCCAAAAACATACCTCTCAAATTAAAATTCCATATTCTGGAAGATGGTGGTGATTACAGATCTGTACCCCAAAGCGACCTATCATTCAGTATAACAGTGCTGTAAGATATGTAACTTTTTTTATTTTTATTTTTATTATTATAGATATGTAACTTTTTATTTTTAGGGGCTAGTAAAAAATATTTTAAAATCACAGATATTTTAAAAAATTGAATAGGGAAACTAACAGTATTTTTTTTTTCTTTGAGACGGAGTCTTGCTCTGTTGCCCAGGCTGGAGAGTAGTGGCACGATCTTGGCTCAGTGCAACTTCTGCCTCTCGGGTTCAAGTGATTCTTCTGCCTCAGCCTTCCGAGTAGCTGGGACTACAGGCACATGCCACCACACACTCGGCTAATTTTTGTACCCGGCTAATTTTTGTATTTTTAGTAGAGACAGGGTTACACCATATTGGCCAGGCTGGTCTCAAACTCCTGACCTCGTGATCCACTTACCTCAGCCTTCCAAAGTGCTGGGATTACAGGCGTGAGCTACCGCGCCTGGCCAGTATTTTTAGAATAATATTGTTCAGAAAAACTTTTCGTGATGGAAAACAAGTATACCTTAAATTCAAGGAAAAACTGCATGTTTGGGTGGGCTTATGGAAAACCCATCTTTCATTTTCTATCTTATTATATGATGGGTTTTCTGAGTTTAATGAAACGAGGATTCTGAATTGAATTTTTTTTTTTTTTTTTTTTTGAGACAGAGTCTCACTCTGTTGCCCAGGCTAGAGTGCAGTGGCACAATCTCGGCTCACTGCAAGCTCCACCTCCCAGGTTCACACCATTCTCCTGCCTCAGTCTCCCGAGTATCTGGGACTACGGGTGCCCACCACCATGCCCAGCTAATTTTTTTTGTATTATTAGTAGAGATGGAGTTTCACCGTGTTAGTCAGGATGGTCTCAATCTCCTGACCTCATGATCTGCCTGTCTCGGCCTCCCAAAGTGCTGGGATTACAGGTGTGAGCCACTGCACCCAGCCCCTGAATTGAATTCTATATTTAAATAATATGAAATTCAGATGTCACCATTTTAAGTAACTATATCTTATTTTCTTGCCAAAGAAAATACTGACCAACTTATAATGTAAGGGTAAATGGACAGAAAATACTATCTTGAAATTTAAAACAGTCCAACATTTCCAATTTTGACAAGATTATGACTCTATAGCCAATATATTACAGTATCACACATATATTATAGATGATCCTTTGAGACATCATGCTTATTTCATCTTTTGCTTTATTTTACTTTAAAAATATTTTAAGGCCGGGCGCAGTGGCTCACACCTGTAATCCCAGCACTCTGAGAGGCTGAGGTGGGTAGATCACCTGAGGTCAGGAGTTCAAAACCAGCCTGGACAACATGGTGAAACCCTGTCTCTACTAAAAATGCAGCTGGGCATGGTGGTGGGTGCCTGTAATCCCAGCTACTTGGGAGGCTGAGGCAGGAGAATTGCTTGAGCCCAGGAGGTGAAGGTTGCAGTGAGCCAAGATAGTGCCATTACACTCTAGCCTGGGTAACAAGAGTGAAACCCCATCTCAAAAAAAAAAAAAAAAAAAATGTTTTTTTTTTCCTTTTTTTTTTTTTTTTTTTGAGATGGAGTCTGGCTCTGTCCGCCAGGCTAGAGTGCAGTAGCACGATCTCAGCTCACTGCAAGCTCCGCCTCCCGGGTTCCCGCCATTCTCCTGCCTCAGCCTCCCAAGTAGCTGGGACTACAGGCACCCGCTCCCATGCCTGGCTAATTTTTTGTATTTTCAGTAGAGACAAGGTTTCACCGTGTTAGCCAGGATGGTTTCAATCTCTTGACCTCGTGATCCGCCCGCCTCGGCCTCCCAAAGTGCTAGGATTACAGGCGTGAGCCACTGCGCCCAGCCTTTTTTTAAATCTTGATTCTAACATGATAAAGAAACATTCTCAATTGGGAAGTAGACAAAAAGAAGCAAAATGTTGCAACAACTATATTCTAAACGGATTGACAGAAAGATAAAGACTATCATAATTCTATGGGATAAAAATCCTTCAGCCTTAAAGTTATATACATTTCAACATGACATTAAACTTTATGGAGATAGCTATACATTCTATTGAATATGCTATTTCTCTATATACTAAAGGAAAGAAAAGAAAAAACATGAACAATGTATTTTTTTTCAAACATTATAACATAGAAGAGAAAGTACAAAAAGCTGGTCTGAGCTTCTTTTCTTTCATAGTCTAGAACCCTGCAACTCACAAGAGTCAAGTTTTAGACTGTTATTATTAGTTTACAATTTAAATAACAATGGAGGATTACAAGTGTCTGTCTTTTCCTGTTTACATCAATAATACATGTTTAATGAGAAAATCTCAAACATTATAGAAAAACATAATATAGAACATGAAGTCCCTTATAATCTCACTCCAAAGATAACCCCTATATTACAGAAGGAGCAGGATTGAAAAAAAGAAAGATAGCTCCTATAAAGAAACACTAGCAGCACCTATCCATCCTCTTCTCACACCCACCTACCTCTTACCTTGAACACAAAAGTATGGAAGACAGGGATCTCCAGATGGACATCCTTTTCGGTTTACTTCACAGAGCTCATTGGCAGGGCAAGGATTTGGGTTACAGGGATGAGTCACTTCTTCTACAATGTTACCTAAAGTACTTGGCCCTGAAAAAACCAAAACAGATTAGTTTAACCAACCTAAAAGAGTAAGAGAGAACTGTAAATTATCTGAATTAGTTATGGCTGGAATAAATGAAGAGCTCATGAGCATAAAGTAAGGCCTGATTCTACCAAGCTATTAAAACACCAAGATTCTTTCATTTGCGAATGAAAGATGAATTAAGCATAAACATACATTCATTCATTTTTTTATTTATTGGGATCTACAATATTCCAGGCAAGGTTCTAGGTGCTGGAGATACAGTGATGAACAAAATAGACAAGTCTCTAACATAGAGTTTACATCTAGTAGAGAAACAGACAATAAATATACTATGTATGAGCTGGGCACAGTGGCTCACGCCTGTAATCCCAGCACTTTGGGAGGTTGAGGCGGGCGGATCACTGGAGGCCAGGAGTTTGAGACCAGCCTGGCCAACATGGTGAAACCCCGTTTCTACTAAAATATGAAAATTAGCTGGGCATGGTGGCAGGTGCTTGTAATCCTAGCTACTCAGGAGGCTGAGGCAGGAGAATTGCTTGAACCCGGGAGGCAGATGTTGCAGTGGGCTGAGATCACGTCACTGCACTCCAGCTTGGGAGACAGAGTGCAACTCTTTCTCAAAAAAACAAAGCCCCCCCCACCCCAAATTTAGCTGGGCGTGGTGGCATGTGCCAGCTACTCGGGAGGCTGAGGCAGGAGAATGGCCTGAACCTGGGAAGCAGAGGCTGCAATGAGCCAAGATTGCACTACTGCACTCCAACCTGGGCAATAGAGTAAGACTCCATCTCAAAAAAAAAAAAAATATATATATATCTATATATATATACACACACACACACATACACACATACACACACACATGCTATGTATATATATGTGTATATATAAATAAATAAGTCGGAAAATTTTAAGTAATAAGTAGTGTCAGGGGATAGAAAGTGACAGGTATATTTTGGATAGGGTGGTCAAATAAGATGTCTAAGAGGGATAATTTAGTGTGTTTTATCATAAATGAGAATTTATTATGGTAATATGTATGGACTCCAAACCATGATTATATTTAACTTTGGAAATCATGGCCAAGGAAGAGTCTCACTTGATAGAAAGCATGTGTGATATTTAAAGAGATATTTAATTTTCCTCCCATTGATATAGTTTCCTTCTACACAAATATTTGCCTGCTGTAATAGAATCTAGAATTATAAATACAGTAAGTGTTGCTTACTTGATTTTAGGCCAGACTCATACTCCAAGACTAACAGAGGTATAAGGGCCCTTGGAGTTCATCTCATTTTGCCTAATTATTTCATAAATAGGGAAGCTGAGGCTCAAAGAAGTGATCTGCTCAAAGACACAAAGGTCTAAATTCCAGTCTAATGCTCTCTTTTTTGCTATATTGGTCACAAAGGTTAAGGGACACAGTTTGTTGGCCTTGAGAAAATATAGCAAATACTACCAGCTACAAATCTAGCACATACTTTTCTCTCCCTGATTACTAAAAGATCTCCAATTTTACTTAGGGCCGCAATGGGCCCAGAGCTAAAAAAAAAACCTTCTCAGTTTTCCTTACAACTAGGGGTGGACAGTGTGACTAGGGAGAAGTTGTTTGCTCTCTCCCTTCCTTTTTACCATCTGGAACTAGATTATGGTGGTTAGAACTCCAATAGCCATGTTGTGATGACAAAGTACACGAAGTAATCTTGATGACTGAAGCTAAATGCTAAGGATGGTGGGGAAAGATAAAAGGAGCCTGGATTCCTGATGATGAAGCCCTAGACTATTCGTTTCTGGGGTTTCTTTTACTTCTATTTGTTTTGTTTTTTGTTAATCCTACCTAACACAGGAAAACAAAGCAAGTAGGAGCTGACTTCACTGTCTGCCTTTGTAGCCAGCTCATGGCACAGATGCCCCCTGGTGGCAGCCTGAACCCTTCCCTTATCTTAACTACTGGGTGTGTAGGAGTTCTACTTGTATGGATCCCCTGGTTTCCACCATGTATGGGTCTCACTGCCAAGAAGCTGAGCTCCAGCTCCAGGATCCCTCAATGAGATAGCAACACGCTCTTCTAGCTTTTGGCGGGAGTATTTGGCAGAGAAAAACTGAAGCAGTGCGATAAGTTCCATTTTTACATATTAAGCTAGACTATCATTTTTTTTTTTTTTTTTTTAGACGGAGTCTTGCTCTGTCGCCCAGCCTGGAGTGCAGTGGTGTAATCTTGGCTCACTGCAAGCTCCGCCTCCCGGGTTCACGCCATTCTCCTGCCTCGGCCTTCGGAGTAGTTGGGACTACAGGCGCCCGCCACCACGCCTGGCTAATTTTTTTGTATTTTTAGTAGAGATGGGGTTTCACCGTGTCAGCCAGGATGGTCTCGATCTCCTGACTTCGTGATCCACCCGCCTCAGCTTCTCAGAGTGCTGGGATTACAGGCTTGAGTCACCACGCCTGGCCTAGACTATCATTTTTTATACCCTGTTGGGTGAGTAAGTCCAAGCCAATTCCTGGCTCTCATCCACTGACACTTTGATGACAAAAGGCTGATAGTCTCTGGGGGTAAATTCCACTTTCTAGTCATTATTATGGTAAGAAGACAGCAATGATATGGAGCTGGTTATCTAAGAATGCTGGCCCCCTGAGTCACTGCTTAGAATTCCTGACTGACAACAGTTCGTACTCCCTCAGACTGATAGAATCACTTCTGCTTACATATTTTAAAACAACAATTCTTTCCTGGGCCAAAAAGGCCAAGCAAACAAGAGTCTGTGATTGAGATGGTATCATTGAACCCCATGTTCTCAACAGATAAATGCTCATCCAAAACAAATAGTAAAACAAATAGTTGGAAGAGAGAAGTATTTGAAATCTAAAAACACATATACAAAAAAGTACTTACTGAGGTATGTATCCAAAGGTATACAATTCTTCAGATCATCTGTAGGCGACAGAAGCTCACAAATACTTTCAGCTGTGTGGTCTTCAGGGAATTTGTTCTGATCTCCACATTTTTTAAGAATCTCCACACAATCTGATCTTGAAAAAAAAATGCACATAAGTTTAGAGCTTGAGGAACCTCCTCATGTTGTCCAGTCAACATGACGTGTTTCTGAAGCTTTCCAGAAAGTGAGCTTTCATAATTTAACATGTTTCATAATTGGTTAAGTATGGCAAAAGAGAACAAGAGTCACAGTAGAGCTCAGGTTGAATAATAAGTTCAAAGCACCCCTAACTTTCTGTTGTCTGAGACCAAAGCCCTTACTCAAATTGTACACTTCTTTGTACTGTTACTACCAGCAATGTGGCTTTTCAGTACCTTTGAAAGGAAATTAAATGAAGCTAGTCTGATTTACTCTTTGCAAAAATCATATATCCTCACTTCTAGGACCTTATGCTGGCTTGTTTGCTTGCTTGCCTCTTTTCTCCTTCCCTTCCTTATCTAAGTCTCTTTTTAGTTATCAACGTTAGCATCTGGCCTATAACAACTAGGAAGTCCACTACTTTAAAATGTTCTTGGTCTTCAATAGGGATTTGACTCCTACAAGTTTTCTGTGCTAAGAGTCTGCATATTCCCCTCTTGTTGCCTCTTGCTTGTTACCTAATTGTTATACCTCAGTATTTCCCCATCAGGTTATCCCCAAGCCATGTCGGAGAATAGACTGCACTCTGTTTAAGGTTGAAATTATTAAGGTACCCAGCAGCACTGAGCCACATACCAACAGCTTAGGGGCTGGATATTAACTTGGTTTTGGAAAACTTTTGGAAAAAAAGATATGTGAAGAACAATGGGCAGATTACTATGTGTTAAATGCTTTTGGTTTCACCCACTATAGCAGCTCCTATCTTTACTTGATCCTCGATTTCCTAAGCAAAATAAGCTCCTTAAGAAGAGCAAAGTCGGCTGGGCGCAGTGGCTCAGGCCTGTAATCCCAGCACTTAGGGAGGCCGAGGCAGGTGGATCACGAGGTCAAGAGATTGAGACCATCCTGGCCAACATGGTAAAACCCCATCTCTACTAAAAATACAAACATTAGCTGGGCGTGTAGTCTCAGCTACTCGGGAGGCTGAGGCAGGAGAATTGCTTGAACCTGGGAGGTGGAGGTTGCAGTGAGCTGAGATCATGCCACTGCACTCCAGCCTGGCCACAGAGTGAGACTCCATTTCAAAAAAAAAAAAAAAAAAAAAAGAAGAAGAAGAAGAGCAAAGTCTAACAGAATATAAGGCAAGTACATAAATTAACATATAAAAATAGAATTGGGCATCGGAGGTATTTAATAAATGTTTCATTAACTAAGTTCCATAAGAGAAATACAAATAAAGGTCTATAGGAATCTGTAGTAAGGATAAATTACTTTCAGCTGGAGAAATCCAGGAAGACTACAGGAATGTCTGGTGTTTCAGAGGAGACAAGGACAGCCAGTAGGTGGTGATGAGGAGAGCAGTATTTCAACTAGAGGAGGAAAAAGTGGGAAAGCATTTGACATGCGGGGGTGACAGGCAAAGGAAGTGGTAAGAGAGAAAATTCCATGGAGAGGCTCTGGCTAGAGATCATGGAGGGTCTGAACTAAAGCTGGAGAATCATAAGGATGAAAGAAACTTACTTGCAAATAATACTTCCCCGAGATTTACTATGACAAGGTTTAATCTGCAGTGAACAAGCTATTGCTTTCCACATCTCTGGCTGGCACTTTTTAATATCAAGAACAGGTATATTGATAAATGGCATCTTTATGCTTCCTTTCTCCCACAACTTCATGTCATTCATGGCTCCTTGATCTGACTGTGCATTACAACTTCTGAAAAGTTCTGTTGGCCTAAAGAGAAAAAAGGTCAGAAAGAATCAAGAGGCAATTATTTTCTAGAGAGAAGCAACGAGTAAAATCCTGACATACTAGTGCATCATAAAAATCTGGTTTTCTTAAGAAAGCACACACAACCCATGAAAGGATATCAGCTTCGACTGTATGAAGATTCAGTGTAGACACTAGCATTAAACTCTGATTGCATGTTTTCTTTTTAACAGATTCTTGTGGGGCAGTTTAAAACTTCACAATGCTCCAAACAGGACTATTATCCCCAGACTATCCCATTTCATTTCATAAAATAAATATTTTGAGGCCAACTTTTTTAAATGGCGACAAAATTTACAAAAGCAAAATGCACCAATTTTATGGGTACAGCTTGGTGTGCTTTGACAAATATGTACATCCATAAGCACATCTAAGTCAATTAAGGAACCCATCCAACATTTCAGCCAGTTCCCTTGTGCTGCTGTTGAGTTAATGCCTCCCTGCTGACTGCAACTCAGAGGCCATAACTATTTATACTTATATCACCATAGATTAATTTTGCCTGTTCTAGGCTGGGTGCAGTGGCTCACACCTGCAATCCTAGCACTTTGGGAGGCCAAGGCAGGAAGATAGCTTGAGCTCAAGAGTTTGAGACCAGTCTGGGCAACATGGCAAGATTTCATCTCTACAAAACAAAAACAAAAACAAAAACAAAAACAAACAAACAAAAAAATTGTGGCATGCCTCTAGTTCCAGCTACTCAGGAGTTGTGGCAGGAGGATTGCTTAAGCCCAGGAGTTCGAGGCCAGCCTGGGCAATATAGGAATACCCCATGTTGAAAAAAATTTAAGCAAATTTTAAAGTAGTTATCAAGTTATTTAAAATTATAATAAACCCATTACATGTTAATATAAGTATTTTTATGAAAAATAACTATTTTCCAAAGTAAACATTAGTGAGAAGAATAGGACTGTTTTACAGTTTTGCAAATCTCTGTAATGTCTGGCTTAATAGAACTCAGTTGGATTTTCATATCTGCTTCTGCATTCAATCTGTTGTTGTATCACATGTTTTATAGTCACTGGAAAGCTCCACTGTTGTTGTTGTTGTTGTTGTTATTGTTGTTGAGACAGGTTCTCACTCTGTCACCCAGGCTGGAGTGCAGTGGCATGATCACAGCTCACTGCAGCCTCGACCTCGTGGGCTCAGGTGATCCTCCCACCTCAGCCTCCCAAGTAGCTGGGACTACAGGCACCCACCACCACACCTGGTTAATTTTTGTATTTTCTTTAGAGACAAGGTTTTGCCATGTTGCCCAGGGTGGTCTCAAACTCCTGGGCCCAAGCGATCTGCTCACCTTGGCCTCTCAAAGAGCTGGGATTATAGGTGTGAGCCATCATGCCTGGCCTAGAACATTTTCATCACCCTATAAAGTACCCTTGTTTCCCCTCTAGTCAATCTCTGATTCCAGCAGAGGAAAGGATATTCTGATCTTTATCACCATAGATTACATTTGCCTATTCTTGGATCTCATGTGTCAAGAATGTATTTTGTGTTGGGCTTTTTTTCTTAACGTAAGATTCATCCATTGCTATCCCATTGTTTGGATGCATCACATTGTTATATTCTTTCATTCTCCTGACAGATGTTTTGGGTCTTCTCCCCCATTTTTGGGGCTATTATGAATAAGGGTACTAGACATGTCTTTATTTGGACATATGTTTTCATGTCTCTTGGGTAAATGCTTCAGGATAAAATTGTTAGGTCATAGATCTAACTTTTGAAGAAACTGAAAAAAAGCTCCAAAGTCCTCAAACTATCTTCTACTCCCAGTAGTAACATACTACAAGAATTCCACTTGCTTCATATGCTTACCAGTCTTTTAATTTCAGGCATTCTCGTGAGGGTGAGGAGGCACCGAATTGCTATTTTAATTTGTATTTTGCCATGACTGACAATAATGAACCCTTTAATGAACTAGATGGCTATCTCTTTTAAATTTTTTTAATGGACAAAAATTTTATATTTATTGTGTGCAACACAATATATTTAAACATGACACATGCGGAATGGCTAAATTAAGCTAATTAAAATATGCATTACCTTACATACTTATAATTTTTTTGTGGTGAGAGCATTTAACATCTACTCTCTTGGCAACTTTCAAGTATACAACTCACTGTTAACTATAGTTACCACATTGTATAATAGATCTCTTGAACTTACTCCTTTTGTCTAAATAAAATTTTGTGTCCTTTGACCAACATTTTCCCAATCCTCTCCCCTCTCTCTTCCCTCTTCCCTTTCCTCCTCCTGCACCACCCTTTCCAGCCACCCTCTGGTAACCACTATTCTATTCTCTGCTTCCATGAGTTTGATTTTTTTAGATTCTACATATAAGTGAGATCATGCCGTATTTGTCTTTCTGTGCCTGGCTTATTTTATTTAATGTCCTCCAGCTTCATTCATATTGTTGCAAAAGATAGGATTTCCTTCTTTATAAAGGCTGAATAGGATTCCACAGTGTATATATACCACATATTCTTTATCCATTCATTCATTGATGAATACAGGTTGATTCCATATCTTGGCTATTGTAAATAATGCTGCAGTGAATGTGGGAGTGAAGTATCTCTTCGACACGCTGATTTCCTTTCCTTTAGATATGTACCTAGTAGTGGAATTGCTGGATCATATGGTACCTTCTATCTTTAATTTTTTGAGGACCCTCCATACTGTTTCCCATAATGGCTGTACTAACATTTCCATCAACAGTGTACAAGACTTCCTTTTTCTCCATATCCTTGCTAACAATTGTTATCTTCCATCTTTTTGATAATAGCCATTTTAACACATGTGAAGGGATAGTTCATTGTGGTTTTAATTTGTATTTCTCTGATAATTAGTGATGTTGAACATTTTTTCATATACTTGATTAAACGGCCATTGTGATGTCCTTCTTTGGTAAAGGGTCTTTGAAAGTTTCTTGCACAATTTTTTTCTCTTTTTTTTTTTGAGATGGAGTCTTGGTCTGTCGCCCAGGCTGGAGTGCAGTGGCACGATCTCGGCTCACTGCAACTTTCACCTCCTAGGTTCAAGCGATTCTCCTGTCTCAGCCTCCCAAGTAGCTGAGACTACAGGTGCCTGCCACCACGCCCAGCTAATTTTTAAAAATATTTTTAGTAGAGACGGGGTTTCACCATGTTGGCCAGGCTGGCCTTGAACTCCTGACCTCAAGTGATCCACCTGCCTTGGCCTCCCAAAGTGTTGAGATTACAGGTGTGAGCCACCACGCCTGGCCTTTTTTGCACAATTTTAAAATTGAGTTGTTTTATTTTTTATCATGATGTTGTAGGAGTTATTTATGTATTCTGGATACACAAGTTCTTTGACAAATGTGTGTGTGTGTGTGTGTGTGTGTGTGTGTGTATGCATGCACCTGTGCATGATATGTTGAATATTCCCTCTCAAGTCTATGACTTGCCCCTTCAAGTTTTAAATGATATCTTTTGGCAAACAAAAGATTTTACTGTTGAAGTCTAATTCATTTTTTTCTTTTAAAATTGTATATTTTGTGTCCTGTCTACAAAATCTTTGCCCACACAAAGTTTGTGAAGATGTTCTATTAGCTTTATATTTTTAGTTTTTATGTTTAGTTCTATGATCCATCTGGAAGCAGTTTTTGTAGGGTGTGAAACACAGGTTGAGGTTCTTTTTTTTTCCCCTCCATAAAGATATGCAATTATTCTAGTATTATTTGTTGAAAAGATGTTTCTATTTATTTTATTTTATTTTATTTTATTTTTTCTTTTTTTGAAATGGAGTTTTTGCTGTGTTGCCCACGGTGGAGTGCAGTGGCACAATCTCAGCTCACTGCAACCTCCACCTCCTGGGTTCAAGCAATTCTCCTGCCTCAGCCTCCCGAGTAGCTGGGATTACAGGTGCCCGACACCATGTTCAGCTAGTTTTTGTATTTTTAGTAGAGACGAGGTTTCACCATGTTGGCCAGGCTGGTCTTGAACTCTTGACCTCAGGTGATCCACCACCTCTGCCTCCCAAAGTGCTAGGATTACAGGCGTGAGCCACCATGCCCAGTCTTTTTTTTTTTTTTTTTGAGATAGGGTCTCACTCTGTCACCCGGGTTGGAGTGCAATGGCATGATCTTGGCTCACTGCAACCTCCACCTCCCAGGCTCAAGCCATCCTCCCACCTCAGCCTCCTGAGCAGCTGGGACTACTGGTGCACACCACCACACCCAGCTAATTTTTAAATTTTTTTTTCTTGAGATGGAGTTTCATTCTTGTTGCCCAGGCTGGAGTGCAATGATGTGATCTCAGCTCACTGCAACCTCCGCCTCCCGGGTTCAAGAGATTCTCCTGCGTCAGCCTCCCAAGTTTACAGGCGCCCGCCACCATGCCCGGCTAATTTTTTTTTTTTGTATTTTTAGTAAAGACAGGGTTTCACCATGTTGGCCAGGCTGGTCTCGAACTCCTGACCTCAGGTGATCCACCCACCTTGGCCTCCCAAAGTGCTAGGATTACAGGCGTGAGCCACCATGCCCGGCCAGTATTTTGTATTTTTGATTGAGATGGTGTTTCACCATGTTGCCCAGGCTGGTCTCAAACTCCTGAGCTCAGGCATTCCAACTGCCTCAGCCTCCCAAACTGCTGGGATTATAGGTGTGAACCACCATGCCTGGCTGAAAAGATGTTTATTTTTGTATTGAATTGCCTTGCTGCTCTTGTTGAAAATCAGTTTCCTATACTTGAATTGAATTTCCTAATCTTTTATTGAGGATTTTGGCATCTCTGAGTGACACAGGACAATAGTTACCTTGTTTTTAATGTCCATGTCGGTTTTGGTATCAAGCTAGCCTCGTAAGAGGAGTTGGGATATGTTATCTGCTTCCTGAAAAATTCTGTGTAATAATTGCATAATTTTTTCCTTACATGTTTGGTAAGCATTACCAGTAAAGCCAGAAGTTTTCCTTGTGTGAAGATTTATAATTACAAATTCAATTTCTCTAATAGTTATAAGAATAATCATAACTTGTACTTCTTCTTGTGTTAGTTTTGGTTTTTAAGGAATGCATCCATTTCATCTAAATTGCAGGATTTACTGGCATAAAGTTGTTCATAGTATTCCTTTTATTTTTTGAGAGAGTCTCACTCTGTTGCCCAGGCTGAAGTGTGGTGGTGCAATCTTGGCTTACTGCAACCTCTGCCTCCCAGGTTCAAGCATTTCCTTTGTGATTTCTTCTTTGTTGCATAAATTATTTAGAAGCATTTGTTTAATTACCAAATATTTGGGAATACTTCAATATAGTTTATTTTTATTGATTTCCAATTTGATTCTGTTGTGTTCAGAAAATACACTTTTTATGATTTTCATCTTCTGACAGTGGTTGAGACTTGCTTTTTAACCCAGCATATGTTGTTCAAATCCTCTATATCCTCACTGATTTTTTTCCATTTGTTCTATTAGTGAGGGAGAGGTGTTAACATTTCTGAATATGATTGAATATTTCCCTCTCTTTAGGGTTTACTTCTGTTTTTAAGTATTTTGAGTATATGCACCTATCTGACATTAGGTGCATATATATATTTAGGTTAATTGTATCTTCATGATAAATTGAACTTTGATCATTATAAGGTGATAGTCTTTATCTCCAGTAATATTCTTTGTCTTTCTAACAATCTCTGCCTTTCAATCGATGTTTTTGGTTCATTTACATTTATGTAATTATTGATACAGTTGGGTTTAAGTCTCTATCATTTTGCTGTGGTTTTCAATTTGTCTCCTTTTTCTTTCTGTCTTCTTTTGGATGGATCAAGTATTATTTTAGTTTTCCATTTTATATGTCCTATTAGCTTCTTAGCTATACCTCTTTGTGTTGTGTTTTAAATTAGTGGTTGCTCTAGGCATAATATATGTCCATTATTTATTACAGCTTTCCTTGAATTAATACTATACAATGTCACAAATAATGTAAGAAACTTACAACGGTATAATTATTTACCTCTCTCTTATCCTTTTTGCTACTGTCATATATCATATATTTTACTTCTATGTATAAATTCCATAATACATTGTTATTATTTTTGCTTTAACCAATTACTTTTGAAAAATAAAATATAAAAGAAAATAAAGAAAAGATATTTTTCATGTTTATCAACATTTTCCAATCCCAGTGCTCTATAGGTCTGAGTTTTCATGTGGCATTTTCCTTCAGACTGAAGAATTTCTTGTAGTGAGAGACTGCTGGCAGAAAATTCTGGGGGTTTGTTTTTTTTTTTTTATATCTAGAAATACCTTTATTTTTGAAGAACATTTTCACTGAATATAAGATTTTTTTTTTCTCTGAGTACTTTAAGGATACTACTTGGGATACTACTTGATGGTCTTTGG
Source organism: Hylobates moloch (assembly GCF_009828535.3). NCBI lineage: Eukaryota > Metazoa > Chordata > Mammalia > Primates > Hylobatidae > Hylobates > Hylobates moloch. Next base: position 32,587,071 of record NW_026652285.1, on the reverse strand, counting down.
TTCTCCATTGTTTCTGAAAGGAAGTCACTTGTCATTTTTATTGTTATTCCATCATATGTAAAGTGTCTTTTTTTCTTCCTTTGGTTGCTTTAACTATTTCTCTTTGCCTCTGGTTTTCAACAGTTTGACTATAATGTGCTAGGTGTGTCTCTCTTTGTATTTATCTGACTTGGCGTTTACTAAGGTTTCCCAAAAAGTGGGTTAATGTATTTGATCACATTTGGAAAAATTTCAGCCAAGGTTTAATCAAATATTTTTCTGCTCCTTTCTTTCCTTTCCTTCTGGGTTACTACTACAGATGTTATATCACTTATTCTCTGTGCTTTGGTTTAGATAATTTCTTTGAGCGATCTCCGAGGTCACTGACCTTTTTCTTCTGCTGTGTCTATTTTCCATTCCCTACAATAAATTTATTTTAGATATTGCATTTCTCAGTTTTAGAGTTTCCATGTGGTTTTTTTTAGAGCTTCCATTATCTCACCTATATCTATCTTTACTGTAGATCTTTCAATATATTTATCATAATTAGATTCTTTATCAGCTAATTCCAATAGTTGGGTCACCAATGGGTATGATTGTTTTTTCTCTTAACTATGGGTCATATTTCCTATTTTTCTCATTTCTAGTAATTTTTGATTGTATAATGGACATTATGCATGATACTTCGTGGGATTTAGGATTTTGTTACCTTCTTTGGAGGAATGTTGTTTTCACACCAGCAGGCAGTTAAATTACTGACAAATACCTCCTTCTTCTGGAGGCAGTTTCAGGTTTTGTTAAGGTTTTTCAGCTTTACCCTTAGCTCTTGGATGTCATATGTACTCCCAAGGTTTGGCCCTTATGGGGTTTACTAGGCCCTTCTAACTTGGCATGATCTGAATTCTAAATCATCTGCCCAGCAAATGCTAACTGCTATAATCTATGTTCACCTTCCCCTGGGTTCCTTGTAGTCTCATCCCGCAAAAGTACAATTCAGGAGTCAGCCGAGGACTTAAAAGGAGTCTGTTTATGGATTTTTGGGACATTTCTTTTTGTGGTTCCCTCCCTTGTGGGATTTTTTTCCTTCAATATCTAGCCTCTCTGGCAGGACCAAACTCTGATATCTCACTCCTTAGGCCAAGACTGCTGCTTTCTGCTTGAACTCTACTCCCCATGAAAAGAAACTGAAAGTGCCTATGAGGAAGAAGTGGACAAATGTGGCTTTCGCTCAGTGTGGTTTCTATCTTTCAAGAGATGTTGGCCGCTCATGGTGGCTCACGCCTGTAATCCTAGCACTCTGAGGCAGGCAGATCACTTGGAGGTCAGGGGTTCGAAACCAGCCTGGCCAACATTGTGAAGCCCCGTCTCTACTAAAAATACAAAAAAAAAAAAAATTAGCTGGGCATGGTGGCAGGCGCCTGTAATCCCAGCTACTTGGGAGGCTGAGGCAGGAGAATTAATTGCTTGAACCCAGGAGGCGGAGGTTGCAGTGAGCCGAGATCATGCCACTATACTCCAGCCTGGGTGACAGAGTGAGATTCTGTCTCAAAAATAAAAAAAAAAAGATGTAGACCCTCCTGCTTTTGATCAGTCTCCAATACCTTCAAAACAATTGTTGTTTTATATTTTGTGCGGAGTTCATAATTGGTATTGGTAGGGCTGTTATTCTCATATAAGCTACTCCACGATTACCAGAAGCCGGACCAGAACTATGTGCCAAAGTCTAACTTTCAAACATTTCAGATGTACTCAATCTCTAAATCAGGTCTTTACTGGCTAATACTCTATCACCAGTTTTAAAGATATCTCAATTCTCTCACTCTTAATACTCTGAGTACTTTAAAAAAGATAAGATGTGTGTTAGCTTGAAGTAAACACCATCTGACAAAAATATCTAGAACTTCCTTCTGGCCCAATTGAATGATTCTCTTCCCTTTTGCCCTCTTTATTTCTGAGTTGTAACTTATAAAACCAGCCACCTCTTCTTTAGTAACTCTCTCTCTCTTGCTTCTGTATGGAGTTCTCTCACTTTGTGCTTCTGGTGCCCTTTTCTGTTTTCTTTGGTTTCTTCAACCATTAACTGTTGATATGCTCCAAGGCTCAGTTCTTGTCCCTTATTTTTCTAATGATACTTGATACCCTGGGAAAACATCTATTTGAATTGCTTTTGTAAAGAAATATTTTTGTATGAAACAAGGGACTCACAGAGAAGAAACCTCAACCAGTCTCAAGGTCCTTTAAAGTAAACTGTTTAAAAGTGTACATTTGGATGACCAAATAGTTCACAATAATTTATTCTACAATGAATTACTTCCACTGGTGGTACAGCAGAAGGGAGAGGGGACTGACGGCAGAAGAGATTCTTTGAATTCCAGAAGCTTGAGGTATCTCTAGATTGGAAGGGACTTTGTAATGGTGTTTCCTTTCCCAGAGGTGACTTACCAGATGGAATACTGCATTTAAAGATTAAATCATAAAGAAATAAGACTTTCTTTTAACCCATCAGGAATAAAATCAGAATAACGTGGTATTTCACTTATTTATAATTAATGATAAAATATTTCCATTCCATGTATAATAATTTGTCCTACCTGTTGTTAAAATTAGTACAGTAAGTAAGGTTTCTACAGCCCAACTGGCAAGGTTCCCGGACATCCGCTAAACAGGTCAACATGGACACTTCCGCTGGATTATATTCACAAAAGCGATCAAACTCTTGCCAACTCTGTGTATTGCCCCAGCTCATGCTGTAAAGTTTAGTGCAGAGTTCCCTGAAACAAGAGCACAAATGCAGAAGTCGACATGAGCCAACCAAGTAAATATTTGATTTGCATAAAACTAAAACTCTGTGAACTATATACTTTGGAATGTATGTGAGAAAAAAAGTAAAAAAACCAAATGACTATTTCCTAGAAACTAGAGCCAGAAAAAGTGATTGTTTTCCATGGAAAACAGGCTTCTTTTATCACCTGCCTTTTCTCTTTTTGTCAAGGTTGCTAGAAATTTCAGTGCCAAATTTAATGCTCAATTACAGTATTTGTGCATCCTTAGTTCCTGGCACAATTATTTCCCCCTATATCTTTCTGATTTCTTTTTTACTTTTACTTAAAGCACATGGTTTTGCCTCCACAAAGATATATTCCCTTATATTTATGTTCAGTAACAGAAGGTAAAACTAGGACATGGTCCTCTGACTTCTTTTAAGAAGGATGATAGACTTAGGGTACATTAGTTTCTCCCTGAAAAACTATACTAAAGCCATTTCTATTCCCTAAGATATTCCAAAGCCTCTACGTACTATTGTAATACACAATATGCTTATTTTTAGTACTCAATGATTACAAAGCAACTTAAGTATGTGTATATAGCTAAAACATTTGTACCATTTCTAAAGTGCTCTCACACATGATATTCATTTTATTTATAAAATACATGTTTACAATAAAATTTTCATATTATTGAAATATAAAAAATTATAAGTAAAAATTTTCATTTACCTTATATTTTATTTGACTGTCATATTTACCCCTAAGACAAAGATATCTTTACTTTTACATTTGCTCATTCACCCCACCAATGTTTATTGAGTGTCTATTTTGTGTAAGGGCCTATTCAAAGCACTGGAAATACAATGGTGAATAAAACAGACAAGGTCCCTGCTATCAGGGAGGCTTACACATTATGAGAATAAGGAAGCTGTGATCAAGTTACATCAGGTACCTTGATCTGGAAACTTTCCTTTTTCTAGTCCTTAACTTTCTTTCTTTTTTGTTTTGTTTTTAGAGACAGAGTCTCACTCTGTCACCCGGTCTGGAGTGCAGTGGCATGATCTTGGCTGACTGCAGCCTCTGCCTCCTGGGTTCAAGTGATTCTAGTGCCTCAGCCTCCCGAGTAGCTGGGATTGTAGGCATCTGCCACCACACCTGGCTAATTTGTGTGTGTGTGTGTGTGTGTGTGTGTGTGTATTTTTTTAGTAGAGATGGGGTTTTGCCATGTTGACCAGGCTGGTCTGGAACTCTTGACCTCAGGTGATCCACCTGCCTCACCCTGGAATTACAGGCGTGAGTCACTACATCTGGCTAGTCCTTAACTTTCTATAGGTTGGGTATCCCTCATCTGAAATGCTTGGGACCCAAATTTTGGATTTTAGAATACTTGTATATACCTAATGAGATATTTTGGGGCTAGGACCCAAGTCTGAACACGACATTCATTTATGTTCATATATACCTTATACACATAGCCTGAAGGTAATCTTATACAGTATTTTAATTAATTTTGTGCATGATACAAAGTTTTGACTGCATTTTGACTGTGACCCATCACATGAGGTCAGGTGTGGAATTTTCCACTTGTGGTGTCATGTCAGCACTCAAAAAGTTTCTGATTTCGGAGCATTTTGGAGTTCAGATTTTTGGATTAAGGGTGGTCAATCTGTATTTGCCTTGGACAGGTTATTTAACATCTCATAGTTAGTTTCTTACGTGTAAAAGAAAAATTACGTAAATTTCTCCAATTATCTCCTAAGGTTTTATGAAGATGAAATCTGATGAAAATGAAAGCCTTCAGCAAACCATAAAACCCTGTATCAAGGTTAGAGAGAGGGAAAAGCCTTTCTTACTGAAGCTCTTCTGGGACAACACAGCCATTCCAACCTCTAGTGACTCTATGTAGATGTTAACTTTTTTGTGGGCATTCAAAGAAACACTCAGCATCCCTCCCATAAATATATTTATTAACTTCTATAAGCAACCCAATTTCCTTAATTACAAGCCTAATTTAATTTCCCTTTAAGCCTTTTTGTTAATTTTCTTTGGATATTTTTCAGATTTTTCATGTCTTTCATTTATTTATTTGGAGACAGAGTCTCGCTCTTTTTCATGTCTTTAATTAATTAATTTATTTATTTTGAGACGGAGTCTTCACTGCATCACCCAGGCTGGAGTGCAGTAGCACAATCTCAGCTCACTGCAACCTCTGCCTCTCAGGTTCAAGTGATTCTCCTGCCTTAGCCTCTCAAGTAGCTGGAATTACAGGCATGTACCACCATGCCCCACTAAATTTTGTATATTTTTTAGTAGAGACGGGGTTTCACCATATTGGCCAGGCTGGTCTCAAACTCCTGACCTCAGGTGATCCCCTGCCTCGGCCTCCTGAAGTGTTGGGATTACAGGCATGAGCCACCACACCTGACCTTCATGTCTTTTAAAAAATTTGCCAAAGTTTGATTGACAGTTACCAAAGTTTGATGAGCTATTCTAGGCAAAATTTTTTGCTAAAGGTCCATCCAATTTAGAAACCACAGGAAAGATTGTTTTACGCCTGGTATCTTATATTCATTTCAGGATATCCTAGTAACATGGGGTCCCTTTTTACCCCAAATATCTCTAATAAAGCACATTTCTATTGTACCTGTGTTCTACCATGATCTTAGGTATCTCCATTTGTTTTTGTCTCTAGACTGCAATTCCTACATCTTATATTTGTATTGTTAATTTTTCATCCCTAAGTTATCACCCAGATGAATGCCAATATGCTACCACCTAACTCTGGTTATAAGTGTTAACCCAGGTTATCTACCAATATAATAAAAAGTTCAAAGTTTCATAATTTAATAAAGAGAATGTCCCTTAGATGTCAGATCAAAACATCTTCTAAACTGTAAGCTTACTTAATGATCTCTATAAGGATAGAATTCATCTATTGCATCATCTTAAATATTTACTACCCTGCCAATGCTAATCCTCCACACCCCAAAACACAGTGCTTTTGGCACTCAATATACAGAACAATGTTTTGTATACGGTACACAATGCTCAATACGCATTTGTTGGATGAAATAATATTTTATATTTTCTAAATGCTAAACCTATACCATGTAAGAATATAACGCACGTTTGCTAGGCTTAAAATCATTAATTAAAATGCCATTTTCTACTGATTTTAGTAAAGGAAAATGAAATACTAACCTACATGTTGAAGTGTTTGCTTTAGAACAACAATGCAATTTAGCCCCATCAAGGCCTGTAGAGGGAGGAGGGTGTACAGTGACTCCAGGGTGAACAGATTGTGAGCTTTCAAGAAAACATTGCCAAAGAGGATCTTGAGGCAAGGGCTGGGTCTTACAACCCTCGATGAGACCATCAACAATCTCCATTTCCGTTTTCTTGGACATCAGGATTCTCTTGCAGGCATTTTGGCAAGCATGGTCTTCAGCTCTGTCACAGCAATATAAACCTACATTTTCAGAATATAAGTGGCTTAATTAGCTGGTTTTTTTTTGTTTGTTTTTATTATACTTTAAGTTCTGGGATACACGTGCAGAACATGCAGTTTTGTTACATAGGTATACACATGCCATGGTGGTTTGCTGAACCCATCAACCTGTCATCTACATTAGGTATTTCTCCTAATGCTATCCCTCCCCTAGCCCCCAACTCCCTGACAGGCCCTGGTGTGTGATGTTCCTCTCCCTGTGCCCATGTGTTCTCATAGTTCAGCTCCCACTTATGAGTGAGGACATGTGGTATTTTGTTTTCTGTTCTTGTGTTAGTTTGCTGAGAATGATGGTTTCCAGCTTCATCCATGTCCCTGCAAAGGACATGAACTCATCCTTTTTTATGGCTGCATAGTATTCCATGGTGTAGATGTGCCACATTTTCTTTATTCAGTCTGTCACTGATGGGCATTTGGGTTGGTTCCAAGTCTTTGCTACTGTGAATAGTGCTGCAATAAACATACGTGTGCACGTTTTTTTTTTTCGTTTTTTGTCATGCTCTGCTTAGCACAGAACATGGCAGTGTAGTGGAAGCCTTTACTACGCTTAGTTATATGTCAGTATTTGCAGAATACAGGCCCTATGAAATTCTCTATTACTTTGCAGTGTAGCAAAAAGGTGAGGAACTTTAGGTGCACAAGGTATCTATTACCAGAATTCACCACTGTCTCCAATCATGGGATCTTTAGCACCATCCTTACAAAAATGAAAGGCCATCCTACACCTAAGAAGTCCTCACAGGAGAGGTATTTGACATTCCTAGAAAAGGTATTGTAGATCAAGCTGGAATTATTTCCTGCTAGAAACAATTACCTAAAAGGGATTATGTTCTTGACATGAGAGAAATGACTAATTTTTATAGCAACAAACACAAACACCATATTGAGAGGTGAAGCCGGCTGGGCCTCTGGGTCAGGTGGGGACTTGGAGAACTTGTCTGGCTAGCTAAAGGTTTGTAAAGGTACCAATCAGCACTCTGTAAAAATGGACCAATCAGCACTCTGTAAAATGGACCAATCAGCACTCTGTAAAATGGACCAATCAGCACTCTGTAAAATGGACCAATCAGCACTCTGTAAAATGGACCAATCAGCAGGATGTGGGCGGGGCCAAATAAGGGAATAAAAGTGGGCCACCAGAGCCAGCAGTGGCAACCTGCTCCAGTCCCCTTCCACGCCGTGGAAGCTTTGTTCTTTCGCTCTTCACAATAAATCTTGCTGCTGCACACTCTTTGGATCCGCACTACCTTTATGAGCTGTAACATTCACTGCGAAGGTCTGTGGCTTCACTCTTGAAGTCAGCGAGACCACGAACCCACTGGGAGGAGCAAACAACTCTGGATGCCACCTTTAAGAGCTGTAACACTCACTGCGAAGGTCTGCGGCTTCAGTCTTGAAGTCAGCGAGACCAAGAACCCACCAGAAGGAACCAATTCCGGACACAATATTTCATCACATTCCAGGACCACATAAAGCTTCTATATATCTTATGCTAATTAATCTAAGTTATAACGTAAATAATACAGTAGCGAACTCTGCCAAGATATCAGTTTGGCTCTGCCTTTAATTTTCTCAAAGAATCAGAAATGAAAAAACACTTTCAACCATATTACAGAATTCAGAAGGGCTTCTTTGAAGTAGTTTTCTTTGACTTTGGAAGAAATCTGTGCATATCTGTTTGGCACCTTCTTTTCCGGATTCCTCTGTATTGGCAAAGACGGAGATGGTTGTTCTACCCTTAAAACCTCTTTCTGCTTTTTTATTGAGCTGCCATCTCCTTAGCTTCAGCAGTACCTCTGTATAGACTAAATAGCAGAGAGCACAGATCCGCCTTTAAAACAAATGAAGGTTATTGGGGCAATGCTTCATCCTCTGATTTTGACCACATAGCTACACCACAGGATGTCAAAAGCCATTAGAGTTCTGGTTTAGATGGTGGCCAAGCAAGGCACACAGTACTGCTTTTGAGTTACAAAAAACAAGTCTTTCTTTTCATCTTTTTTACCCCCTGAGGCAGGGTCTTGCTTTGTTGCCCTGGCTGGAGTGCAGTGAAGTGATGATGGCTCACTGCAACCTTGAACTGTTGGGCTCAAGCGATCCTCCAGCATCAGCCTCCTGAGGAGCTGGATGTGTCACCACACCCAGCTAATTATTATTATTTTTTTTTGTAGAGCTGGGTTCTCACTTTGTTACCCAGGCTGGTCTCAAACTCTTGGCCTCAAGCGATTCTCCTGCCTCAGCATCACAAAGCACTGAGATTACAGACATAAGCCACAGAGCCTCTTTCAATATCCCAGTGTAAATCAAAACATTGACATCTTATAAATCAGTCTTTGGTCAGTTTGGTCAATCAGTCAGTTTTTATAAATCTGGTCACCTCTAGATGAAGAAAATAGATTCCAGGATGTACAAAGCTGAGACTCTGAAGAGCCATATCAGGTCAGTTTCATCAGGAGGCCCTGATTTTTAAAATATATCAGGCTCTCTTCTCATTGTTATGACTTTTTAATTACAAAAGTAATAATTGCTCATTGGCAAAAAATTCAAACACTGTGGAAAATATATAACATGAAACAATTAGGTATAAACTAAAAATGTATCACACTATATTTTTAGTTTTGTGATTTACTTTTTTTTTGCTTAATACATCTTGGACTTCACTATGTTTTAGACAGGGTTTTGCTCTGTCACCCAGGTTGGAGTGCAGTGGCACAATAATTCACTGCAGCCTTGACCTCCTGGGCTCAAGCCATCTTCCTGCCTCTACCTCTCAAGTAGCTAGGACTACAGCTATGCGCCACCATGCCCAGTTAATTTTTTAATTTTTTGGAGACATAGGGTCTCACTATGTTGTCCAGGCTGGTCTTGAACTTTTGGCTTCAGGCAATCCTCCCATATAGGCCTCCCACAGTGCTGAGGTTACAGGTGTGAGCCACTATAATTCATTCCTTCCTTCCTTCCTTCCTCCCTCCCTCCCTCACTCCCTTCCTTTCTTCCTTCCTCCCTCCCTCCCTCCCTTCCTCCCTTCATCCCTTCCTTCCTGATGGAGTCTCCTCTGTTGCCCAGGCTAGAGTGCTGTGGCGCAATCTCGGCTCAATGCAACCTCCACCTCCAAGGTTCAATCAATTCTCCTGCCTCAGCCTCCCGAATAGCTGGGATTACAGGCACGTGCCACCACACCTGGCTGATTTTTGTATTTTTAGTAGAGACAGGGTTTCAACATGTTGGTCAGGTTGTTCTTGAACTCCTGACCTCAGGTGATCTGCCCACAAAGTGCTGGGATTACAGGCGTGAGCCACCGTGCCTGGCCTTTTTGTTTTGTTTTGTTTTTTTAGACAGGCTCTCTCTCTGTCATCCAGACTGGAGTGCAGTGGTAGGATCTTGGCTCACTGCAACCTCAGCCTCCCAGGTTCATGTGATTCTCCAGCCTCAGCCTCCCAAGAAGCTGGGATCACAAGCATGTGAACCTGGATAATTTTTGTATTTTTTATAGAGACGGGGTTTCACCATGTTGCCCAGGCTGGTCTCAAACTCCTGAGCGCAAAATGATCTGCCTGTCTCGGCCCCTCAAAGTGCTGGGATTACAGGCGTGAGCGACCACACTCAGCCTTGGACTTCTATGTAAGAAGTCCTTTTTTTTGTTGGTTGCCAAGTGCTATTATTCTATAGGTATGCTGTAATTTAATCAATTTTAATCAATGCTGTATTGATGGATGTTTATCTGTAATTTTTCTCTATTATACCAGCATTGTAGTGAACATCGTCTATATGCATATATATTTATTTTTGCAAATTTGTATAAGTTTTCTTGTGAGATAAATTCTGAGAAATGGAACTGCTAGATCAAAAGCTTATGATAATTTGAAATCCTAATGGTCATTACCCAACTTCCCTCCAAAAAATCCATATCAGTGAACTCTCCCACCCTCAGAATTGAGAATTCCTGTTTCCTCATACCCTCTACAGTCTCATCTTTCTTGGCCCCTTTTGGCTATGACAATATTCTTCAATCTGCCAAATCTAAATACCAAAGGAAGTCTGATATTTCTCAAATGACCCAGACTGCAGATATCTACAAGAACGTATCACTTCTTTTTACAAACGATTTTACCAAAGATTGAAATGAGAAGAATATGTCCCTTTTACTTACTATCCGTTGGGTTCCTCATTGGATAAGATTGAGTATAATTGTTCACACAATGTATTAATTGTGGACTAACAGAGGCACAATAATTTTCTACTGCTTTGATCTGAGATGGACCAGGAGAAGAGTCTGTTCGAAAAATGGCTTGACAGTATTCTCGGCAGTTTGTGTGATGACCTGCATAACTGCAACAAACCGAGCCCACTATGGAGAAAAAAAGAGAAGGCACTGAAATGGAAACAGCTTTTTGTTAACATTAAATCATCATCATAATGATGGAACAATATGTCTTTCTAAATTTGAGAAATAAAACCATGCCACAGACGATGAACATTTAAAATCGGCACTTCTGTAGGTATAATCATGGGGACATTCAAGTGCTCACTAGTGTAAGAAAGTCATTAATCATCAACTTACAGTCTATAGTTCAGTGGTTCTCCACAGGAACAGTACCACACCCCACAAGGAGTTGGACTACGACTGGCATTTAGTACACAAGGGTTAGGGCTGCTAAACGTCTTGCAATGCATAGGACAGTCTTGAACAACAAACACTGTCTCTCAAAATGCCAAGAGTGCCCATGTTGAAAACCAGTGAAGCAGTGTCTTTCTGTGTTAGATTTGTAGAGGTTTATAAACACAAAGCAAAGCAAAACCAAACCAACCAAACCAAACCAAATTAAAACAAAACCCCAAATCCCTCACATTTATAAAACAGGGCCAGTAAAAACTAAGTGATGTAAGGATCATTTAATAAATTTAACATTTATATAACTGTATATCTTGAAACAAAATCCCAAAAGTTCTATACAGTTTGAACATCTATCTGTAAGAGTATGCCTAAATTGAGATAGACTTCATCTCACAATTGATATGTCCTGCTTCAACACTGAAAAGAAAACTCATTTGAAATAAATATTACTCTGGGTTTATGTATTAAAAAAATCAATGGGCTGCCATTTAAGGTACTTTGGGAGAGCTAGATGAGTAGCTGGGGGTGCAGATGTGGGATCTGTAAAGGAGAACAAGAACGCCTCACAGGAATCTAAGGGAGTCTGTGGGAGGCTGAAGGGAGAGGTAGAGGTATGGCGGGAAGAGATTAAGAGAAAGCAGGGGGGTCGGGCGCTGTGGCTCACACCTATAATTCCAGTACTTTGGAAGTCCAGGAGTTTGAGACCAGTCTGGGCAAAATGTTGAAACCCCATCTATATTAAAAATACAAAAATTAGCTGGGCGCAGTGGCATGTGCCTGTGGTCCCAACTACTAGGGAGGTTGAGGTGGAAGGATGGTTTGAGCCCAGGAGGCGGAGATTGCAGTAAGCCAAGATCTCATCACCACACTCCAGCCTCAGCAACACAGCCAAATCTTGTCTCAAAAAGAAAAAAGGAGAGAGAGAGAGAGAGAGAGCAGGGAGGAAATTCTTGATAATTATTAGGGACAGATATGGAGGAACTAGAATCAGGTTTTCTGGTGAATTCCAAAGACCCATGAGCAGGGAGTTCAGGTGACTTCCAGAAATAATGATAATGATAATAATAAAGTCATAAGCGAAGAAACTGAACTGGGACTGAACTGATATAGGACAAGCCTCAGTTTCCCAGACCAGGAAACTATTCCATACCTACTGTACCACCTCTTTTAAACTTGCAACTACTACCAAACTTATTGTGTTTATTGCCAAAGAGTTCATTTTCTTCACAAAGAACAATTTTTTTTTTTTTTTGAGACAGAGTCTCGCTCTGTCGCCCAGGCTGGAGTGCAGTGGCACGATCTTGGCTTACTGCAACCTCTGCCTCCTGGGTTCAAGCAATTCTCCTGCCTCAGCCTCTCTAGTAGCTGGGATTACAGGCACGTGCCACCATGCCCAGCTGATTTTTGTATTTTTAGTAGAGATGGGTTTTCACCATATTGGCCAGGCTGGTCTCGAACTCCTGACATCAAGTGATCCACCCATCTCTGCCTCACAAACTGCTGGGGTTACAGGCGTGAGCCACAGCGCCCGGCCAAAGAACAATGATTAATGGCTACATTTATCACTGTAAACCTCAGTGAGGATACACTGGGGGTAGTGGTGGGGAATGCTGAGGACATGTAAGAACAGACACATAGGAACAGGACAAGATGCCTATCTTCTGATTCTTCCACTTGGCTGGCTTTTTCACCAGTGTGGGAGGACATAAGATTACATACCTGAGACTACCTGGAAAATCTTGAACTAAGCCCCAGTTAGAAAGGATAGAAGATAAATTACAGACAGCAAATGTTTCTTATTAGCCTTCAATATACTTCCCTGCTGAGCTAGAGAACTCTTTGTTCCTTACATGTGTTTTCCCATCTCTAACTGCGCTCACTCTTCCCTTCACCTGTAAGCCCTTCCTCCAATCTCCATTTCCTCCATCTTATCCATCCTTCACGGCCGGGATCAGCTACCAACTCCATGAAGCCACCTCTAAGTACCCCTGCAGAATATGATCCCTTCTTTCTCTGAACTCCTGCAGCACTTTATCCAGTGACACTATCTCATATCCTACCATATCCCAGGGTTCTTTGTGTACAGGTCGTGTCCTCCACAGATGTGTGTCTGCCCCACACTGACCAAGTACTCAATCAACGTCTGTTGAATGAACTGAGACGTAGCACTCGGCAAGTGCCACATTATATAGCATGGGTTACTTAACTTCTGAAAACTGGCCTATTTATTGGGTTGTGATCATCCTCTAGCACATACAGCTTTAGTATCTGCATTGTAGATCTACAGTTAGGACATGGGAATTGTTATAATACACAAATGACCTAAATACACCATGGGAAAGAGCCTATCGGAATCCTGCTGTGCACATTGCTTCAGATGGCTAATTATATCTTTGGACTGCTTGTACAACCATTGACAAATATACTTACTTTCATTTCTGCTAATGCAACTGAAAAGAGCATTCTGTAAATTGAAGAAAAACAAATAAACAGAAATTAACAACCAGAGAGAATTTGTAATTTAATTCCACTTTATGGTTACATGGAAATCATGATATTAAAACTATTTAATTCTTCTCTAAATCCAAGATTGAAAACACAGAAGTTATGAAATGATATCCTTGTAAAAAGGGAAATCATCTCCCAACATATATCATCAGGGATCAAGATGACTACTTGGAGCCATAAGCTGACCAGCTATAGCAAACCAAGTTTATGTAAAGCTGTAAGTGTGTGTGTGGGGTGGGAGGGGCTACAATGTATTAATCTTAATTATTCCTTGCAGGATATAAAAACTTTCCAGAAAGTAATCTAATAAATGACATCTAGGGAAATATATATTTCATGTAACCACTGCATTTTAGATTTGAAAGGATTTTAGACATTATCTCTACTTGTTCTCAAACACGGCTGTAAGCTGGAATCATCTGAGTTTCCTAGACCTTACCCTAGACTACAGATTCAGAATCTAGGGGTGAGGCACAGAAATCTAAATTTTAAACAAGACTTCAAATATGGTTTTTTTATAGCCATCCTGGGACCAGAGTTTGGGAATCTATCATTTTACAGATGAAGAAACTGTTTCCTCAGCAGGGGAAAAGAGACCCGCCCCAGGTAACAGAAAAAGTCAAAAGCAGAGTTTGAGACTATAATTAGTGTCTCTAGAGTGCTTAGATTATTGTTCAGAAAACACCACCCTGTATTAAAGTCAACGTAAAGAAAATAAAACCCAAAACAAGACAAAAATGAAAAACTTATACAAAGCCATTTGGATAGTTAGGGCTTGTCAGCTATGAATAATAATCAATCACAATGGGAAGATAGTGACTTCCTAAAAGAAATAATAGGGGCATAAATTACAGGCAGAAGGAAATCAAGCACACCCTTATTGTTGAAACGAGATGATTTTGGCTTTTAATTGCAGCCATATTGCAAGCTGGCTAGGTGATGGAGATTTGTTAAAGGATCAGCTACTGGCATTTAAAACCTAGCTTCAAAGATCCCTCTATGTAGCTGTGTGAAGCTGTATTCATTCATTTTCTCTGCTAAATAATATTCCATTGTAGGAATATGCCACACTTGATTTAACAATTTAAAGCAAAATAAAATAAAACAAAACAGAAAATCCTGGGCCTCATAGATAAGAGTTCCTGAATTCACCCAGTATGAATTCTTTCTGCTAGAGACTCCATCAAGCAATATAACAGGAGTGAAAAAGTAAATATTCTTAGTGTTCATTAACAATGATCTTGTTTATATCTCTCTTCATTCATGTTTCCTTCTTTTAGTGTGACTTTTCAGTTATCCATTATAGATAACTCTCTATTTAAATGGATTCACTGGACTCAGGAACACTTATAAAATGACCTAAATCAATATTAAAAAGTAGTCAGCTACCGGCTGGGTGAGGTGGCTCACATCTGTAATCCCAGCACTTTGGGAGGCCGAGGTGGGAGGATCACCTAAGGTCGGGAATTTGAGACCAGCCTGACAAACATGGGGAAACCCTGTCTCTACTGAAAATACAAAATTAGCCCAGCGTGGTGGTGCATGCCTGTAATCCTAGCTACTCAGGAGGCTGAGGCAGGAGAATCACTTGAACCTGGGAGGCAGAAGGTGCAGTGAGCCGAGATCATGCCACTACACTCCAGCCTGAGCAACAAGAGTGAAACTCTGTCTCAAAAAAAAATAATAATAATAAAATAAATAAATAAAATAAAATAAAGGTAGTCGGCTACCAACTTTCTAGCCCTCTTTGACTGGATGAATGCAATTCTCATTGCTCTTTTCTTTCTAATAAGATCTTTGTTCCCTTTGGTTTGGCTTTTTTTTGACCTTGTACCTGAATAAATATGTTTGATATCTTGGTAGCTATCATGGGTTGCATGGCCTGATTTTCTAGTATTTGATATTTTTCTAGTTATTTTTGAACTTTTCACAGAAGTGGTTTTCAACTAGGGGTGATTTTGCTTCCCATGGTACATTTGGCAGTGCCTGGAGACATTTTTGGTTATCACAACTGACGGGTGGGGAGTGCTACTGGCATCTGGTGAGTAGAGGCCAGGGACATTGCTAAGCATCCTACACTGCACAGGACAGTCTCCCTCCCCCAAAAGATTATCCAGACCAAAATGCCTTGGTGCCAAGAGTGATAAACTCTGCTCTAGAGACTTACACATTTGTTCAACCTGGATGTTCAAAAAACTGACCTTACAAATAAATGTCACTGTGGTTCAGCCTGTGGATCACTTAGCTTCAGGGAGAGGTACTACTAAAGGAGATAAAACCTGCGAAATGTGAGAAATCATCTAGTCCAACTTCCTTATTCAATAGAAGCCAGAGGCCAAGGCCTAGAAAGGGGAAATACTTATGGACAATAGCTTTTACTCACAAACAAGGGCTGGCAAACTATGGCACACAAGCCAAATCTTGCCTGCCACCTGTTTTTGGAAATAAAGTTTTTATTGGAAGACGGACATGCCCATTCATTTACATACTTTTAAAATTTTAATTATTTTTTTCATTTACATACTTTTTTAAATTAAAAAAATTTTTTTAAGACACAGGGTTTTGCTCTGTTGCCCAGGTTGGCCTCCTCTCTGCTGCCTCCCAAGTACCTGGGACTATGGGTGCATGCTGGCTTACTTACATATTTTATATGGCTACCTCACACTAAGCACACTTCTGTGGCAAAGTTGAATAGACAGAGAGTGAATGATCTCCAAGCCTAAAATATTTGCTATCTGGCCCTTTACAGAAAAAGTCTCCTAATGCCTGAAGAAAAAGGAAAACGGCACAGTTGCTTCCCTTGATGTCACATCCAGAGTTCAGAGATGTTCTTCAAGCATCTCTTATTTCTCTTGATGTTCATTAATAGACCTTTTGTGCTTAAGTTTACCTGAAATTTGTTGAACTAATCTTTTATATTTTCACATGGCAGCATCATGTGAAAATTGCCATTAACCACTAACATTTTAGTGTTAATAAATACCATTTTATTATTATTATTATTATACTTTTTTAGGGTACATGTGCACAATGTGCAGGTTTGTTACATATGTATCCATGTGCCATGTTGTTTTGCTGCACCCATTAACTCGTCATTTATCATTAGGTATATTTCCTAATGCTGCCCCTCCCCCCTCCCCCCACTCCACAACAGTCCCCGGAGTGTGATGTTCCCCTTCCTGTGTCCATGTGTTCTCATTGTTCAATTCCCACCTATGAGTGAGAACATGCGGTGTTTGAAAAAAAAAAGAAATTGGAAAAAATAAAAAAAAAAAAAAAATAAATAAATAAATACCATCTTGCCTCTTTACCCATTTTAAGGTTTAAAAGAATGTTCCTTCATTCCAGTATACCAGCATTTGATGAATAAATTCTGTTACACCTATCATGATTTAATAGACTGATCATATCTCCCTCTTTGATGAATGACTCCTAAATTTACTATATGTAACTCTATCTTTTTACCACTTTAACTACTGCTGATTAGTCTGACAGGACTTAGGACATACACATAATGAGTTATAGGATTAACTTAATAGTTTCTTCATTTCTTAAGTCAGCCTGTCTTGAAGTCTTAGCTAGTCAATTTTTAAGTCTTTCAAAAGTCTGCCATCTGACTTTTGAAAGGTAACTTTCTGACTTTTGGAGGTAACTGAGGGTTCGTATTCACTCCTATGGAGCCTCTTTTGACCTGCTTACCAATACCACATCCAATGTGCCCCCATATAACAGCTCCCTCCCCTACTCATGTTACTCAAGAATAGGTCAAAACTGTAGGGGTGCTGAGGTGAGGATCTACCATAACCTCAAAGATGCAAAGAACATGTCAGCATACTGGAGTTGACAGGGTCTCAAGAGAACTTCAAATCCAAAAGCTGTCACTATCTAGTTGGAGAGCCAGATATGCATAGCAAGCAAAGGGCAGAGCCAGGGCTGGAACCCAGACTGCCCTGCCAGTGCTCTTCCATGACACTGCACTGAGAATAGTCTGGATTGTTTTTCTCAATGCAGCCAATGCAAGGTTGAATGTTTGTTCACAGAGTAATCTATTTAACCAGTCCCCTATTTTTAAAATCAGTACCTTAAATTGTAACCAAAAAAGGTCACCATTTTCTTGAGGTTAATATTATTTTCCCTAAAAATATTTTGATCCTAAAAAAAATTTTTTTGATCCTAAAATCTTTCCTCTGGTAGCTGCTCTCAATAACCAGTTCTCTGCCCTACTCTCACGATTAAATTCCTGAATATTTGACAATTAGTACTCCCAAGCTGGTAGATGTCAGCTCCAATATATTACTAGATGGGGGTGTGTTAAGATGGATTCAGGAAGAGGGAATTCCAGGTAGAACAAGCCTTTTGATCCAGTGTTGGGAGCATATGAACTGTGGGCAAACCTGGCACAAAAACAGAGTAAATCAAAGTTGAGGGAACCCTGTGTGATCCTTCATGCCACACTGGTTTTCCTTTTGGTGGGGAAGACCCTTTGGGTGCACCTGGGAGGTAGACTCTGCTGGTCCAACCTCTAGCCCAGAAGTTCGCTCTGCAATTTATTTTCTGCCACTTCAGTGACCCTTTTCTATTGATTTTTAAAACAGGAAACTGGTTAAATAGATTAATCTATGAACAAACATTCAACCTTGCTTTGGCTGCATTCAGAAGAGAGAAATCCAAATAGTCCACTACAATACAGTGAGACAAGACTATTCTCACAATGCAGTGTTATGGAAGAGCACTGGTAGGGCAGTCTGGGTTCTAGCCCTGGCTCTGCCCTTTGCTTGCTACGTATATCTGGCTGTCCAATTTGATTTGGCTTTTGGATTAGAAAAAAACGGTTCATTCCTCCATTTGTCCACTTGTTTCAATCCTTTCTCTGTCCACTGCCCTTTTACTACTGGCTACTCCAGCTCTCTCTCATTTTCATCAATTGTGGGCGGCAAGCCACCCAGGTGCTGAGGCAAGAGACTGAGGACACAAGCTGTTCCAGTATAATAAAATATAAAACAAGAATAGTTATACCAGATATAGATCTTAGATATGATTATATATGAATATCATTAATCATTAGTTGGTAGTAATTACTCTTTATCCCAATATTATAATAATCCCCGCTCTATAATCATAACCTAGGAAAAACCAGGCCATACAGAGATAGGAGCTGAGGGGACATAGTGAGGTGTGACCAGAAGACAAGAGTGCGAGCCTTCTGTTATGCCCAGACAGGGCCACCAGAGGGCTCCTTGATCTAGCGGTGACGCCAGCGTCTGGGAAGACGCCCGTTGCCAGGCGGACCGTGGTCTAGCGGTAGTGAAAAGTGTCAAGGAACAACACCCGCTACTTAGCAGACCGGGAAAGGGAGTCTCCTTTTCCCTGGGGGAGTTTAGAGAAGACTCTGCTCCTCCATCTTTTGTGGGGGGCCTGACATCAGTCAGGATTGCCCATAGTTACCCAGAGGCCTAACTGTCTCCCTGTGATGCTGTACTTCAGTGATCACACTCCTAGTCCGCCTTCATGTTCCATCCTGTACACCTGGCTCTGCCTTCTAGATAGCAGTAGTAAATTAGTGAAAGTACTAGTAGTCTCTGATATGCAGAAATAATGGCGTAAGCTGTCTTTCTCTTTGTCTCCTCTCTCTCTCTGCCTCGGCTGCCAGGCAGGGAAGGGCCCCCTGTCCAGTAGACACGTGACCCACGTGACCTTAACTATCATTGGAGATGACTCACACTCTACCCTGTCCCTTTTGCTTTGTATCCAATAAAAAACAGCGCAGCCAGACATTCGGGACCACTACCGGTCTCCGCGCGTTGGTGGTAGTGGTCCCCTGGGCCCAGCTGCCTTTTCTTTTATCTCTTTGTCTTGTGTCTTTATTTCTACACTCTCTCGTTGCCACGCATGGGGAGAGACCCACCGACCCTGTGGGGCTGGTCCCTACAATCAATGATAAAGATGATGACAACAAAACACTGATCATATGAATCTTGTAAAAAAAATTACAGGTTTGAATTTTGGATGATTTAGTTACTTTTGGACAAAGACCCAAAACAGCACATTTTATTAACTGTTATGTTAATGTTTTATATGCCCAGTACTTTCTACTTAACTAGGCTACTACTTAAAAGTAAAGGGGCTACTTCGTTTCTAAGGCCACAATAAATAAAAATCTGTTTCCTTTTCACAGATGGGTTGAAATTTCTTCCAGTTTAAAGTTTCGCATTTCATACAAGAAATTCAGCTCATGAAATGCTAAGTAGGAGAGGTTAAATACAACTGATCTTTAAAAACATAAATGTTTTTAAACCTCTACAAGGTGTTTTTTCCTTGTGGATACCATGAATGTCAAAAAGTATAGATGACTAGAATAAGGAGTTTAATGTCATGACTTGGAAATATCACTAAACAAGTGATTCTTAAATTTCTTCAGCCTTCCAAATGATGTGTCATTTCAATAGATATGCAAATAAAAATGAACACCCAAAACAGAGATGAGCTTTATAGGTCTAGACTGCTCAGAAAAATTTGCTCATTATCACCACAGGGCACCCAACCAGCTGGAGGCAAATTCACTGGCAAGTAACATCTGCAGAGAAACACAAGGTCTAGAAGACAGCCTAGCACAGAGTATGTGCTTGTGGTGAACTGACTACAGTAATGGCCCCAATTTTTTCACATTTCCTTATATCTATTTATTGTACACTAACTCTGGCCTTAGCCATGTGACTTGCCTTGCTTTGGCCTAGTGGACACTAGCAAGCTTGGAGCAAGCAGTTGCCCGAACTACACTTGCATGTTTCCACTTTGTCTCTTGGACTCCTGCCACCACCACGTGAACATGCCTGAACTGAGCTAGTCTGCTAGAGGGAGGGGAAAACATGGAGAAGATCTGAGCTGACTTAGCCAATGGCATCCTAAAGCAGGCAGCCCCAGGCTGACCTGCCATCTGATTGTAGACGGATGAGTGAGCCCAGCTGGAATCAGCTAAGCCTGGCCAGAGCAGAACTGCCTAGTAAGCCCTTAGATTTGTGAGAAATAATAAATTGTTACTGTTTTAAGCTATGGAGTTTTGGGATGGTTTACTATACAACATTATTGGGATAATAGATAGTACTCAGAATGAAAACATTCTCCACAGTACAGTAGAAAATGAGCACTTTCTCCATGCATTCCAAGAGTGTAAGACATTTACACAGGGTTTCCACATAAAGCTGATATACTGTGTTACAAAGAATCTTGAATAATTCTGTTCTCCAGAGTGAGAAAAAGTCTACACAATTTTTCTATCTATAAAAGTACGGACTGTAGCACTTTTTTACAGGCAACAGCTTTCTGCTTATCCTTTGAGTCTTACCTGCTCTGTGAAGACTTTCCCATTTCCCTAGGCAGGGTTTTTTCCTCCAGGCTCCAATATATCTTGTACAGACTTCTAGCAATGTACTTGTCTCACTGTATTGTAATGGACTATTTGGATTTCTCTCTTCCCATGGACTAACTATGAGCTTCTTGCAGACTAAATCCTTTCATTTTTGTACCCTGAGAACAATGCCTGATATATATTAAATATATTGGTTCGGTGTGTATCAGTTCAATGAATGTTGAGTGAATGAATGACAGAGACACAGATAACTATATGAACTCCGTCCCAGGAACTCAGGGATTAGTATTAAAAAGAGACATGTAAATATAGTTATGCTATAGAGCGACAAATGCTATAATAAAGCATGCAAAGGGCTTAGAAGTAGTGATCAATTTTATGTGTGTGGAGAGAAGATGAATGGGCAGGAAAGGCTTTAAAGTGGTACCATTTAAACCAGGATTTAAGGCAAAGGTTACTCTAGTTCAATAGGGGTAGTGATGTTCTGGGACCAGCTTTTTTTTGTTGGGGGTGGTTGTGGAGAAAATCTGGATTTGTAGTATTTGCTGATGTTCACGGTGCAAATACCTCCACCCAAGGCTGATTCTAAGTTACAAGCTGGCTTGCAAAATCCCTGAATATTTAACAAGCAGTACTCCCTAGCTGGTAGGGAGCTGGTATTGCCAGCTCCAATATACTATACTTTTTGTTCCAAGATTCAGAAGAAGGAATTCCAGGTGGAACAAACAATTTGTACAACTACAACTAACCAATAAAACAACAAGGTCAATCTGGGAAACTATAAGTAGCATGCTGCTTAAGTGTAACAGAGAGATGAACCAGGAGCTAGACTGAGAAAAGCTTGGGATACTGGGCTGAGGAGCATGAGCTGTGTTCTACAGGGAAGCAACTGAAGGGTTTAAGGAAGGTAGTGACATGGATCAAATTTGGTCTTTAAAGAGATGAATCTAGAAGTGGATATAGTAGATAAGAGGAGAAATTAGACACAGGAAAACTAGTTTGGCAGCTATTATAGGCATCCAGAAAAGTGGCAGAAAGACCTAAGCTAAGGCAATACCTGAGGATCTGGAAGGGAGACTGATTTAAGGTACATTTAGAAGGCAACTCTTTAGGCTTGAGAGACAGTAATTTGTAGGAGGTGATGAGAAAGAGGAAAGAGTAGACAATACCTCTCAGGCATTTAAGTTGATGTGCCTGAAAGGATCATATTGGTACAACCAAACAAGAAATGCAAGAAAAATCATAAGTTTTGTTTTGGGATATGTGTATGTGTGTGTGTGTGTGTGTGTGTGTGTGTGTGTGTGTGTGTGTGTGTTGCTGTTTAGGGGTGGAAGGGAGGGAAGGGGAGGCAGAAAAGGTAGAGAAAGTAATAGGCAATTTGGTTGATTTGAAATCAATCAGTTTTGGTTTGTTTGTTGTTCCAAGGGAGCATCAAAAGTACATGTATCCAGTAGTGTTCAGGAGCTCAGAAAAACAGGTTAGCAATGAAGATTCTGAAGTTGTCAGCATACAGGAACAATTAAATCTATGGGAGATGAGATTGCTTAAGGGGAAAACCTTGGCCACTTAAGATGAGACCAGGTCACAATCTAATCTGATATGATCAAATTTCCCTTTTGGAATGATCTCGTTCAGGTGACTTCTGAGAAGAATGAACTGGAAAAGGAAATACACTAGCAGCAAGGAGACTAAATAGGAGTTACTCACTTCCCCCAACTACAAAACAAATACGACAACCAAAACAACATACAAAGTTTTATACTATCTTAAGCCAGTACTGCAGGACCTAATAGGTTTCGCTCTTTTTGGAGCTCATCAGCTGCAGGTAACGGCTCAAATCTACTCTGATACAGTATATCTGTATAGCATTTTACCATTTATAAAGCCTCTCATTCATAGTCTTCTATTTACTATATCCTGACAATTCTTGAAGTTGCCTCAGCATAAACTAAAAGATGCTTTACTTTTAGGTCCTGAGGGCTTTGCTGGGGCATAGTACTACACGATTCCTTTTGTTAAAATCCCTAAAAGCTGACTGGGCAAGGAACACAACTGTCCATAGCCTAGGCTGTGATCTGCCACAACTAGATGGTCTCCTCTATTCTTAGAACCACTGCAGTACAGATCCAGTCACACTGAAGCTTAGGAGGCTTCCAGCTGTCCAGAGAATCCTGTTGGTCCTGATATCCCTGCTCCTCTTATCTCTAAATTGGGCTAATTTTTCATCCCTTTTCCTTTATGTTTCTGGTAGTAAATCTAGAACCAAAGTTAATTTGAAAGAAAAAGAAACAAAATAAAATTAATAGATACACAGAAATCTTTAAGTAGAACATTTTATTGTGACATTTCCTGAGGAAACAGTATACAGTCGGGGTAGGCATACATAAATATACACCAAACACTGGCATCCAGGGGCAGAACAAAGTGTATAGTAAACCACCATTTGTGGTAAAGGAGGGTAGAGGAGGACTATACATATATATATTTACTTTTATATGCAGAAAATATCTTAAATATCTCTAGTAACTTTAGGAACTGGATGGCTGTGGGAAAGATAATTCATTGTATACCATTTTGAATTTTGAACAATGTGAAAATCCCAAAATTAAAATTTAACACATACCTGCACCATTCTATACATTTAGCTGTGTACTGACAGGTGGGGCTAACAGAAGACAGAATCCTCAACAGTCTTAATTTTAGCATTCTCACAGAACCAGAGCCCCATGGCAGAATAATATTTTAGTTGTATTGGCAACTGTTTAGTTTAAAACTTAACTGCCTTAAGACTAAAAAGTTAGTCCTCACAAAAATACCCCCTACTAACTTTCCTTCATAGTTTCTCACCTTCCTTAATGATATAACATCAAAAAAGTGTACTGAAGAAAGCTAGCAAAGGAGAGACATGAAAATGACATTTCTGAAAATATAAAGAAAAGCTTAGAGAAGAATCTGTGAAAGAAGGAAGAAACAAGTAAAAAATATAAAAAGTATGATGGCAAATTTGTAGCATTATACTTCAGTGGCTCACACAGCAAATGGAAAGGCATTTATATTTATGGCCATTACGTTAAGAGAATGGCAGATAAGGTCTGCCATTAAAGGTATAAAATGGATTTACAAACCTCAAACTAAAATTTATCTCATCACTTTAAAGCCATTGCCAGTCTCTGGGAATTCATCAGCCTCATATTACCTTAACGAAGCTTATTGTGACATTCAAGAAAGAAAATAACTATCAACAACCAAAAAATTTTTTAAATCATAATTTTGGTGGCTCAAGAAATGTTCACAGCCAACCTGTGAACGAAGACTATGCAAAAAGAATCTACACTGTATTTCACACCCCCTGGAAAACATGAATTCATTTTTACTTTAGTTCTAATCAGCCAATGTGCACAAGTATGGCTATTCCTATGGTTTACAGCCAGCATCTGTTCTGACTGTTGGTGCCTATGTAACTACAGCTGCTGAATACTTTGAATATCATCTCTGGTTGTGGCTTCACAACACATTCATGAACCCCATGTGGCCTAGCCAATACTTTTAGGTGGGCCAAAGGACAAAGCCTGTGAAAATGCAGAGAACCTAGAACTGAGCATGTCCATGATACTTGAACATGCCCATAAAGGAGTTATCAAGCTAATGGTTGATTTGGATAGCTCCTACAGGCCAGGTCTGGTGACCCCACAATCAAAACAAGTGTGATTCTCAAAAGAAGTACCTTTAAGTAGTGAAGGATATATTATTTCTTAGGTATTCATCAGAATAAGAGAGCTACAGAGTTGGAAGAGAGATCGTCAAATCTCCTGACTGTTGCAAAAATCCCCTTCACATGATGAATCCAGTAAGTCTTTACTTGAACATTTCCAGTGATAGGAAGTTCTCTGTTTTTGGAATATCTCATTCCATTTTGATCAATTTCAGATCAGTATCTGGCTCCTTCTTTTCTAGTTCCCTAAAGAAACTCAGCTCTCTACTCTCTATTTTTTTCAAAAGAATAGATTATTTTAGATTCTAAAAGATTCTGTTCTCTTTCAAAACCCAGCTCTCTATTCTTTTTACACTTTCTCTTCTATGGAGCTTTCATTCACTCCAAGGTTCAAGGGTTACTTCAAGGTTGACTGTGGGCATGATAATTCTCCTCATCTTTAGTCTGGATTCCTAATCACCTCTGAGATATGGGTCTTTTAATGTAAAGACCCTAACACACCATATGCTTCAATTTCTTCAAATTCCTTTCCCAACATAAATGCTACTGTTGCTATGTTTTAATTATTTCTTAAAAAATCCAGTAATACGTTACTATTGTTTTAAAAATCTGTGTCCTAATTTACCCACTTTCTATTTTCCCATTCTCTTTTGCATCTCAAATAATTTTCTGTCTGAAGTAGATATTTTAGAACTTCCTTTACAGAGAACTTCTAGAAAGGGTCCACTAATGGCAATTTTGTTTTAGCTGTCTAGAAATAGCTTAATTTTGTCTCTTTCTTGAAATATATTTTTGCTGGATATAGAATGCTAGATTGATAGTTACTTTCTTTCAGAACCATTTAGGAATCATTCTACTGTCTTCTGGCTTCCTCTGTTGCTACTGGGAAATCAGTCGTTGGTCTTCTTTGAAGGCAATGCCTTTTTTTCTGACTACTTTTAAGATCTTTGGCTATGACATCTGTCTATAATATGTGGATTTTTTTTTCCTTTGATCCTGCTGGGTATTTGTAGGGCTTCTTTAAACACTGCTCCTGCCCATCCTATTTATTTTTCTTCTAGTACTCCAATTAGAGAGGATTTTCTTACTCTATCCTTCCTGTGTCCTAAACTATTTTTCAGCCTCATGCCCCTCTGTGTTTCTTTTCCATATAATTTCTTTAGTTCTATCTTCCAATTTACTAACTTTCTTTGCTGTACCTAAACTATTATAACACCCATCCATTGTGTTTGTATTTCAATTATACTGTTCTGGAAATTCTCTTTGATTAGTTTTCAAGTGTGCTTGCTCTTCTTCTTCTTCTTTTTTTTGTGCAACCTCCACCTCCCAGGTTTAAGTGATTCTCCTGCTTCAGCCTCCCAAGTAGCTGGGATTTACAGGTGTGCACCACCACACCCAGCTAATTTTTGTATTTTTAGTAGAGACGGGGTTTCATCATGTTAGCCAAGCTGGTCTCAAACTCCTGATGTCAGGTGATCCACCCACCTCAGCCTCCCAAAGTGCTGGGATTACAGGTGTGAGCCACCGCACCCAGCCTGCTCTTCATATTTGTAAGCCTATTTTATTTATTAAACATATTAAACATTTTAGTCTGCATCTGATAATTTCTATATCTGAAGTATCTTTAGGTCTGATTCTATTCACCATTGTTCCTGTTGGCTTTTATTTGATGAATCATGTTTTCTGGTGAGTTCTGTGACTTTTTTTATTGTGAACTGCTTATTTTTCCTTAGGACTTTATCTGTGGAAATCTCAAGAGGTCTGAAATACAAGATCAGTTCCTCCAGAGAGGATCTGTGTTACCTTTTCTCAAGCATCTGAGGGCCACTACCATTTCAGAACCACTTGAAATAAATTCTCAGCTTGAGGTTTTACAAACACTCACTTGATATAAATTTGGGCTGCAAACTCATGTGAAGACCAGCTTAGGGTTATGAATTTTCAATGGAATAAGGCTAATGTTGGAGAGAAGCAGTTTTCCTTGCAGATCCCCCTGGAAAGGGAGATGAGCATATTTCCTGGTCACCCTAATACTAAGTGTATAGTCCCTTTGGAATCCCAAATTTATTGGTGGGAAGGGGAGGGGATTTCAATTAGATTTTCCACCTTCAGTCAGAACCCAGGATTTGTCTCCTGACTTCTGAGCCTCGTGAAGCTACAAAGCTATAAAAATTGATTCAGCAAATGCCCTCAAAGCTAATGCCTTCTTTACTGCTCTTACTTCTCTGGATTCCTGCCTTCATTTAGTTTTTGGCTTGAGCATTCCGTATTTTCTTTCCAGCAAATTCATCTACCATTTTAAGTTATTTTCACCTGGAGGATTGGTCCAGGTAGCAAGCCTGCCCTATTACCAGAAAGAGAAGTTTTAACTAGTACCTTTAAGTATAGAAGAATAGTAAATGAATGCCAGGAAACTAGGCTTAAAAGATTAGATTATCTCCCTGAATATCATCTATATTCAATCCATCATAACAAATCTTGCTGATGGATTCTGCCTTTGAATCTCTGATTTATTCTTGAATATTTGACTCTATTACTATTATCCTAGTCTGGGATTTATTATCTCTTTTTAGCTAAGCTAGAGGGGTTTGTGGGATCTAAAACTTAGCCTGCACAGGATTATGAGTTTAAGTTTCTAAAATATTGACTTTGTTATTTGTTATATATTGGTCTCCTTTTACAGAACCTTAATTATCACCCTCTCATTAATAATGAGTTGAGCCTCAAAATGCCATCTTTTTAGGATTTGGTCCCACTTTACCTATCCGAGCACAGACTTGCAGCCCAAAATAGGTCTGTCTTCTCTTTTCCTCCCACATAAGCCATGTGCATTTTTGATAACATACCTTTGATCCACAGTCTTAGGTCTTTAGGTCTTTACCCAAATTATACCAATCCTTTCAGGCCTCTCTCATTTGCAACGTTTTTCCTGATAACTCCAAACATTCTTGCTCTGCTTTCTTATGTCCCTGAGCCCTTATGTGTGCAGTATATATTTTAATTAGCCTGACTCAATTAGATATAATTCTTTAGTATTTGGAGTTATGCTAAAAGTTGCTTAATCAGAATTCTAAACTAAGTCTGCTTCCAGTTAATGCTCTTTCTAATATATAAAACTCTCAATATTCAACAGGTACTTGTTAATTTGCATAAGAAAAAAACTAGACTCTATAAAATCTGATGTAACAATGCTTTACATTAAACTGGTTTATCTTAAGTTGGCTAGAACAAGACAAAATCTTAAATGGCATTAAAATTTTAAAACTTTAAGTAAATTTCTTAGCAAATCCCTTCAAAAGGAAATCTACAATAGCTTACCAAAAAAGAAAAACATTAGCTCCTCCAAATGTAATTACTCATTCTCTGAAACTCAGATCAAACTATACATAAAACCACTCTCCGGGGTAAATGCTACCCTTAAAATTGCAAGCCTATAGAAATGGCTTAGGGACCATTCCAGTGTTAAGGAAAAGATACTAAAAGCCTAGTTTATAAATTATTCTGATGTTGATAAACAACCAGTCCAGTTAAAAATAGGCTATATTACACCAAATTTACCCAATTCACTTTATAACAAATAGCTTTTGTCTAGACTAGACTTCAACAATCATGACAGTGACTGTTATATTAGGTTTATAATGCAGAACCCTTCCTGCATTTAAGTACTCTTATCTCTATTTTCATTTCTAAATAACATGTAAGAAATCAAATTGAGTCTTATATTGAAGAATTTGTGGGATCAACTTTTAATATAAAAACGAAAGGATCCTTTTGCCATACAGATTTTTGGAAAATGGTTGCTTAATTCTAGGCCAAATTAGGGAAGATAGACTGGGAAAGGTAAACTATTCTTAGTATTTCTATCATAGGACAGTTTGTCTCTCTTACCTTTCCTGTCTCGTCCTTCATCAACACAAACTGGCAGACTTCCTAGGGCAATGCAGAAATCCAGACAAGAGAAGGAAGCACATTAAAATAACGGAGGACAGGCTATGGAAGATGGACAGTGTCAGACATCATGTAGGAGAAAAGAAGGAATTATTACAGTTAGCCACTTTGTTCAAGAGAAACTAAAACTGGTTATTTCAAAGATAGAGAGATAAGAAAATAAAGATCTTTTACTTCTCTGTAGCAGGGCTCCTTTCAGTAAGAACAGAGGAGAGCTATAATTTGGAAATTTGTCTTCAGAGGAATAGCTATAACTTAGCAAACAGTACAAAGGAACAAAAGATAAATAAGACTGTCAAGTTTAAAAATAAGACATATAGGCTTTGAGAAAAGAAAAAAATAAAAACTATAACCTAGAAGTAGTTAAGAGAGTTATTCTATCTTCTCCAAGAAAACATAGCAATAGGAATCCCAATGTTTGTATATAAAAATGGTGCATGAGATATATGCACTTAAGTATCCTTAATTACATAGCCTTACACTACAAAAAACTGTAATATTGTCACATTTAAGAACAGAGTTCTAGAAAATGAACAAAGTAGCCCCAATGAGGAGGTTTTTTTCATATCAGGCACAATCTTCTGCACATATTTGTATGGTGTAAAATACTTCCGCTACACCCTGCCATAATATCTACCCCATCTAGATGCCAGTGTTAGAAATCCCACCGAGATGAGAGTCCTTCAGATTTAATATAGCTTTTGTAACTTAGTATTTTTTCCCCCAAATGCAAGATTCTAGGAAAGTCTGAGCTATTCACACTAGCCCTGTGATTTTCTTTCTTTTATTACTTTTCTTTATGATTAGAGGTAGTTTATAGAAATGAATACCACCTGGATGGGTCAAGAGATAGGAGATGAGACAAAAGAGAACATGAAACATGAGAAAAACTATTTCACAACCTTGGGTACAACTAGTTGCTTTGTTATAAAAATATCATAGGTTAAATCCTTTGTATGTGAGATTTAGGCATTTCTTTAAAATTAATACTTCATTTCAACAAAAATCAACTAAAATCATAACATTTCCAAACACAGTAAATGACATTTTTGTCAATGTAAAATTTTCTGTAAGGTAAAAGGGAAGTTGTATAAAAATAAATTCATTTAAAAAATTTAAGTAATTTTGTTAATTCTGATAACATCTGAATAGGCTATCCACATTCGTTAAATAAAATGCATACCTCATATTCTTTTCTGCAAACTTTGGAAATATCATTCTTTGAAGATGCCTAAAAACCAACAAATTTCTCCATTAATTTATTATACATGCTATTCAGCACATGGCAAAAAGAACATAAGTTAGCATATGTTAATTACTGATATAGTATCCTTTATTTCATCAAGGAAAATCTTATGTTCAAATATTTTAAAGTTCCTAAAATACAACAAACAAATTTCATGCAATTTCTTTAAAAAAAAATCATCTGTAGGGCTACTCAATATTCTAGAGCTTTGCTCTAACTTTTACGGCTTTAATCTCACATAATAACACAGTCCTTTTGTTATTTCAGAAACTAGATGTCTTTGAAGGAAATTGTAAATCAGAGGATTTTTTTTTTTTTTTTTTTTTATAGCTGAATTCCACTCTGTAGCAAATTTTCTTGTGAAGCTCTGCCAGGGCACTTACATTTTGCTTTTTCTTTAACTTTTCACATTCTAAACTTTCATTCTGAACTCGCTGAGTATATAATGGAGGGGGCAACTAAATAGGGAAGAGGTACTATGCCAGGCATTTAACAAGTTATTTTTGTGTAAGTCTCTTAACAAGTTTATAAAGAAGATACTAACCCCTCTACAGATGAGGAAACTGGTGCTTAGAGAAGTAGCAAGTTATTTGCCTGATTTAAGTATATACTTTCTATATAAAAGAAGCCAAAAAAAAAAATCTGCTGAGGGGTGGTTGTTTTTCCACATGAGTCAGTCTCCATTCCAGAGCTGTGGGCTCTGGTTCCCTGCTCCATTCTTCCTGTTCTATCACCTAGGCCCGTGCAATTTAGAACAGGCCAGCTGATGAGGACAGGGAGAGCAAGAAGAATGGGCCAGCAACTGTTTTACAACTCACTAAACCCGTTATACTTCAAATCCTCTGCAACTCAGCTTCATCTCAATGCCTGGAGGACAGCAGCAGACAGCTAGGTCATGTGCTGCCCAGACTGTTGCTCAGGCTATAGGACAGTCGTCTCTGTGAAAGTGAAGGTGATACCATATCTCATATACTCTTATCCGAGATAAGTCCCTAGAAGAAGAAAATAAGAGAAGGCTTTCCAACTGTGGTTTCAGGTCCATCTAACCACTTCTAGTTTCCCAGTTAAGTCTATTTCTGCCACTTGCAGTAGAGGAACCAAGAGGCTAGTTTTTCCTCTCTGAGAAACCACTACTAAAATATGGAAAGTGAGGACAAACTCAGGCACCTAAGCTGAATTGGGGCAGAACTATATCAAATCAAAGATAAGTAATAACTCACTGTACGAGTCACATTCATCTTCAGAGCAGAGAAGGGATATAAGAACACACTTAGGGTAAAGCCATGATGAAACAGAGAAAAGGAGATGAAAAAATAAGCCAACTGTGTCAAATGTTCTCATCCAAGCATACCCTAAATTTACCCAGCCATCATCAGCATTGACTCAGCATGATTGCAGGCAAAGTATGGAAGACCTAAATTCCTATAATATTCTTTTTTGCATGGCAGAGACAAGGAATAATAAGAAAGAATAAAAGAAGGCTGAGGCCATATGCAGCAGCTATAAATAAAAAAACAGCAAGTCTAAAAGGAAATGGTCTATACAAGAAATGCTAAATTTGCAGTTTTCGTGGGTTACCTCTGCAAAGCTAGGAGGTGGGCAAGGCCCAAGACATATGCACAGCTAAAACCAAACTGCACTCCATGATGTTTGAGAGCCTGACTGCCCAGTGTTACCTGCTTGCATGCCTGTCGACACTCCAAGGCAATAGCCAGTTCACAGCAGCCTAAGCCAACCCAGCCATCAGACTTCTTAAACACACCTTAAAAACAAAATGTTTAAATGTTTTGGTCATAAGTAGCAATAAAAACAAATAGCATGCCAGATGTTTCAAGGCTACTACTAAAAGTCAAAGCAGGTGTCCATAAGAAAACTGGTTCAGACAGCAGGGCCTCAAAATTATTAAGGACCTCCCTTTACCCTTACTTCCACTGCTATCAGTCTCTTTCAAAGTCCCTCACAGCATAATTATCAGGTCGTTTGTTTTTTCTCTTTTCCCTCCCACCCTAAATGCTCTTTAAGTCATTCTCACTCTTGGGTAGGTAACATCTTTACCAGAGGACATACAAGGGAAGGAAAGCAAGGAAGAGGGCTTTCTTACTGTTAGACTGTTAATCAGAGGCAAAGATTTTAATTTAACTTAAGCAAACTAACAAGAAAGGGCACAAGTATTACTGTATTCAAAACAGTAAATACCTAGAATAGCATAAAATTCATGATCCTGTTTAAAAACTGATACTTAGTAAACAGGGGCAATTTTTGTGAGTCAGGTATATCTGGCTTTGATGAGCACATTTAATCATGGGGCAAAATGACTATGTATTATTCTGGTTCAATTTATGCTCAGCAGTGACTCTTCCAACCAAATTATTGTGAAACTGAAAGATGATAAAATTATAAAAAGTGTTCTAATTTTTTTTTTTTTTTGAGGCGGAGTCTTGCTCTGTTGCCCAGGCTGGAGTGCAGTGGCGCGATCTTGGCTCACTGCAACCTCAGCCTCCCAGGTCCAAGCAATTCTCCTGCCTCAGCCTCCTGAGTAGCTGGGACTACAGGCGTCTGCCATCATGCCTGGCTAATTTTTGTATTTTTAGTAGAGATGGGGTTTCACCATGTTGACCAGGCTGGTCTTGAACTCCTGACCTCAGGTAATGTGCTTGCCTTGACCTCCCAAACTGCTGGGATTACAGGTGTAAGTGACCACGCCTGGGCTTCTAATTTGCTTTTAAACCCCTTTTGCAATTATAAATGTCAATGAATGAATCCTAAGGTAAAAGTAGGAGATAGGGTCGGGCTCAGTGGCTCCCGCCTGTAATCCCACACTTTGGGAGGCCAAAGCGGGCAGATCACTTGAGGTCACGAGATCAAGACCAGTCTGGCCAACATGGTGAAACCCCATCTCTACTAAAAATTCAAAAATTAGCTGGGCATGGTGGCACACACCTGTAGTCCAAACTACTCGGGAGGTTGAAGTGGGAGAACTGCTTGAACCCAGGAGGTGGAGGTTGCAGTGAGCCGAGACTGCACCACTGCACTCCAGCCTGGGCAACAGCAAGACTCTGTCTCAAAAAAACAAAAAACCAAAACAACAACAACAACAAAAGGCTGGGTGTGGTGGCTCACACCTGTAATCCCAGCACTTTGGGAGGCCAAGGTGGGTGGATCACTTGAGGTCAGGAGTTCGAGATCAGCCTGACCAACATAGTGAAAACTTGTCTCCACTAAAAATACAAAATTAGCCAGGCGTGGTGGTGCATGCCTGTAATCCCAGCTACTTGGGAGGCTGAGGCAGGAGAATTGCTTGAAACTGGGAAGCAGAGGTTGCAGTGAGCTGAGAATGTGCCACTGCACTCCAGCCTGGGCAACAAGAGCAAAACTCCATCTCAAAAAAAAAAAAGTAGGAGATACAAGAAATAATTATGAAAAGAGAAAAGCCTTATGCTTGCAGGAATGCTGCAAATTCCTCCTTATCTCCTTTAAAATTGCCTTATGCTGCTTCTATGTAAAACATAAATTTGAGAATCTATATCTGAAGTTAGATTATTATTTATATTTGAAAAAAAATGTCAGAGATTCAAGGCAATAAGTAACACAGTTCCCCAAATGAAACTAGGACTTCACACAACAAATAGAAGCATTCTGCTAAAAAGTAAAACAAGGCAAATAAATGGTTCGCAGATAGACAAAGCTCTCAAAATATAATAAACTACCCCAATTATAAAAATTGACTAAAAATACTGCATATTATAAGCTTATCTCTATGTGTCTTAAGGGTACAAAGAGTAACAAATTCACATCGAGCCTCACTGCCTAGTATAATTTCTTCCAAATCTTTGCTGCTTGCTATTCAGGTTCCTCACATGTTGGAAAGAATTTTAAATGGAATCAAGATAGGTCATAAACTCTGTGACTTGTTATATCATAATGAAGTATGCTGCTGTTTCCAGGTATCCAGTGGCCTCTTAGAACATATTAAATTATCCAACAAGCATTTATATTTACTAAGCTCCTACTATGTACAAGGCACTCTGTTAGGTGTTATGTGGGCTATGAAATTATGGAATAAATAAAATATATGATTTATCCTATTTGGGAGATTACAGTTTGTTAGCAACAGTGTGTATGTGTGTGTGTGTGTGTGTGTGTGTGCGTGCGTGTGTGTAGAAAATTACAGGATACTAAGGATGCTGGGTACAAGACTAGGAGACAGGCAAGGAGGTGGGCAATTTCAGGAAGACAACCTGTTTGAAATACAAACTTTAAACAGTGCGACAGCCTCTAGAATTCAGAGATACATAAGGTATACTCTTTTTTTTTTTTTTTTTTCAAGAAATTGGCTCTATCCAGGGCTGGAAAGTAGGCCATAATCCTGGGAGATCATGAGTGCCAGGCTAGAGAGTTTGGGTTTTATTCTGATGGAATTGAATATCCCCTGAGAAATTATTTTTGAAGAGGATAGGAAAGAAAGATATAATATGTTGAAATATCAGTTATAAGGTTATTTATAATATTCTATCCCAAGAGTGTAAGAATAAAGACTTGAACTAGAAATAGAGAGGACAGGTGTAATTTTGCAAGGGGAGAGTCAATGGAACTAGAAAGAACAAGGAGTAAAATATAACTTGGGGGTTTCCAGTCTAGTATCATTCACAAGAGGTGCAGTTATGAGTTTGATTTTGGATTTGTGCTTCAGATGGCACCTGGATGCAGAGATCCAGGTAGAGATGTCTACAAAGATATCTAGAAGTTACAAACAATGATTTAGATTTGAGAGTTACCTTCTCAGAGCTGATTAGTTAACAGTTCTGGGAAGGAATGAGATTACTAAGGTGAATGTGAAGACAGAAGGGAAGAAGACCACACACAGAAATAACCATAGTCCTTAAGGCTCCATCTACAAAAAAAAAAGGTAAGGCAGAATAGGTTCTGAGGCCAAGGTGGAGTCATAAGGAGGTAGTAATCAATAATATCAAGTGTTTCCAGAAGGTCAAAGAGAGTAGTACTGAGAAAGAGCCCTAAGATCTAGGAACCAAGAGATCCTGGTAATCTTTCAAAGACTAGTTTCAGTAGAATGGCAGAAGTGGAGACAAGAGAACAAAGTTAAGGATTGAGTGAATGAGAATAAATTATGTATTTCAAAATTTGGGCTGGACATGGTGGGTCATGCCTGTAATCTCAGCATTTTGGGAGGCCAAGGCAGGATGATCACTTGAGGCCAGGAGTTCAAGACCAGCCTGGGCAACATAGTTAAGACTGTGTCTTAGAAAAAAAAAATTCAGGTGTTGAAGGGAAGGAGAGGATAGAAACTCCAGAGTATAAATTAGGTTCCAGGACAATGACACTAATTTTACATTCACACAGTAAGTTTTTAAAATTAAGCGCTAAATGTTACACTCCTATTGCTTACCTGGCAAAGATGAATTCATACAACTCCAAATTTCAACCTAAAAGTGTAACCAACAAAAGGCTTTTATGTAGATAACCAGTTCCTAAATATGACAATTAATTTCTACAGAAATTATGTACAGCTAATTTGATTATGGCTATGTCTATACAGTCAATGTTCTAGAACTATAGGCACATCAATCAGCTATTCGTGGGGAACAAAGCTGAGATACAGAAATATTCCTTGTTCTTTTCCCATCTGAGAGCATTAATGATGAGTCTAGTTACTCAGGATACTTACCGGAATCACTGTTTCCAAGCTGATAGACAAAAGTGAAGACTAAAGGGAATGTGTCAGTCAGAACTATTTAATCATCAACTTATTTTCCCCTTCACATAATACAAGCCACCATATCTAAAGAGGCTCTTGCAAACAAACTCACACTTTCTTGGTCTGGCACATGAGCATCCCAAACACTGAGGACAGCCCAAGTATTAGAGACATTTTAAGTTACCTGATTCAGATAGGTAAGCAATATATCTGTAGTATGTCAGAAAATTGAAAGATAATAAGTCATATATTTTCCCTTATCTCAATTTTCCAAAATCAAAATAAATAGATTTAGTTATTACAGTTTTCATAAAATTAGTCAAACTATAATAATAAATAAAATTATAAGTTCCAGATAATTTTTTTTGAGATGGAGTCTTACTCTGCCGCCCAGACTGGAGTGCAGTGACGCAATCTCGGCTCACTGCAACCTCCGCCTCCTGGGTTCAGGCAATTCTCCTGCCTCAGCCTCCGGAGTAGCTGGGACTACAGGCGTGTGCCACCACGTCTGGCTAATTTTTGTATTTTTAGTAGAGACGGGATTTCACTATGCTGGCCAGGCTGGTCTCGAACTCCTGACCTCAGGTAATCCACCCGCCTCAGCTTCCCAAAGTGCTGGGATTACAGGCGTCAGCCACCGTGCCCAATCCCAGATAAAATACTATAATGAAATTTAAAGATAACACATTTATATTTAAGATTGTTTTTAGATCTATATCATAGGATAATAAAAGAAGAAAAACAATATTCTATCTAGCAATTTATATGAAGATTTTAAGTATTTAAGTTAAACTTAACATTTTATTTTGACCACAAATTCCAATCACATTCAAAAATTTGCTAACTCTGAAAGTAATTCATTGGATAGTTTCATTTAGACAGAAGCTTCTACAGTTAAGTTACAATAAGACTTACCATTGTCTCTGGGCAATAATCTGGGGCTCGCTGCAACAGATGTTTTAGTCGGGATTCACTTTTTGAGGAGAAAATCTATTTGGCAAAAAAAAAAAGTTTTTGTGGCATTTTTCTATAAGAAATAAGAAGAGGTAAAACTTATTATCCTCTAGATTTATCAGTTGTCTAGAATATTTTCCAACTTCCTTTTTATTTTATTTATTTTTTTAAGACAGAGTCCCATTCTATCACCCAGGCTGGGGTGTAGTGGTGTGATCTCAACTCACTGAAACCTCCACTTCCCAGGCTGAAGCGATTCTCCAGCCTCAGCATCCCAAGTAGCTGGGACCTCAGGCATGAGCCACAAACGCCTGGCTAATTTCTGTATTTTTTTGTAGAGAGAGGGTTTCACCATGTTGCCAGGGCTGGTCTTGAACTCCTGAGCTCAAAGCGATCTGCCCGCCTCAGCCTCCCAAAGTGCTGGGACTACACGCATGAGCCACCGTGCCTGGCTCCTTTTATAAGTGGAAAACCTTCAGAATGATCTAAGTTAAGCTGAGGTAACATTTCTTAAAAAGTGTTGATTAGTTTCGTAAATAAGCAAGAAAAGTCCAAATACAGCAAGTCTAGACCCTTTTCTATTGACCAAAAAAAGTGGAGAAACCCAGGCTACCAACCTGTTTAGAGGCTGGGGGTTAGAGAGCGAGAGAAAGAAGAAAAAAAAGATAAGTTTATTCTAAACTGTTCTGTAAATTGTTTTTAGTCAACTGTTAACAACGAAAAATAGACTGTCATCAAACCCGTGATACTGGTGAAGATCAAATTTGTAAACAGCATTATGGCACATAAGTTCTCCATAAAATGCTGTAAGATAGAAACAAAGCTGTTTTTTTTTTTTTTAATTGATGCTGATGAGCTGACAAAGGTTCAATCACTAAGCTAAATGGCTCACTTCCAAATAGGACGTTATGCAATTACAATTTGGTGTTTCAGTAAATAATAAATCATTACACATATCAGACAGACCTTCATGATTACCTGCAAATAGCTGAGACGGTAAAATCCATGAATGCTATGGACAATGAAAAAGGATTTATCTCCAGTTAGCTTATTTATTAGCCATTTTCCTCCAAAACTACCAACTACAATTAAGAAGTGAAAAGACATAGAATATCACTATTTCGCAACCCCTAGTGAATTAACGCATTTAGACAATTATCACAATGACTGTTAACATCACAAAAAGAGACATTTTTGGGGGAAGACTTAAACAAAACTAAGCCTCTGGATCTGGCTCCTAAGGTAGCTGTTAGCCATGTGTGGGTATTTAAACTTAAATCAAGTAAAATAAATAAAATTAAAAATTAAAGTTCCTCAGTCTCTTTAAGCACATTTCAAGTATTCACCTGGCACATGTGGCTAGTGGCTACCATACAGGTCTAGAATATTTTCATCACTGTAGAAAGTGCCATTGGATAGCTCTGCTCTAAATCTAACTGCCAATTACTAAGAAACACAGAGGAAAGAGGAAAATGTTAAATGACACCAGGGGGATGTGAACACCAAAGTTTGGACTATGGGAAACTCTATAGGACAAATGATCAAATTAATTCATCAAATAAATTGCAAGGAGAAACCTACAGATCAAAAGATATTTAAAAAACATATAACCAACTGCAATATATATATATATATATATATATCACTTGAATTCTGATCCAAACTAAAAAAACCTTATAAAATAAATAAGAAATCTGAATAACTAGATTTTTGAATATTACATTTTCAAAGAAGTAATAACAGTATTGTGGTTATCTTTTTTTTAAATGACATATCATTTGTAGCTCCAAACTGAAAATTTATGGATCAAATAATATGACAATTGAGATTTTGCTGCTACATAAATTTGCCTCAATATAGTGGGGAAAGTAAAAAGAGATTTAAATGAAACACAACTGGTCATGACTTAATAATGTTGAAGCTGAATATGGGGGTTTATTACACTTTTCTCTCTACCTTTGTATATACTTAAAGTTTTCTATTATAAAAAGATAAAAGGAAGAGTGAAAGAAAAGAAAAATCGATTGAAAAAGACAACAATGAAAGATAAGAAAGAATGAAAAAGAGAAAGAGGAAGAAAAAACAAAAGATATGACATTGTAGCAGACTAGGAAAAAGCACAGGGATGGCTATGCTCTCTCATTCATTCCTTCTTCCTGCAATTCCATCTCCCCTCAATAACAACAACAAAAACAAACAAAAAAGGCAAAAAACCTACAAGCACTTGAAACAGGTTAGACCAATGGAAAGAATATAGAACTGAGAGTTGGAAATACACTCTGAATACCACTGGGCAAACCACTTGGCCTCATAGGAGGTAGTTATATCCTGGTGGCTAAGGGTATGGACTTTGTAATCAGACACATTTGAGTTTGAGTCCCTGTTCCTCAACTAATTGGCTTGGGGCCTTGGTAAGTTATTTAAGTCTTCTATATTTCAATTTCTTTACCTATAATATACAAATAATGACAATACCTCTTTCAAGGGCTGGGTGTAAGAATTAAATGAAAATAATGCATGTAAAGGGGTACAGTAAAGGGCATGGCACTTAGGGAAAAGTGTAAAATAAAATTTAGGTCCCAGTTTCTGGTTTCCTGAATAGCTAATAAGCAAAATTAAAAAGTTAGATAATGTATTGGGTCCCTTCTCTCTCTAAAATTATGATCCTATAAAGTAGAATGAATTAAACTGATAAACACATACTTATTAGAAATACATTTAGCTTACATAAACCAGCACGTACTATGTAAACTTTCAGATAATAAGGTGGACTTGAATACAAAGTCACTTTTCTTGCTAAACAACTAGTAATCACACTTAAAAAGAAAGATGAATGCTTATTCAGAATACATACTAGAATATATACTATAATTATACAAATCATCTCAGAGCAAAAAATTTAATAACCAAACTTGTATGCCACTCAAGGCAGAAATTATCAGATCATAGGGTTTACAATCTTGAATTTTGAGAAGTTTTTTACCCATACTTATCTCCTTCCTCTGTCATTACTCATTTTTCCTTTGTCTTTAAACAAGTAAAAACTTTTCATCTTGAAACAAATCTTTACTTCCTGCACTTACTGACTTTTCCAGCTTTTTCCTTTCATTGTACCCATTTCTTCACCAATCAACTCAAAAATATTAACTAATTAGTTTGCATGAGCAGGGACATGAATACAACATAGGCAAATGAGACACGATCCCTATATTCAAGGAATTCATAATATATACAGGTAAGACATATACAAAAACTGAATACATTTTTGTAAGTCTGAAAAATTACATAACTGTAAATATTTTTATTAAAAAATTTTTAATGCCTGCAGTGTGACTTTTAGCTCCATTGCTCCAGTTGATCTAGAAATATTTATTGAGAGTTTTGAGTGTTAGATACTGTTTTAACTGTTCTAGGCACCAAGGAATTCATCATAAACAAAGCAAACAAAAATCCCTGCTGCAGGGAGATGTTTTTAAAATCTCCACTAACTGGCTTTTTTTTTTTTTTTTTTTTTAGACTAAGGG
Organism: Hylobates moloch; assembly: GCF_009828535.3. Classification (NCBI taxonomy): domain Eukaryota; kingdom Metazoa; phylum Chordata; class Mammalia; order Primates; family Hylobatidae; genus Hylobates; species Hylobates moloch. The sequence continues at coordinate 32,547,230 of NW_026652285.1, read as the reverse complement.
CCTTTTCTCAGATCTCAAACTCCTTGACTTTTCTTTGGCATCTGACACTGTTGACAGTTTCACTGTAAACCATCACACATATTTTCTGAATATTATAAGCTACCAGCCCTGACTTCTTACCTAAATTCCAATTCCAAAAGTTTTAATTCCAAATCCCTATCTTCACATAGTGGTTTTCACTGATAATTCAACAGCTCACCTTCTCCTCAAACCAAATCTTTTCCCTAACCTCCTAGAGTCATCAAGAATGCTATTTACTCAGTTCAAAATCTAAATGTCATCAAGACTCCATCCTGTCTGCATTCCCTACTGGTTGAAGAAATAATGATTCCTCACTCACAGCATTTCCTTCTCTTTGAAGTGAGCTCTATGAGTTTTAACAGCCCTGGTCTCTCTCCACACCCCTGATACACTTCTCCCATGATCAGGATGGCTGACTTAGCTGACCATTGAGTTTGGTAGGGGAAAGTAAACACACGTAACACAGCCCTTACCTCTCCTCCTCTGGGAGTAAGTCTAATTCTGTCACTTAGTGTGTGCCTAGAGATAAAAGTCACATTCGACATCTGTGTAACTAGTAATAAAAGTAATATTTTTGGACGTATCTGCCTTATTTCTCAATTAGTTAAGAACTTGGTTGGGGAAGAAGGGTGACTATAGTATTCAGTTAATTTGCTAAGTTATATAATTTCTAGCATTCCAGATTTTAAGAAATTAGACCTTGCCTGCTGCTGGTGCCTCATTACAAGATACCTCCTAAAAATCATTCACCCTATAGAACATCAGTAGAAAAAGCAAGAAACAAAGTGAAAAGTCAGGCAAGTCATATTTCCCAAAGTAGCAGAGCTACTTTAAAAGCTTCCTTATGATATCATCAAGGTGCCATTTTTGCTTTAAAAAGCTATTCTTCTGGCAGTAAGTGTGCAGCAAACTTAATTTGCAATAGTGATTTGATATGTCACTGAATTCTCTGGTAGCCATTTAGATGAGGTGAATCAGTGTCATGTCTTATAATCAGACCATATCTTGCAAAATCTTTCTACATCTTCATTATTATTACTTATGAGAAGTTATAGTCCCAGTTAAGTAGTTCTCTCAGTTTTAAAAATAACAAGATCCACGTTATTACTTGAAGACTCCTCTAAAAGATGAGACTATTATTTCTTGAGTGCTAAGACTAGACATACATGACCAAGCCTGAAAGAAAGGTAGGGCTTTATGAATGGGTAGTGCTTCAGTGGAACTTTCATAAACAGGTTCAACCAGAAAAATTCAAACCTACAGACAACTTTTAAGAATAGTACAGTGAATACCTACATGGTCTTCATCAAGATGCACCCATCCTTAACACTTTGCAACATTTGCTTTAATTCTCTCTCTATATACACAAATTATTATTACATACTATTATTTTGAAGGACTATGTTAGAATTTGTTATAGACATTATGTTCATTCATTCCTAAATCCTAGCATGTATCTCCTAAGAACAAGGACACCAACACACCCAACCACAATATAATCACCAAATTCAGGATCACAGTATTGGTATAATACTACTATTTAATATCCAGTCTATATTCAAATTTTACCAATTTATCCTGATAATGTCCTTTATAGCAATTTTCTTTCATTCCAGGATCCAATCCAGGATCACATATTGCATTTTGTTGTCACATCTCTTTAGTTTCCTTTAATCTGTAACAGTTTCTTAGCCTTTCTTTGTTTTTATAACACTGACATTTTTTCTTTTTTTTTTTTTTTTTTGAGATGGAGTCTTGCTCTGTCGCCCAGGCTGGAGTGCAGTGGCGCAATCTCGGCTCACTGCAAGCTCCGCCTCCCAGGTTCACGCCATTCTCCTGCCTCAGCCTCTCCGAGGAGCTGGGACTACAGGCGCCCGCCACCACGCCCGGCTAATTTTTTGTATTTTTAGTAGAGACGGGGTTTCACCGTGGTCTCGATCTCCTGACCTCATGATCCGCCCGCCTCGGCCTCCCAAAGTGCTGGGATTACAAGCGTGAGCCACTGCGCCTGGCCTAACACTGACATTTTTAAAGAGTACAGGCATTGATGTTTTGAGGAATATTCCTCAAACTGGGTTTGCCCGACTATTTCTTCAGAATTCAAATTATGCAATTATAATATTTTCCTTCTCAGTGCATCATGTCAGCAGACAATCACTTTGCCCCATTATTGGTGATGTGAACCCTGGACAATTAGTTAAGGTACTATCCAACAGACTTCTCCAAAAACAATTATACTTAATAAATAGTTGTATAACTAGTAGCCTCTATAATTTTATTTATTTATTTTTATTTTTTAGAGACAGGGGTCTTGCTATGTTGTCCTGGCTGGTCCTGAACCCCTGGCCTTAAGCAATCCTCCCACCCTGGCCTCCCAAAGTGCTGGGATTACAGGCATGAACCACTGTGTCTGGCTGCCTCTGTAATTATTATGTAATCTTACCTGTTCACATACATCACGGCACATTTGGTTATCCTTTGAATGATTACAACACAATGCACCTAGGGAGAAAAAAAATAGACATCAAATGTTGTTCCACTGTTAAACAAGATGACTAAGCTAATTCACATGGTTACATAAACCATTTATTCAGTAGATTATTATTATTATTATTCATTTTAACTCAACAAACCTTTACTGAGCACCTATTACAAGTCAAGGACAGTGTTAGGTTTGGGGACATGGTCCCTGTCCTCAAGAAGCTTGCAGTCTAATAGGGGAGACTGTCATGTAATAATAATAGCTACTATTTAGTGTGTGCTATGTCCCAGAATTCGACCAAGTTTGTTGTATGCATTTTCTTATCTAATCCTTACAATTACCGTATGGACTAGAGCTATTATTAAACCAATAATAAAAAGTCAACTGATAAAAAGATAGTGAATTTTGTTTTGAGCATGTGAATCTGAGGTTCCTACAGAATATCCTGATGGAAATTCCAGTAAACTCAGAAATTCAGGCCTGGAGTGCAGGTAAAGCCAAGCCTAAAGATCCAAATTTGGAACTCATCAGCATAAAGGAGTATATGGAAATGAATGATATTGTCTAGGGAGAGTTTCTAGTGAGAAGAGAACATAGCACCAGATTCTAAAGAAGAGCAACATCTGAGATATGGAAAGAAAGGAAAGAGACGAGATGGAATAGTCAGAAAGGTAGGTTAACCGTGAGAGTGGCATCACAGGAGGAGTAGTGTCATGCACCACGAGAGTCAAGTTAGACTGTAGAATGAAAAAAGGAAATGGGTTTACTAATTAGCCACTTGGTGAGCTTCACAGGTACTTTCTATGGAACTGGTAGAAGTGAATGATATTAAGGAGTAAACCACAGGTGAGGAAGTACAGACATCAAAAATAGAGTCATAAGAAGTCTAGCAATGACGGGAAGGAAAAAGAGTAGTAATTATACAAAGATGCAAGGTTCCAAGATTTTCCTCCCTTTTTCAGAGTGGAAAAGACTTGACCTTCTTTACAGACAGAAAAGAGCAGTAGAGAGCTAATGTTCCTCTGACAGAACAAGTCTCAAGAGGACTCCAAAGGGGATAAAACCAAGTGTATATGAGAAGGCATATCCCTGGAAAGAAACAGGGAATACTTCTTCTTCTAAGATATTTATTAACTTAAAAAAATTTTATGAGCAGCTTAAGTACTAGGCATTGATCATCCATTCAAAAAAACATAAGTCTCTGTTCTCTTGAAACTTAAAGAGCAGATATTAAACTATATATGTAATATACACATACATATATATATGGAGACAGAGAGAGAGAATACGAATGTGAAATGGTGGTAAATGTTATGGCAATAATAAAGCAGATTAAAGAGTAAGGAGGATGTGTGTGTGGGAGTGAGTGGGTATTTTATAGGGCAGGCTAGGAAGGCTTCACTGAAAAGGTGTCACTCAAGCAGATACCTTAAAGTAAGGGAACAAGCCACAACGAATTTTCCAAAAGGCAGAAACAGCAAGTGCAAAGTTTCTGGTGTGTTCAAAGAAGAGCAAAGAGTGTGGCTAGAAAAGAATGACTGAAGGGTAGAGTAGGACATAATGCGGTCAGAGAAGGGGACCAGATCATACAGGTCTCTATAGGCCATGGTAAGAACTTTGGCTTTTACTCTGAGAAGGATGGAAAACCACCCACGGGTTTTGAGCAGCATGTCATAATCAGAATAACATTTTTAAAAGACCACTCTGGTTCCTGTGTTAAAAATATAATACACAGGAGTAAGGGAGGAAACACTAATAGGCTATTGCAGTAGTCTTGATAAGAGACTGTAGTGTCTTCAACTAGGGTGGCAGCAGTGGAGATGGTTTTAAGTAGTCCGAATCTGGATCTATTATGAATATAAAGCTGACAGGATATGCTAATGGATTGGAAGTGAAATATGGAAGAAAAAGAATTAAGAATGACTCTAAGGTTTTTGGTCCAACAAAGTGAGAAAACAGAAATATCTAGAAATACCATTAACTGAAATGGAAAAGACTAAGGGAGGAGATCTCAGAGAGAGAGAGATGATCAGAAATTCAGTTTTAGATATAATTTTGAGATGCCTATTATATATCTAAAATAATATACTGAGTAGGGAGTTGAATATATGAATTTGAGAAGACTCCAAACTGGAGATGGCAATTTGGGAGACACACTATGTAGATGATATTTAAAGCCATGACGGCATCTGGGGAGGGACGAGATCTGAGAACTGAGCAATGCATTCCATCCTTCAGAGACAGGTGAGAGTGGTCAATGTATGGGAAGATAATTAAGAGAAAGAATGGTGTCCAAAAAGCCAAATAAAATGTTTCAAGAAGATGTTAACCATGTTAGATACTGCTATCAAGTAATGAGGATTTCAAACTGATCACAGTATTTGGCAATGTGAAAGATATTGATGATGACCTTAAATAAATGTCATCAATGTGAAATAAAGGGCAAAAGCCTGACTGCAGTGAGTTCAAGAGAGAATTCAAGAAAATACAGACAATTCTTTTGAGGAAGTCTACTTTTAAGCAGTGGTAGAACACTGTATAATAAATAATTTGACTGGCCTTTCTCCTTGGTTCCTGGGAGGGAGACTCTAAATCATTGGAATTTCCTGAGTAACAGGAGTGTCTTTGTTATGCTAATAAGGTGACCCATGGTCTCACCTATCAAGCTTGCCCAAACAGTGGCCCATGGGCTGCATGTGGCCCAGGCCCAGCTTTGAATGTGGTTCAACACAAATTGGTAAACTTTCTTAAAACATTACAAGATTTTTTTTTTTGCAGCTCATCAGCTATCATTAGTGTTAGTGTATTTTACATGTGAAATAAGACAATTCTTCCAGTGTGGCCCAGGGAAGCCAAAAGATTAGACACCCCTGACCTAGATAGTTTCAGGACGGGGGCTGGCACATCAGAAAGAACAGCCATGTGTTTAAAGAGCTGGGACTTTTAGCCACATGGGATCAACCTGATCTCCCAACTTCCAGGGATTGAAGGGGGACTGCAGATTGATCTCAACCATATGACCAATAATTCAATCACGTATGCCTATGTAATGAAACCCCAATCAATACTCTGGACATAGAAGCTCAGTGGAGCTTTCCTGGTTGAACACACAGATGTACTGGGAAGATGATGCAACTGATTCCATAAGAGGACATAGAAGCTCTGCATTCCCTCCTAGATCTCACCTTATGAGGCTCTTTATTTGACTGATCCTCCTGAACTGTACCCCTTATATTAAAACCATTATTTAAAGTATAGTGCTTCCCAGAGTTCTGTGAGTTGATCTAGCAAATTATTGAACCTGAGGGGGTCATGGGAACCCTGGATTTATAGCCAGTTGGTCAAAAGTGTGGGTGGCCTGGGGACCCTTGAACTTAAGCTAGTGTCTGGATTAAGGGCAATCTTGTTGGGGACCATGCCCTTTAACTTGCGGGGTAGATGCTGATTCTGGGTGGCAGAACTGAATTACATTATATCCAGTTGGAAGTAAATCAGAATATAGAGAAATGAGGTGGTTCTTGGAAGGGCATGTGGGTTTTAAAAGAGGCACTGTGTTTAGGAATAGGGATACAATAGTGAACAAAAGTTATGCTCTCTAACTTCACCCAGGTTACCATCTGGTAGTAGGACAAAATCTAGACAAGAGTAAAGAATTCAAGGACATCAATAAATTAACAGGGAAATTGACAGCACCTCATTTTCTCAGTGAAATAGTGATTAGATCTGAAAATAGATAGGGCTGAGATAGGGCTGGGGGCTTGAGTTGAAATTATAGAGGTCTGAAACAGCCACTTTGGAAAATAGAGAAAGAAAACAACTATAAATACGTTTCTCAAACCTGTGTTCAAAACAACACTGCTTCATCAACTTAGAGAAAGAAATGTCAAATTAGAGAAAAGGAAAAAGGTTGCCAAGCAGCATTATGGCTCCAGAGGAATTCATAAATTGGCTATAGCGATAATCATCAGAGGCATGTAACTGTTGTAGAGCGCAGAAGACTGAAAAGAGGATAGGGTTGGAATGGTCAGCAGCTGTCTAGAATTGGCAAGTCAAAAGACACAGGAGGGAAAAATACTACATTTCAGGCAGGTAGATCTGGTACAATGGTTTAAAACACCTGTTTTTACATATATATATAAAATATATATATATTTACATATATTCAACCTGTGTGTCTGTGCACGTGTATGCAACATAATCCTCTCTTCAAATGAAATCTATACAACTTCAGTATACATATTAGATAAAAGTAGAACTTTTTTTATTGAAAAGTAGGATTGGTATTGAGGAGAAATGAATGAGTAAACAAATGAATAAAAGAAGTCCTCTTCAGATCTTACCAACCAAGTTTCTAAGTTTTAAACTGGAAATCACTTTTCCATAAAACAATGACAGGGTCTAGGATGTTACTGCCATATTACTACAGTTTAGTTTAGTTAGCTTTTTTTTTTTTTTTGAGACTGGCTTTCTAATATTACTTCTATGTCAAAACATGTCTTGAAGTTCTAAACATTTGGTTTACAAAATTCTGAAGGACACATAAAAATTTCACTACATTTCAGAAGAAAAAAAATGTGCCTTGATTGTAGTAAGGCTGTAGTTACTTTCTATGAAGGGCTAACACAAGGGACGACCAAAGCACTCATGAGGGTTTTCGTTTTTTTTGAGAGTCTCACGCTGTCACCCAGGCTGGAGTGGAGTGGTGCAGTCTTGGCTCACTACAACCTCCACCTTCAAGTGATTCTTGTGCTTCAGCCTCCCAAGTATTAATAGCTGGGATTATAGGCATGCACCACCATGCCCGGCTAATTGTTGTATTTTTAGTAGAGATGGGGTTTTGCCATGTTGTCTAGGCTGGTCTTGAATTCCTGGCCTCAAGTGATCCGCCCACCCTGCCCTCCCAAAGTGCTGGGATTACAGGCATGAGCCACCACACCTGGCCGACACTTTCTTATAACAACTCCTCTGCAATGCCACACCAAACTACATCCATCTCCTAAGACTCTGCTATGTCCCTACCCTCATTAGATTGGGAGGATAGTCAGGAAAAAAGGCTCTCCTGAGTGACACTGATGTGCTCTTTTGAAGAGCTCTAGAAGTTGGCACTTTCTACTACTAGCGTCTAACACAAAGGTCATATGAGGGCAGAAAATCCTGCTGGTCATAATCAAAGATAATTCAGGATAACATATGGTCCCAATAAACAGAAAAAGGCTCAGCAAAAAGTAAACAATCAGGCAGACAGGAGTCTGATTTGGACCTAGGGATTTTTGAAAAACAATTTCTTGGAGCAAAGGTCTATTTAGAACAGAAGCACAAAATGTGTTATAATTAAAACTCCACTAACAGAGGTCTTACTAAAAAAATAACTATAAAAGCCTTTTTTCCAATTTAATGGTGAAGGTCAAATCTACAGGGGAGTATCCCTCAAAGTTAAATTTTTAAAATAATTCTTTTTTTTCATTTAAAAAACCTCAAAAATTTGGAAAACAAGAAGAAAACGAAAAATTATATTTCCACTGTCCTGCCACAACATCTGTTGACATTTTGGCATATATTCCTTCTAGTCTTTCCAAAAGACTTTTTGATACTTCTGACAAAATGGGATGAAAGAGGGCAGCCTAAAGTCTCCTGGTAATAACTTCTTTCCTTCTCCCAACCAAATGTTCTTCTGTAACAGTATATGTCTTCTCTTGAGGGCATTGCTACTCTCCACGAACAGGACAGGGGACCTCTGCTCCATCACATTTTCTACACCCTCTTCTTACCCTTAGCCATTATTGTATCTGCACACATTTTTCTTCCTTTGAAATAGTTAAAGCTCATTAGAATCTTTAACGTTGCATATTTTTCAAGAAATAAATGTCTACAAATAGACATCCATTCATATGACTTCGTTATCAATGGGAGAAGAATTCAAATGCAATTAATGTGGCAATTAAGGGTCTTTATCTTTTTCAGAGCAACTAAAAGGGATTAATTGGGTCATTCAACTATTACAGTACAAATAAAACAAAACAAAACAAAACTCTCCCAGGCCTAATGCTTTCTATAAGATAATGAATTCTGGATATATTCTGGGTTTATAATTTGATCCTAATATATTCTAAAAGAATAATAGTTTAAAACTCTGCTTATTTTCGTAAAATGGAATTGAACAGATAAAGATGGAACAGTTCAAAATAAAATGTGATACTGCTATGATGAAAATAAAAAACACAGGTGTTATCTTCATTAAAGACATCAGTATGAGTGTCGTATCTTGCATTCTTATTCCAATAGTCTGTGATTATAAAGTAAAAATTAAAAATTGATTACTGAAGGCCACATATTTTGGGCTTAAGAAGGTATTAGTGTAGCCTGAAAATATGCAAGCGGAATTATCCAATAATTAGAAACACCGAGTTTCAGCTGCTGGTTTTGGCCATGTGTATACTAAAGACAGGCAAGTAAGCAGGAAGCACATGCTCCAGCCACATGCAGAAAAACGCAGCTTCTAAAGCCAACTAGCTTTAAAAAAACAAACACACACCCTAATCCAAAACTAAGAAATATCCATAGAATTATAGGATTTTTGAAGTTAAAAGGGATTTTGCCACAGATGTCTCACAAAAGCTATAATTCAGTTGGTTAATGAAAAGCAATTCTTGTTTCCTAAAAAAAAAAAAAAAAGATTCCCTCTAATTAATGTCTCCCTAAAGAACAACTAAAACAGTGTGTATGTGTATAAATATATATATACACACACATATACATACATAGATGTGTGTGTGTGCACGTGCACTGAGTGTGTACTATACACTTCAGGAGAAAAAAACTAAATCTGAGTTGATACTGGAAAAAGGTCATTCTAAATTTAAAAAACTAATTTAAAAATCTGTTTTTTTAATGTAAAATCTTATTTTTAATCAAATTTTAATTTTCAAAATAACTTGGAAAATGACAATCACTTAAAAAACATTTAAATGAGAACTGCAACTTTAACTTATAAATACATTCATGCAATTGTCACATATAACCCTTTAAAAATATACATGTGGGTATATCTGCTTAAAGTATACAGTCAGCCAAGGAAGCACCAAAGAGTGAGAGGATTACTCACATACCCACCACCTCAATTCAACATTGCTAACATCTTGTCATACTGCCGTATCTATCTGTATGTATGTATGGATAGATACATAATTTTTTTCGCGAATCATTTGCAAGTTACATGTATCGTTCTCCACTGCTTGCCTCATATCGCACTGCTGCAGCAGCCAATTATATTAAGTCAATTGTAGTACCAATATGACTGCCAGATTATTTTTTTTAACAAACCTTTCATGACATCCCTCTTCTAATCAAGGGCCTACAATGGCTTCCTGCTATTCCAATTCTAAAATTTCAAAGTCTTTCTCTAGCCTTCCCTTCCCTAAACTTCTATTACTTTTAGCAAAGAAAATCTACACTTACCTAGAACACAGTCCTCTGCCTGAAATGCTTGATGCCCACTTCCTGCTGACTCCAAACATATTGCAAGGCTCAACTATCATCTTAATTCTTAGTAAGCCTTTCTTCTCCAACAACTCTAGGCCATGTTGATGTTTTTGTTATTTAAGACCCTACTATTCTAGTGAGAGTTGGAAACTTTAACACTTAACTCTTCTCTAATCATTTCATGTGGGTTCTCTTGGTATCCCCAGATTGATTGTAAGCTTCTTGGTACAATTAGCACAGTGCTCAGCTCAAAAATTAGATTCACTGACTAATAAGGAATAATGGGATTCCTAGCCAGAGCAAATAGACAAGAGAAAGAAATCAAGGGCATCCAAATTGGTAAAGAGGAAGTCAAACTGTTGCTGTTTGCCGATCATATGATCGTATACCTAGAAAACCCTAAAGACTCATCCAAAAAGCTCCTAGATCTGATAAATGAATTCAATAAAGTTTCAGGATACAAAATCAAGGTATAAAATCAGTAGCACTGCTATACACCAACAGTGACCACTCTGAGAATCAAATCAAGAACTCAACCTCTTTTATAATAGCTGCAAAAAAATAAAATAAAATACTTAGGAATATACCTAACCAAGGAGGTGAAAGACTTCTACAAGGAAAACTACAAAACACTGCTGAAAGAAATCACAGACAACAGAAAACAAATGGAAACATACCCCATGCTCATGGATGGGTAGAATCAATATTGTCAAAATGACCATACTGCCAAAAGCAATAGACAAATTCAATGCAATTCCCATCAAAATACCATCATCATTCTTCACAGAACTAGAAAAAACAATTCTAGTTCCTAAAATTTGAATTTCAATCCTAAAATTCATATGGAAGCTTCAAATTATACTATAAGGCTATAGTCACCAAAACAGCATGGTACTGGTATAAAAATAGGCACATAGGAACAGAATAGAGAACCCAGAAATAAAGCCAAATACTTACAGCCAACTGATCTTCAACAAAACAAATGAAAACGTAAAGTGGGGAAAGGGCATCCTACTCAACAAATGGTGCTGGGATAATTGGCAAACTGTATGTAGAAGAATGAAACTGGATTCTCATCTCTCACCTCATACAAAAATCAACTCAGGATTGATCAAGACTTAATTCTAAGACCTGAAACTGTAAAAATTCTAGAAGATAACATCGGAAAAACCCACCTAGACATTGAATTAGGCAAAGACTTTATGATCGAGAACCCTAAAGCAAAAGCAACAAAATCAAAGATAAATACATGGGACTTAATTAAACTAAAAAGCTTCTGCACAGCAAAACAAATAATCAGCAGAGTAAACAGATAACCCATAGAGTGGGAGAAAATCTTTGCAAACTATGCATCTGACAAAGGACTAATATCCAGAATCTACAAGGAACTCAGACAAATCAGCAAGAAAAAAACAAACAGTCCATTAAAAAGTGGGCTAAGGACATGAATAGACAATTCTCAAAAGAAGATACACAAACGCCGACAAACATACGAAAAAATGCTCAACATCATTAATTACCAGGGAAATGCAAATCAAAACCACAATGCAATACCACCTTACTCATGCAAGAATGGCCATAATTAGAAAATAAACAAATAACAGATGTTGGAGTGGATGTAGTGAAAAGGGAACACTTTTACATTGCTGGTAGGAATGTAAACGAGTATAACCACTATGGAAAACAGTAGGGAAATTCCTTAAAGAACTAAAAGTAGATCTACCATTTGATCCAGTAATCCCACTACTAGATATTTATCCAGAGAAAAAGAAGTCATATGAAAAAGACACTTGCACACGCATGCTTATAGCAGCACAATTGGCAACTGCAAAAATATGGAACCAGCCCAAATGCCCATCAATCAACAAGTGGATAAAGAAAATGTGGTATATGTGTGTAGCAGCACAATTAGCAATTGCAAAAATATGGAATCAGCCCAAATGCCCATTGGATAAAGAAAATGTGGTATATGTGTACACACACACACACACACACACACATATGCACACTATGGAATACTACTCAGCCATAAAAAGGAATGAAATAATGGCATTTGCAGCAACCTGTATGGAGTTGGAGACCATTATTCTAAGTGAAGTAACCCAGGAATGAAAAACCAAACATTGTATGTTCTCATTTATCAAGTGTCAGCTAAGCTATGAGGACACAAAGGCATAAGAACAGTACAATGGACTTTGGGGACTCGGTGGCAGCAGGGGAAGAGTGAGCAGGGGGTGAGGGATAAAAGACTACACATTGGGTACATTGTAGTGATGGGTGCGCCAAAATCTCAGAAATCACCACTAAAGAACTTATTCATGTAACCAAACACCACCTGTTCCCCTAAAACCTATTTAAAAAAAATAGGTAGTAATATCCTATAGTTATACAATGCCTTTTTAACAGGAAAAAAGTACAAAAAATTTTCTCTCATTATATTAATACTATTTCAGTACCATATTTCATATGGTAACTCACCTATAATTTAGAAAATAACATATGATTTTTAAATCAAAAGATAAATTGGACTAAATCATACACTCAGGTAAGAGGCAGGCAGCCAGTTGGTGGTGGGCTCTGCAGCTATAAGGTCAAGAAGAGCTGAGGCTAGGAAGCTGACATTTTATAAGGGTGTGGAAACCATGTGCAAAAAAAAAAAAAAAAAAAAAAGGAAGCTGATTGAGGGAGAGAGGAAACTGGAAGAGATGCACAGAGAGAAGCCATGTGAGATAGAGACTGTCTCTAAAAGAACACACGGGAAGTCTAATTTCCCGTCAGTCTTGGTTCCTGTCAACTTTCTAGTTCCTGTAGCAGTCCCTGAGGTAGAGATGTGCTGAATTTCCTACCACTGGCTTTCCATGTGATTTCCTGTTAAATGCTATATAATCAGCCCCCTAATCCTGACTTATTTTGGGTTTTGTTCCTTAGAGTCAAAAGAACTGTAACCTAGACATTCATCATTATGAAACAACTAAAGCAAATGACTCTTCTAAAGTCCTCTTCCCAGAGGCTAACAGTCAGTATTTTTAGATAATTCCCCTCCCCACTGCAGCAGGGCTCCCATCTCTAAACAAAGGATCTAAAAGTATAGCTCCCAATTATCTCATGGTCAGAACACATCTCTTAATACTCCACTTAGAGTCTTGTTCAAGTTATCTATGTGCTTTACAGCATCCATCATACTATGTGCTATATACCTGATGAAACCACATGCTTTTTCCTCAAATATATTCTTCAGATTTAGGATATAAATAGGTATGTACTAATATAACCACATAATATTAGCAATGTAGGTATTAAACATTTTGGGGTGATATTTCCTGTCTGAATTTCCCACCAAACTTAAGCTCCTATTTTTGCTTACCACTTTATACCTCTATCACAGTGTCTGTCAGTATTAATAGCTTAATAAATATTTGCTAAATGGATTACTCACAAGTATGGAATTTGGCTTACTAAGCAATGGCCCTAGTGTGATTATTACTAATATTCATCCTAAACATGTACAAAAATAGAACTTTTTATTCTCTCCTTTCCTTACCTTCCAACCCTCCTCCAAAATGCTCTTCCTCCAACTTCCCTACTTCAGTAAATGGCATCAACTTTTATTAAATTGCTCATGATAAAAAAAAAAACCTATGAGTAATCCTTAATTCCTTCTTCCCTTACTTCCCACGTCTAATCCATCAGCAATGTATTTTAAATATCCCCTCTCCTAACTCCACACCACTCTACTCTTAAGTCAACTCTTATCTCCTGCTTGAACTACTGCAATGGCCTTCTAGTCATCCTGCTTATACTCTTACCCCACTACAATAATTTTTTTCATTCAGCAGCAAGACTGATCTAAAATAGAAATAAAATCATATCACTCTTACTTAAAACTCTATTGGTTTCTATCTGTGCGCAGAATAAAATCTATAATCCTTATGTGGTTTTTTGCAAGGCTCTGCACCATCTAGCCCTAGGATACTCTGTTGGTCACTACATTCTAACCATATAACCTTTTGTTCCTTATGCCTTAAGGCTTCTGCACTTCCTGGACCTCACCCCTGTCTTTCATAAGAATACCCACCACCTTCTCAGCCTTCAGATCTCAGTTCTAAACTTTACCTTCTCAAAGAGGCAGCTCTTATAAACTCTTTTGAAGTTCTTTTACATAAAGAACTACTCATCCTCCATTCACACAATTCTCTGTGTTAGCCATTTGGTTTAGTTCCTTCACGGCATCCTTATCATACCTAGAAATCATTTTGTTATGTATTTATCTATTTATTGTCTATCGCCTCTCTCCCAGAATGTAAGCTCCTTGGAGGAACAGCTCTGCACCTAGAACAGTGCCTGACATATAATAAGTACTCATATAGTATTTTTTGGATAAACAAACCTCATAGTATCTCTTTTGTTCTTTTAAAAACCACATTTATAATATATAAAAATAACCTCCTTGACCTCTTCCCATTTTTCTACAAGTGGCAGGCACACAGTGAAAAGTATGATTAATGAAAGATTGCTTAAATTTATGGATGCCAGACAGAAACTTTTAGCTGCATACCAGAATAAACTGTCATATCTGGTCTATCACCAATCCTAGCTCTTTCTACAGTGTGGGCCAAGATACTTCTTTGGTAAGAGAATCTGCTTCTTATTACTTTGCTCCAGATAGGCGTTTGCTTTTTCTAACTTAAAATTCATTACATTCTTCTTCTGGATTCTAGGTTTACCATTACCTAATTCCTTAAATGTCAACTTACTGAAACCTGGCCCTTAAAGTTATATCCTTCCCTCTTTTGTACTATTACAAAGCAACTTACATAAAAACAGAGCCATTATCAGGTGCCATGACACACGATGCTGATACTGCAGGATAGGGTCCCTTCTCATCCTCCAAAGAGAAAATCACTGAGCAAGTCATTTCACTTTCACACCTCCATCCCCCAGGAATAGGAATAATTAAGGTAATAAGATTTGCAAAGTTGTATAATAGAGGGGGTCAATAACCTGCAAAGCCTTATACCAGAGCAGACAGAAGTACCCAATCTTGGATGTGGTTAAGAAGGGAAGGAAGACTGAGCAGGAATACAAGCAAAGCCTTCACTAAATACAATTTTATATTGTGTTCTTAATTCTGTTTAGGATTGAAAAGCATTTTCTATACTTTCTACAATTCACAGTGGAAGCCTTTGTCCATTATATTACTCAATGTCCTTTAGTAAGGAACCAGGCAATACATGCTTCCTAGAATTTAGTATAAAGAACACGTCTCACTTTTAGATCAAACTTGGAATTTTTTTTTTTTATCAAACAATGCAAACTATATGTTGTCATGAACTTTTAGAGCTTAGAAGGGCCTTTAGAAATCAACTAACCCAGCATTTTCTGAAGTGCGCTTTAGGTGTTATGAAGAAAAAAAGAATTTTATGAGCAAACGAGTTTCTTTCTTTAACAACTTCATTGAGCTACAATTTGTATACCATTAAATTAACCCTTTTAATATGTACAATTCAGTTGTTTTTAGTATATTCACAGAGTTGTGTAGCCATCACCACTATCTAATTTTAGAACATTTTCATTACTCCCAAAAGAAACTTCATACTCATTAGCAATCATGCCATTCCCCCGGCAAAAAAGTTTCTTGTTTTTTTTTGTGGTTGTTTGTTTGTTTTACCACAGGAATCCTTGGACCCTTTATTGTGAATCTAATGTGTTTTGTGAATTTATAAGACAGGGTACCATATGCAGTATTTCCCGAACATACTTAATAGCTAATATTTCACTGCTTACTACGCTAAATGCTGGACATGTATTACCTCGATTCTCATAATAAAATCTGTGAGGTACCATTTACAATAAAGGTGGCTATTTGAGCACAAAAAGATTAAAGCTAAGTAATTTGCTCAATGTTCTTAACCATGCCACTGTACTACCTCCTGCAGAACTGACTGGTTGTGGGAGGAGAATGGACAACTAGTATTTCATAATTTTTTAAGTGTTTCAGTTCAATCTCTTTTAATTTAACAGGGAGAAAAATGGGGCCCAGAAAAGTAATCTGATTTAGCCAATACACAGCATTTTCTCTTTTATTCTTTGGGATAGTTTACAGCTACATTTGAAACCTAGCTATAGTTAATACCCTTGTTGGAACTGACTTTGCTTTTTTTTTTTTTTTTGAGACAGGGTCTCACTCCCGAGGGCAGTGGCACATCACTGCAGCCTCAACTTCCCGGGGCTCGAGCAATCCTCCTATCTCAGCCTCGCAGGTAGCTGGGACAACAGGCATACACTACCACGCCCGGCTAATTTTTGTATTTTTAGTAGAAATGGGGTGTCACTATGTTAAGCAGGCTGGTCTCGAACTCCTGGGCTCAAGGGATCTGCCCGCCTCCACCTCCCAAAGTGCTGGGATTACAGGCGTGAGCCTACCGCACCCGGCTGACTTTGCTTTTTTTTTTTTTTTAGGTGGCTCTCCCTGTCTCCCTGTAAGCAATGCACTTCACCACTTTTGCATGCACACATCCTAGCCATCTTTCAATGTCTAGTACAGCTAGGGGGAATCGCTCCACTTTCCACTCATCCTAGGTCGATGTCCTCTCTCTCCCTCTGTGCACTCATACACGGCCCTTCATTTCCTCTGGACATTTCTGCCTTGAATTCGAGTTACTTCAAGCTCCTGCTGTACCCCATCTCCTACCGAGAGAGCTTTTGGAGGGAAGGAGTCGGCGTCCACTCAAAAGGCCAGCAAGTGAGAAGCAATCAATAATCACTTAACAGTTTCCTATCCATCCTTGGTTTAGTTCTTGTAGAGCAAGAATTCCTCTCCTCAAGCCTGCCAGCCCCCGGGGGGCAGGGTTTACTGATTTTTAATGTCTCCTACCCGAGTCCTGGACCCACCACGCGGGCTGTGGGGACCGTCAGTGCTCACCGCCACCAAGGTCGTTCTGAACCAAGTGCGGGTCAAGTAACAAGTAACAATAACTAACTGGGGCCGCGGTAGGGCGGCTGCGTATCCGAAATCCCATCCAAACCTCGCGACGATCCTGGGCGGGGGCATCGCACCCTTTTCTGACAAGCACCAGAGGCAAGCGAAAGGGTCAGTGCCGAAGAGGGGGCCCGTGTCGGTGGCTGACAGACCAAGGCCTCGAACCCGAGTCACCGCTCAGAAGATCTTGGGGCGGAGAGAGTTCCTCACTCGCCCCGCCTCGGCACCCGCCTCTGGAGCGCTGAGACCTCGGGTCCCGGGGTCACCGGACGTGGGCAGGGACTGGGGGTCGCGCGCACCCCCGCCCCCTGCCCCGCGCCATCTTGGAGCGCTGAGGCGGCCGCTCCCGACAGCTTCGAACCGTTGCTCCGGAGGTTACTCACCCGCACTGCCCGGAGCCAGGCCCCCTGCCACCTCCGCGACCCCCGCCACGGCCAGCAGAAGGAGCAGCGCGCCTCGCAGAGAGGCCCGGACGGTCGCCATGTCCGGGCCGGGCGGCTCCAGAGCCGCGGGATGCTCGGACCCAGCTTGGCCGCAGCCGCTACCGCCGCTGCTCGCGCGAGGCCCCGCCCCCAGCGCCCGGTCCTTTGGTGATTGGCTGCGGCCTGCTCAAGCCCCGCCCCCTGCCTCACAATGTTTCCAAAACCTCCCGGGGGCGGGAACGTGCCCCGTACCGGGGCTCTTTGTTATGGCCCAACTGTGTGTCGGCTTCTGCCCGGAGTCCACCAGCCCACGTTCTCCCAGAGTGAAGTCAGAGGATGTCAGAGCTGGGAGAGTCATTAGAAAACCCCTGCCACCTCCTGAGGTTTCGGGCCACTGAGGTGAGAGAGGAGACTGACCTTACTCAAGATCACACTGCAAGTTCACCTGAGAACGAGGGCTTAGTCCAAGGCCGAACCAAAGGGGCTTCTCTCCTTCACGTACCCTCAATAATACTCGCAATATTCTTTCTGCCGAGACGCTGCCTCTCACCCACAGAAGGCGTGTCACCCGGGATCCTTCAGCCTCCCACAGACACGGCCCCCTGACAAGAGTTCACCACTAAAGCTCTTTGGTACATATAGCCTCAATGTGTCTTTGATGTACTTTAAAAATTATTTATTTATTTAGACAAGAGTCGCTCTGTCGCCCAGGCTGGGGTGCAGTGGCGCGATCTCGGCTCACTGCAACCTCCACCTCCCGGGCTCAAGCGATCCTCCCACCTCAGCCTCCTGAATAGCTGGGACCACGGGCGCAGGCGACCACACCCGGCTGATTTTTATATTTTTTTTTGCAGAGAAGGGGTTTCACCATATTTCTCAAGCTGGTGTCGAACTCCTCGCCTCAAGCAATCCCCCAGCCTCCTCCTCCCAAAGTAGGGGGATTGCAGGCGTGAGCCACTGTGCCTGGCCTTGATGTTACTATTAAGCACCTGTTCCTGCTAGGAAAAGAGGATAGGAGAACGCTTGTATACCTAGATGTGGAGAGCCTTGAATATCCGGCTGAGAAGTATAGACTTTGTCCAAGAGACAAGTTGGAAGTGGGTCCCACTCCACCCATCAGCCCAGCAGCTACGTGGAGAATGTTTAAGCCACTGGCTAGCAAAGCTAATTCATTGTCTGTCTCTTTTTTTCTCTGTGTGTTCCTGAATTAAACCTTTTTTCCTTCTTTTTTGAAAAAGCATGACCACCGTTTTAAATTCTCATGAAGACACCTGGGGCTAAATTACTTAAACCATTTTAGAAATTCCTTAATATTATTAAATATCCAGTCGTTATTTACATTTTTCTTATTGTCTTATGATTTCTTTTTACAATTTTTCAAGTTCTAAACAAAATCCATATATTAAAGTTGGTTTTTATGTCTTTGGGCTCTTACATTTATTCTCTCTTTTGAGTTTACAAAAGGAAAACATGAATAAGTTAAAATATCTAAAACATCTGCTCTGATGACTCTCTTGCTTCTGTGTATAAGGTAAACTGAGGCACAATACAATTTTAAAGTTTATTTCAGCGCGCGGTGATTCATGAATTGAGAAGCTGCAAGCCAGGAGTGGTTCTGGGGCTCAGCTCTGTTGAAGAAGCAGATTTTTACAGAGTGAATGGGAAAGTAATAAAAAGAAAATATTTGATTGGTTACAGTTATAAAGTTGCCTTATTTGGTCTATCCCACTAAAAAGCCTCTAGTTATACAAGTTTGTGGACTACTGCTGATTGGTTGAGCTCGTTCTGTTTTTCTTTAATATATGCATTTACAAGAAATAGCTCAGATTAACTCAAGTAAGTTTAAGGTCACTTATGAGGACTAAATTGACTATCTGCTCAGGAATTCTGCAGACCTGGTCTTCATTTTAATTTATTTTAACAATTCCCCTCTGAGAGTAATAGTACCACTATTGACACAGTCACTGGGCCAAAGAGTCATGATGCTATCATTATTAACAGTTGCGGCTGGGCGCAGTTGTTCATGCCTGTAATTCCAGCACTTTGGGAGGCCGAGGTGGGAGGATAACTTCAGCCCAGGAGTTTGAGACCAGCCCAGGCAATGTTGTCAGACCCCCATCTCAATTAAAAGAAAAAAAATTAAGTAAATAGTTACATTGAGATGTAGAATCGCATGTAGGCTTTGGCAGTTGGGGTAAGTTCTTCAAGTTGTCTAATCCTGATGGCAATCATTTGATGTGTGGCTGCTGGAAAGCATTAAAACTCTTGACGGGCTGGGTGTGGTGGCTCATGCCTGTAATCCCAGCACTTTGGAAGGCCCAGGCGGGTAGATCATGAGGTCAGGAGTTCAAGACTAGCCTGGCCAACATGGTGAAACCCTGTATCTACTAAAAATACAAAAATTAGCCAGGTGTGGTGGCGCATGCCTATAGTCCCAGCTACTCAGGAAGTTGAGGCAGGAGAATCACTTGAACCCAGGAGGCAGAGGTTGCAGTGAGCTGAGATCGTGGCATTGCACTCCCACCTGGGTGACAGAGCGAGACTCCATCTCAAAAAAAAAAAAAAGTAGACTTTATTTTTTAGATCAGTTTTAAGTTGACAGCAAAACTGAGTGGAAAATACAGAAGATAGACAGTCCCTTCCCCCACATATGTAAACCTCCCCCCACTGTCAGCATCCTGCACCAGAATGGTACATTTGTTACAATTGATGAGCCTACACTGACACGTCATCAACCAAAGTCCATAGTTCACATTAGGATTCACTCTTGGTGCTGTACATTCTGTGGGTTTAGACAAAGGTATAATAACATGTATCTACTCTTTTTTTTTATTTTTTAAGATGTAGCTATCAGAAAACTTAAAATTACACATGTGAGCCCAAAGTGAACCACAAATATAATTTTGTTTTTCCTGAGACAGGGTGTTCTTCTGTTGCCCAGGGTGGAGAGCAGTGGCACAGTCATGGGGGCACTGCAGCCTTGAACTCCTGGTCTTCAGTGATCCTCCCACCTCAGCTGCCTGAATAGCTGGAACTACAGGTGCATGCCCTCATGCCCAGCTAATTATTTTATTTTATTTTTTGTAGAGATGTGGTCTTGCTATGTTTCCCAGTCTGCTCTTAAACTCCTGGACTCAAGCAATCCTCCTGCCTCAGCTTCTCAAGCTGTTGAGACTACAGGCATGAGCCACCATGCCCAGCCCCAATATGCAATTTTAAGCACTGTAAGAGTAGTGTAATTATCTTTCATTCTAAAAAAAGGTTAATGCTTAGAGATGAGTACGATATTTTAAAAATGTTACTCACCAATGATTTTGTTTTGAGCCAAAAAAACCATGGTTCTCAAGGTCTTGCACCTTTCCTCCTCTTCTTCTATCTGTGACTTCATTTCCTACTGTTTCTGTCTTGTCCAGCCATCACCTCCAGCCAATCTTGCTCAGGGCCTTTCCCTAACTGCTCCATGTAACTCCTGCTTCAGGACCCCTGTGCTGGGAGTTCTTTCTGCTTGGAATTAATTTCTCCCAGATAGTTGTACACTCTCCCTTTTCTTTTTTAGGTCTTAACTCAAATGGCCTTCCTTAATTGCCCTTCTTAAAATTAAAACTCAACCCCACCTCTGAACTTCTTCTCCCCTTTCACATTTTATATTTTCAAAAGCCATGATTACCTTCTAACATATTAATAGGTTCTAATATATAATATTATAAAATATACTACTTTCTTTCCCAAAGTGTTGCTTGTTTATTATTTGTTTCCCTACTTCATGAGGGCAGAGATTTTTGTCTGAGACTATAGACTATCCTTATCTTTTTTATACACACAAACACACACACACACACTTTTTTTTTTTTTTTTTTTTAAATGAGACAGGGTCTTGCTCTGTCACCCAGGCTGGAGTGCAGTGGCATGATCATGGTTCACTGAAGCCTCAACCTCCCAGGTTTAAGTGATCCTCTCGCCTCAGCCTCTTGAGTAGCTGGGACAACAGGCGTGTGCCACCATGCCCAGCTAATTTTTTTGATTTTTTGTAGAGACGAGGTCTCACTATGTTGCCCAGGCTGGTCTCGAACTCCTGGGCTCAAGTGATCTTTCTGCCTTGGCTTTCCAAAGCACTAGGATTGTAGCTGTGAGCCACCATTCCTGGCCAACTATCCTCATTTCTTAATTGCTTCCTGCAGCAGAGCCTGAATCTGTTTCAGAAAGAGAAACTTTTTAAATTAAGAATATGGCAGATGTTTAAGTAATTTTAATTAAATAGGAGTATTGTTTTTTAGAACTTTTGCATAGTAAGTTTCTAAAGCCAATCTTTAATGGAAATACTTTTTCTGACTTTGTTTAGCCTGAACGTATTTGATCATGATGAATTGACCTAGCTTAATAAGGAAGAGGTCCATTTTGAGTTAGTTAACTAAGACTTTATGGCATCTGATTTCATATGTGTCCAGTAGGACAATTTTGTGAAATATTAATGTATTTTCTGTTCCCAGTAATTCCTTCATTAGAACTAAAACATGAGGGCAAGGCATTCATATCTTCAGAGATGATCATTAGAGTAGAAAAATAGTCAAAGAGGACAACTCCTAGGTTTTGGTTTTAAACAACATACACTTAAAATTTCAGGCAGAGACAATGGCTTTAAAGAGAAAAAGCCTTCGAAATATCAGAATGTGGTCTATTTTATAGCTGAGAGCATAAAATATTTGTATGAAGAACAGACATGGAAGAATACTATGATTAGTCAGACATAGTCCCTCCTACACCTTCAGTCCCCAGCAATTTGATTCACTCTGATGTGGAAGGAGGAGAGCCACTGGAGGAGAAGAAGGAGTCTCTGGTCTCCTTCTTCTGATGCAGTGGGGTGGGACATAGAATCCCCAGAAAGGCTTGAGACTATGAGATAAGAGGGGATCTGATTCTCCTTCCTGTGTGGAGCTCAGGAAATGACAGACCTCATAAAATTCATCTGCACTTAACATGAGGTAGGTATAGAGTAGAAATGGCTGCAAATGTGTCCTGTTTCATGTTCCACACAGAAGAGCAGCCAAATGCCTTTTTTGCCCCTTAAGAGACGCAAGGTAGGAGACAGCTGAGAGCCTGAAGCGACCTCAAGATTGGAATGAGGAGGCTGTATCTGTTATTTGAATCGTCTGTACAAATGGATACCAGATGAGAATGCAGATGTCAACAGGGATTGATGATGATGACTGAGGACCAGATGTCCTGTCTTCTTCTCCAGTCCCAGTTGCTGGCTTTGGCTCTATATAGACCTCTCAAAGCTGGGGAGGGGTTTGTGAGAGGACTTGACTAAACCGAGATCCCACTGAACTTACTGAGATTCAGTTTTAGTCATTCGGCAGGAAGGGGATCTTCCTACCGAGTCAACTAACTGTCCATTGAAGATTTGATCACCCCTTCTAGAAGTGGTTGCTTGAAAGCAACTACCAGCCAGAGACATTTTCCAATTGCTAGTGTGTCATGTTCACTGTTAATTTAATAACTGGGAGTAAGGCCTTGGAGAACAAAGGGTCCCTGTGTCTTGGAGCAGAATTGGCATATCTAACATTCACACTGATCCCTACAGTAAGATCTAAGAGGAGGAAGAAAAGCCCTACCCCTAGGCATCCAACACCCACATGTTATGAAATTCAGCATTGAGACCTCAGCCTATGATGCTGGTACAATATCCTGCCAGCCTCCCATAAGCCCTCTAAAGATGTGAGCCTGTGAATATAAAATTGCCACCCCCCTCATTCTTTACGCTCTTTGGCTGTTTATTTTAGTAATTTTTGAACTTAAAACTATTATTTTTTATTTTTAACTATGGAATCATTCTTTTCCCAACAAAATCTTAGAGTTCTGCTATATAAACAAGAAAAGAGTTGTGTTGTATTGCTACACTTATTTTATAAGTTCAAATTTACAGCAATTATGTAGTTCAAAGTCAGTGAATGAGAGTTCAAAGACAATGAATGAGAATTCAAAGACAATGAGTAAGATTTTGATAAATATAAAAACTTGAATTCTGGAATTATAGATGGCTGTTGCAGTCACACAAGTTTCAGCTTCTGATTTATTTATGCATTTTCTTTTTGGTTGCCTGCTATAGAGAAAATCCTGATTCATAGAGATGAGTACCTTGCAAAGGGTCACAGTTCTTGAAATAACTTAACTTGCAATCCCACACAGCTCTTTATTTAAATTAAGATGGTATCTTGAAAATGAAGCACTGAGAAATTTCGGTTTAAATATTGGTTCATGAAAACTTATGTCCACATAAAAACTTGCACATGGATATTTATAGCAGCTTTAGTCCTAATTGCCAAAACTTGGAAGTAACCACGATGTCCTTTAGTAGGTGAATGGAGGAAAAAAAGACAACAACTTTGGTGCATCCAGACTGTGGAATATTTATTCAGTGCTAAAAAGAAATGAGCTATTAAGTCATGAAAAGACATGAAGGAACTTTAAATGCATATTACTATGTGAAAGAAGCCAATCTGAAAAGGCTCCATACTTTATGATTCCAACTATATGACATTCTGGAAAAGGTAAAACAATGAAGACGGTAAAATGATTAGTGGTTGCCCGGGGTTGGGGAAGGGAAGGATGAAAGGCAGAGCACAGAGGATTTTTTAAGGCAGTGAAACTAATCTGCATGATACTGCAACGGTAGATACATGTCATTATACACTTGTCAAAACCCATAGAATGTATGACACCAAGAGTAAACCCCAATGCAAATGACGGATTTTGGGTGATGATGTGTTGATGTAGGTTAACCATTTGAAACAAATGTAATACTCTGGTTGATAGTGGGGGAGGTTGTGCATATGTGAGGACAGAGGATATGTGGGAACCCCCTGTACTTTCCACTCAAGTGTGAACCAGAGTGTGCTAAAAAAGTTTATTAATTTAAAAAATGTTAGATGTTAAAAATCTGAAAAAACCGATTCACTAATACGACAGCTGCTCAAATTCCTTATCACACATTGAAAAGAACCAAAGATGTAGCAACCAAAACTTACGTTTAATCTTGATGCTATTTACAAGGTAGTAGCAACCAAAATTTGTGGTTAATCCTCATATTATTTATAATGCACATTATTTTTGTGTGACATGTTCACTTGTTATCGTGCAATTGGCTATGATGCTATAAAAAGAACATGCACCAAGCAGATGATTCATAGCCTTGCCCAACACTTAATTGAGAACAGCACATATTTGTACTTCTTTGTATAATTTTACGTGAGCTATGTGCATAGGCTTGGATTAAAGAAAGATCATTTCACATCTGAATCTATTCTAGTAATAAACAGAGAAAAGAGGAAAGATAAGTGCAGAGCCACACTTTTTTTGAATCAAGGACATTTAAAGAAGATTGCATAGAGATGGCAGGAAAATAATTATTCCAAGGTCTAATCAGAAGTGAGTCAATTCGACAGGACACATGTTAATGTGGTAGTAGCCTCTAGTATGTCAAGAATTGAAAAACAGAACACATTTGTGTATGTCCATTGTCTTGCATATTAACAGTTATTTAGAATATCTATATTTTTAAAGAAACTCAAATTAACTACTTGTGGGATGTGACAAACCTCCATTGGGGAAAAGTTAGATTCTTGTTTAATCAGGTTATATTATTCCAGAGTTTTGTATAATGTATGTTTCAACATATCTATTTTAATTCTGATACCCTCTTTCTCTCCCAGAATAATGAATCACGCTCTCTTCTACAGCTGGTATAAATATGTCATTGTGTTCTTTTTTAGCTTTTGGTAATCATAACAGCATTTGTTGTTTAATCCATCTGAAGTTTATGGAAGTGTATGGTGTGATGTATGGATCAAAGGCAACCTTCATTCAATTGAATGTTGTTGCTTTTCCACTATTTATTAAAACATGATTCCTTCTTTAAGCTATTAATTTTGGTCTGATGTATACGTATTAAATTCTTACAGTTTGGATTCATTTTCTGGTATCATGAATATGAATGATTTTGCAAAACAAAAATCCAATGGTGTATAGTTCAATAATTGTTACCTCACATATAAGTTCAAATCTGGTAGGAAGAATCCGACATTGTGATCTTCAAAAGATCCTTGTATTGTTCCATTATTCTTCACTAGCAATTTATAGTGTTCAGCAGAGTCTTTTGGATAATTTAAAACACCAAATAACTGTGTTTATAAGGCCAGATTTCCTATCAGCCCTACTTCAAACATAGTGGAATTTGAATCTTTGGGGACAGAGCCCAGCAATATGTATATTAAATAAGATTTTTGTTTTTGTTTTTGTTTTGTTTTGTTTTTTTTGAGACAGAGTCTTGCTCTGTCACCCAGGCTGGAGTACAGTGGTGTGATCTCTGCTCACTATAACCTCTGCCTCTTGGGTTCAAGCGATTTTTCTGCTTCAGCCTCCTGAGTAGCTGGAATTACAGGCATACACCACCACATTTGGCTAAATTTTGTATATATATATATTTTTTAGTAGAAATGGGGTTTCACCATGTTGGGCAGGCTGGTCTTGAACTCCTGACCTTAAGTGATCTGCCCACCTCGGTCTCCCAAAGTGCTGGGATTACAGGTGTGAGTCACCACGTCCGGCCATATTAAAGAAGTTCTTTTGTTTGTTACAATTTGAGAGCTTCTACTTTAGGAACAAAGGTCACTTTTATTGTATTTCTTTCCCCACATCCCTGGCCAATCCCCCTGCTTTCCTTTATACTCTTATACTAGTCTTGATTGGGTGCAGTGGCTCACACCTGTAATCTCAATACTTGGGAAGGTCCATGCGGGAGGATTGCTTGAGGCCAGGAGTTTGAGACCAGTCTGGGCAACATAGCAAGACCCCTAACTCTACCAAATATATATATATATATTTATATATATACATATATATATGTACACACACACACATATATATGTATATATATATATATATATATGCCTAACTCTACCAAATCTATCTATTTATCTATCTATCTATCTATCTATCTATCTATCTATCTATCTATCTATCTATCTATCATCTATCTATCTATCTATCATCTATACCAGGCATGGTGGTGTGTGTGCCTGTGGTCTTAGCTGAGGGAGGCTGAGGCCAGAGGATAGCTTGAGTCTCAGGAGTTCAAGGTTGCAGTGAGCTGTGATGGAACCACTGTACTCCATCCAGGCTGGGCAACGCAACAAGATTCTGTCTCTAAAAAAATAAACAAAAACAAAAAGAAAACAGTCTTATGCTTTTATTCTTGACTTGATCTGTCATGTCTGGAATTATGATTATTCTCAATTATTTGATATTTGTAATTATTATGAATACAATAGTATTCCTTTTTTTTTGTTCTTGGTTTGTGTTGTTGCATGTTGAACACAGGAATGTATATGTAGGTATGTGGGAATACAATCGATTTTGGGGAACTTATTTCTATTTTCTAACTTTTCTGAACTCATATTACTGCTAATAGTTTTCTGGTTAATTTTTAGAAATACTGTAATGGGTTTTCTGCAAAAATTGACCTATATTTCTTTCTCTGCTATATTTATGTCTCTTATTTTGCACTTGACCACATTTTTATATCTATTTGCACTTGGCTACATTTTAGAACTATTTGAAATGAGAATTAGGGTGGGGACAGTATATAAGCTAAAGAAAATTACTAGTTCAGTCAGCTAAAAAATTACACATAACAATTCAGATAAGAATGAGAACTGAAGAAAGAAGTTGCTTCTTTTTTAAAAAATTGACTTCACTGAGGTATAATTTGCACACAATAAAATGTACCCATTCTAGGCCGGGCACAGTGGCTCACGCCTGTAATCCCAGCACTTTGGGAGGCCGAGGCGGGAGGATCACGACGTCAGGAGATGGAGACCATCCTGGCTAACACGGTAAAACCGTGTCTCTACTAAAAAATACAAAAAGTTAGCCGGGCATGGTGGCGGGCGCCTGTAGTCCCAGCTACTCAGGAGGCTGAGGCAGTGAACCCGGGAGGCAGAGCTTGCAGCGAGCTGAGATCACGCCACTGCACTCCAGCCTGGGTGACACAGCGAGACTCCATCTCAAAAAAAAAAAAAGTACCCATTCTAAGACTCAGTTCCATGAGTCTTAAGAAATGTATGCACTGTGTAACTACCATCACAAAATCAAGATATAAAATATTCCCACCACTCCCCAAAGCTTCTTAATGCCCTTGCAATCAACCCTGCGCCTCACCAGGCTCCAGGCAACAACTGGTATGATTTTTATCACCATATATTAGCTATGACTTTTCTAGAATTCCAATCATACACCATGTACTTTTTTGTGTCTGGCCTCTTTCACTTAGTGTAATGTTTTTGAGATAATCCCATGTCTTAGCATTTTTTGGGTATTTTGTTCCTTTTTACTGCTGGGTAGTATTCTATTGTATGGATGTACCTCAATTTGTTTATCTTTTGACTTATTGATGAATATTTGAGTTATTTTCAATGTGGGGCTATTACGAATAAAGATTCTATGAGCATTTGTATACACGTCTTTGTGTGGATGTATATTTTTATTTCTTTGATGTAAACACTCATGTCTCCAGATGTACTCAGGTCATCTTAACTTATGTAGATGACCGAGTGAAGATACATAGAGGCCTTTGAAAGAAGATTTTTATTACTTACATTTCCCGAGAGGAGAGGTCACACCATTCCATGCTGGGGTCATATGGGGAAGCACCAGGGTTTTTTCAGGAGGCGGAAGCAAGAGTGAGGGGAGAGCCTAGGCCAGAGACTCTATTACAGTTTCCATGGGAAAGGCAGGGCAGGGGTGGGTAGACAGCATAGGATTGAAAAATATGTGGGCTCTGGGCTATGAGGGTGGTCTCTGGTTGTCCGATACACGGCCCCAGGTGGTTTAGGGCAGGGAAATATTGGTTGGTATGTGAGTTAGATAAAGAGGTGGTTCAGAGTATAGGCACTGGATCTCAGAGGAGATGTAAACAACTTTGGTTGTTAGTTTGGCCCTGAAATTAACAGATGTCAAATAGACAAATACAGAATCTAAGAAAATACAAAACTCAAGACTTGAACTATTGTCACAAGGAAGTGTATGTTTAACTTTATAAGAAACCAATAGCTGTTTTCCAAAGGATTGTACCATATTACATTCTCATCAGCAATGTATGGGAGTTCTAGTTGCTACATGTCTTCCATAACACTTGGTATTGTCAGTCTTTAAAATTTTAGACATTCCAATGAGTGTATGGTGAAATCTCACTGTGGTTTTAATTTGATTTTCCATAGTGACTAATGATGTTGAACAATTTTCATGTGCTTCTTGGACATTTATAGATCTTTTGTGAAACTCCTTTGTGAAGCGTCTGTTCAAATCTTTCCCACATTTTTGAGGACTGCCTTCTTATTGCATTGTAAGAGTTCTTTACATATTATGGATACAAGTCCTTTATCAGATATATGCATTGCAACTATTGTCTGTCCATCTGTTGCTTACCCATTCATTTTCTTAATGGTATTGTCCGAAGAGCAAAAGTTTTAAACTTTGGTGAAGTCCAATTTGGCACTTATTTCCTTTAGGGTTCGTGCTTTTTTGCATCTTAAGAAACTTTTGCCTATTCTGAGGTCACAAAGATTTTCTCCTGTGTTTTCTTCTAGACTTTCTATAGTTCTAGCTTAAGCATTTACGTCTATGATTGATTTCAAATGAAGTTTTGTGAATGGTGTGAAATAAAGGTCAAGGTTCATTTCTTCCCCCGTATGACTATCCAGTTGCTCCAGAAACATCAACGCCCAACTGGCTTGGGTCTGCTTTGACTCTGCTGATACAATGGACCCCTGAAGATGTGGCTAATATTCCCATTTGTTCTAAATCTTTCCATTCAATGGCTTTGACCCATTAAATGGAAAGATTTAGTGATGGGGTCACTTCATCACTCACCATGGTGATCCTGCTGACAACGTGATCAGATAATATGTCCAACCACCCCTGTATCCTTCTAATGGGGACAGGAATTCTGAACCCCTTTCATTTGCCATCGGGGCTGAGAGTGTCTTGGAGTTGGTGGTCTATTGCAGGCCCAGTCCTTCTGGGCTTGTAGCATCCATAAGATGTTGGTCATTCTGGAGAAGTAAAGAACCATAAATATTCATGGATTCGCCCTTAACAAATATGGACTTTCTATCGGAGGTTTTATTGTCTCAACATCACTTACAACCTCTAGCTTGGGCACCAGCCCAGGATGGAGAAGATGTTAAATTCCTCCCTATCCACTCAATAGAATCTTACCCTAGTTCTATCTTTTCTGATTATCCTCTTCAATCTGACCAAACTTCTAGCTAAGAAAGCACTCCATTTCTCCCTAAGGACATTGGAAACCTTTATTATTATATCCTGAATTCTCTTGCCTATACCTTTTAGTAAAGATAAAGGTAAACCCAAACTGCTGATAACCCCCAATTTTGCTCTTAATCTATAAAAGAGAAATTCTGGATTTTTAAAAACTCTCTTTTCTCTCAGAAAGCCTAATTTTTTTGAGATGAGGTCTCACTCTGTTGCCCAGGCTGGAGTGCAGTGGTGCAATCAAGGCTCACTCTGTGCAGCTTTGAACTCCTGGGCTCAGGTGGTCCTGCCCCAGCCTTCCAAGTAGCTGGGACCACAGGTGTGCGCTGTCGCACCCAGCTAGTTTTAAATTTTTTTGTAGAGATAGGGTCTCACCATGTTTCCCAGGCTGGTCTGAAACTCTTGGCCTCAAGCGATCCTCCTGCCTTGGACTCCCAAAATGCTGGGATTACAGGTGTGAGCCACAATGCCTGGCCAGAAAGCCTAATTTTTAAGATTATTGTCTAATTGGACACTCTAAGAGAAAAACAAATGTTTCATTCTAGGGAGTCTTTGTTCATCCCCATGAATTAATGAAACTGTTGATTGAATAGAGGGAGCAACTGGGCAACTTGATTTTGGGAATATAAAACCAACCACACTGGTCAAGGGTATCTCTTCTGGCAGCATGAACAATTAGATTCTCTGAGTATTCTCATCTTGCTGAGTGTGGAACACAACTGAGCGCGCTGAATAAAATGTAAAAACATTTTTTTAAAAGGTATTGATGAGCTTTCCAGAAACTAAGGGATACTCAAAGGCCAAAAACTAAGTGAAATCTGCAACCCAGAGACTTAAAAGCACTGACATTTTAGGCTTTTGCTATGAGGGAATTTGCCAGGCTGATGAACACCTCACAGGCTTGCTGATGCCCAAGGGCTTGGCTCACAGCAGGAGACTTGCGCGAGGAAGTCTTCCTACCCTGCCTCTTCCTTCAGCCCCTCTGCCCTGGTCCCACATCTTCTAGGGCTTTGCTCCTCAAAGCGTGGCCTGCAGAGTTCAGCAGCATAGACATTACCTGGAAATCTGTTAGAGATGTAGAATCTCAGACCCTACCTCAGACTCACTGAATCCTTATCCACATTCTCAGATAACTCATGAAAACATTCAAGTTTGAGAAGCACCTATCTTAGGAGCTTGCAGAAATTTCAATTGTCAGCTTCAGCAATGTCCACCAGGTGGCGGGTTTGCAGCAGGCACAGGTAGCTAGAGCTGCAACCAGCCACCCAATTCTGAAGTTAGGAACAATTGCTCATGAACTGTGGAGGGAATGAATGGAGGGGCGACCCCAGAGGAGACCCCTAATCAAAGAGTGGCGGGTGATGGGGTGCGAGCCATGAGTTCCCCCTCTCTGGCAGTCCCCAGTTGTATTGTCTAGTGAGAGGGATGGGCTATACCCTCTCATTTTACAAAGAAATCAAGGCCCAGAGAGGGAAGGAGACTTAGCCAAGTGCTCAGCAGCGGGAAATAGTGTTAGGGCTGGACTTGGAAGGCAGGTGTCAGGCTGCCTGGCCTGGGCTGAAAGCACTCCACGGTCTATGCTGACCTGAGCGGCTGCCTCTCCACTCACTCCCCTCAGATGCTCTTTGAACAGCTATCTTGTTTTCTCTGGAAGTGCTAGAAGCTGCTGTTTTAATAATTCAATTCGGATGGCCAGTGGTATTTCCACATGATATAGTTTGGATACTCGTCCTCACCCAAATCTCATGTTGAATTGTAATCCCCAGTGCTGGAGCTGGGGCCTGGTGGGAAGTGTTTGGATCATGGGCAGGTCCCGCATGGCTTGGTGCTGTCTTTGTGATAGTGGGTTCTCCCAAGATTCAGTTGTTGTAAAGTGTGGCACCTCCTGCCTGCTCTCTCTCTCTCTTTATCTTTCTCTCTCTCTCGCTCACTCCTGCTTTGGCCATGTGAAGTGCCTGCTCCCACTTCACCTTCTGCCATGAGTAAAAGTTCCCTGAGGCCTCCCCAGAAGCTAAGCAGATGCTGGAGCCATGTTTGTATAGTCTGCAGAACCATGAGCCAGTTAAACCTCTTTTCTTTATAAATTACCCAGTCTCAGGTATTTCTTTATAGCAGTACAAGAATGGCCTAATACCCCACAATACTCAAGGTCCTGTGGCTAGAATCACTGCCTTGGAAGGTCAACTTTGAAAGGACCTCAAAGCCATGCAGTCTAAAACTAGCTTCTAGCAGGGGAGAGAAACAGCTGAGGTCCACAGAGGGGATCCGACGGCCAGCCCACTGCCCACACCCCCCCACCACTGCCATGTCTTGTCATTAGTTCATTTGGGTTTTTTGTTTGCTTTTTCGTTGCGTTGTCTCTTTGGTTCCAATTATGCCTACTCTCATGTCATAAAGGAT
The DNA here is from genome assembly GCF_009828535.3 of Hylobates moloch. Classification (NCBI taxonomy): domain Eukaryota; kingdom Metazoa; phylum Chordata; class Mammalia; order Primates; family Hylobatidae; genus Hylobates; species Hylobates moloch. Next base: position 32,515,120 of record NW_026652285.1, on the reverse strand, counting down.
TTGTGGTAACCCAAAAATGTATTCAAGGCCAAAAAATTAAAAATAGATAGGTGAGGAAATGGGGCAATGGGAAATTAAAAGTAGAAATGTGGAGGCACTTTCCCTCTAGGTCCTTTGACAGAAGCTTCCATTACTTGTGACACAACAGGGGACACTCAGTTTACTTGTTCGTCCTAGTCCCATGGTTCATGGCCTGGACCTCGGGAAAGTCCCTTCTTTCCTCTGAGTTATCATTTCCCCATGAGCACAGTGAGGTGCTCAGAGATCATATGTTCTGGCCACCTGGGATTCTGACAGTCTGTCACTCAGTTAGGGGTTTCTGAAATACCAGGTTCTTCACAGTAGCCTTCACACCCTTGTTCCTCAGACTGTACATGATGGTGTTCAGCATGGGGGTGACCACTCCATAGGAGAGGGAGATGAGTTTGTCTGCAAAATCCTGCTTGTCTGCCCCCAATGGGTCCTTTGACTTGGGCTTCCCATACGTGAAGAGGATGGTCCTGTAGAAGATGACCACAACTGTGAGGTGGGCAGAGCAAGTGGAGAAGGCCTTTTGCCTGATCACGTTGATAGAGATGTCAGCACAGGCCAACTTCAGGACAGCCAGGACCTCACAGGTCAAGTGGTTGATGATGTCCCCATAGAAGGGCAGGTGACTGATGACATTTAGTCTCTTTCCTTCCCTTAGGGCAGATGGGCCAAGTACTCCTCTGCTCTGGTGATATCAGCCAGGAGTCAGTCCCAGGTACCCTGTAACTCTAGTGCCAAGACTTTAAACTTTTACTGACCTTTAAGTAAATTTCAGTTCACCAGCGAGCCTCTATGACTGACTAGCAAGGGGCCTCCTGCACGTTTTGGCCAAGTTGAAGTTCGGTTATCTCTGAACTTCCCTCCTCCCCATTCCCCATCAGCTCTCACGGAAGAACTGACTTGCTTCTGAGGCTGGTCCTGAGATTTCCCTTGCTTTTTTTCAGGGAACTAAATATCTCTCTTTCAGATTTCTAGGTGCTCACATGTGATTTATCCTCGGTCATCATAAGCTTGTTGACAATCCAGGGGTTTTGCAGTTGGTTTTATTTTACCCTGTGCTTGAAAACCATACAAACTCTATAGAAATCCATCTCCTCCAAGCTCTGCTTTGTAATCTGACCCCTTCCCAGGCTGCTACAGGAGCACTTCCCGCAAGGAGCTCTGAGACTCTCCTGTACTTGCGCAAGCACACAGTGTCTGTGCCACGGCCATTTGGCTCAAGTCAACAGATGGCTACCGAGCACACCTTCTGTGCTAGGCATGATTCTCAGTGCTGGGTACTCAGAGATAAAAATCAAAGTTTCTACTTTAAAGAGCTCGATATTTAGGAGAAGACAGACATGCTAAAAAATCAGTGCAAGGGCTAGAACAGCAACAGCAGCTGTAGAAGCAGTGGTAGGAGCTATTATCAATTGAATATAAATTTTGTACTAGGAGGCCAGATGTGGTGACTCACCTCTGTAATCCCAGCACTTTGGGAGGCTGAGGGAGGTGGATTGCTTGAGCTCAGGAGTTCAAAACCAGCTTGGGCAACACAATGAGACTCCATCTCTACAAAATTTTTTTTTTAGAAATTAGCTGGGTTTGGGGGCATTCACCAGTAGTCCCAGCTATAATCAAGCAGCTTAGCAGCTAAGCCTCAAAAGGCATTTTATAACTCTTTTTCCTTTCCCCTTTCTTCCTCCTCCCACCCCCAGTCTCAAGATATAACTTTGAGACAGACTGCTTATGTGTTACCTTTCATCTTGAAATACAGCCTCGGAATGGGCTGTGAACCTCTCCCTTTCTTTTCCCATTCTGTGCTCCCATGCCTTATGCACATTTATTTACCTAGATGCTTGTTAAGCACACACCGTGCTCACTTATCTGGTCATATGCTTTCTTTGATGCTGCAGAGGTCAGATCCTGATAGGGACCAGAAGACACCTCCAGAATTCTCTCTCCAACAAAAGGTTTCCTCAGGGCTGGAACCCACTCTCAGCTGAAGAGTGATCACAAGATTGACTGTGATTAATTTATAACCTGGTAGGATCCACGATGGCACCAGCCCCTTCACCAAATGGAACAATAATTCAAGATGAGCCATCAGAGTGTCATAGCACCTGGCACCTCCTAGCCCCCCTGGCCTCTTCCACATTCCAAAATGCTTTCTTTAAAAACCCTTGCATTCCCAGCCAGGCACGGTGGCTCACACCTGTAATCCCAGCACTTAGGGAGGCCCAGGCAGGCGGATCACGAGGTCAGGAGATCGAGACCATCCTGGCTAACACGGTGAAACCCCATCTCTACTAAAAATACAAAAAAATTAGCCGGGCGCAGTGGCGGGCACCTGTATCCCAGCTACTCGAGAGGCTGAGGCAGGAGAGTGGAGTGAACCCGGGAGGTGGAGCTTGCAGTGAGCAGAGATCGTGCCACTGCACTCCAGCCTGGGTGACAGAGTGAGACTCTGTCTCAAAAAAAAAAAAAAAAAAGAAACCACCACCACCACCACCACCAAAACCCCCTGCATTCTCTCCACAAATTGAAGAGTGGAATTTGCTGTCTACTCTTCCCCTTGCTGGCATGGATAATAAAGGAATATTGCTCTTCCATATCATAACTCGTTATTATTTTGACTTCTTTCCACAAGCAGTGAGCAACCAGATCCTTTTGCCAGTTCCACAGCCACTCGGGAGGCTGAGGTGGGAGGACTGCTTGAGCCCAGGAGGTTGAGGATGCAGTGAGCCATGATCATACCACTGCATTCCAGAATGGGCAAGAGAGCAAAACCTTGTCTCAAAAAAATTTAAAAAAAAAGAAAAATTATGTACTAGGCACCTTATCTACTGTCATTCTCACAACAACCTCAGAAGGAAAGAGCTATCATATCTGTTCTCAGATGAAGAGAGACAGTGCAATAAAATCCAAAACATATGTCTAAGGAACGGGGGCAGATGTTCTTAATCCACTGGTAAGCCTGTAAGTTGGATCTGAGGCCCAGCCCTATAACTACCCTGTTTTCCTCTTTGCTTTTAAATGTAAAGTTCAGACTAAAAGACTGAATAAATATCCATCTACCCCTGACATCTTCCATACACAGGTCAGGTCAGGATCTGTAGGGTCCCTGTCTGGGCCCCATGTCTCCAAGGTCAGATTCATCTCTGACCCAGGGCTGGATGTTTTGATTCCCCTTGAGCAGCTCCTCTTCCATCCTAGGAAGGAAGCCATATGGTTTATTCCACAGATTGAGTCATGGTTCAAACCTTCATTCTCTTGTAAGAAGAAAGATGAGGGATGCTTCTATTTTGGGATCACTTAAGCCTAATTAATTTGATTTGGAAGTATTCATGTTTGGAGTGTTTGTCAGTGTTTTTCTTTCAGTGGTCATGCAAAATAGTCATAGAAACAGTCACAGGATGGATGCTCTCTGCTTAATCAGGGTTTCCTAAAACACACCACCGTACAGGCCATTCTTCAATTCTGGCTTTTGTTTCGCTCATAGACAATGGTAGGCCCAAGCTTAGAAGGAGCTTTAGGGACTAATCAGGCCAATTCCTGTGCAAAGCATACCGGCCCTACTACTTCCTTGATCATGGTCCTCCAGGCTCAGCTGGAATACAAATGCCCTTCGACTTACAATGGGACAATGTCATGATAAACCCATCATAAATGGAAAATGTTGTACGTTGAAAATGCATTTAATACCCTTAACTTGCTGAACATCATAGCTTAGCCTAGCCTACCTTAAATATGCTCAAAACACTTACAGCAGTCTACAGTTGGGCAAAATCATCTAGCACAAAGTCAATTTTATAAGAAAGTATTGAATATCTCATGTAATTTATTGACTACTATACTGAAGGTGAAAAAAATGGTTGTATGGGTACTTGAAGTACAGTTTCTACTGAATGTGTATCACTTTTTCACCATTGTAAAGTTGAAAAATTGTAAGCCAGCTTTCTTCCGGCACCCTGTGCTAAGAAGAGCTCTATGTACGTAGGACATATTTGTTTAGAATTTATGTATACTTGGGTAATCCTAATCATTAATTTTTCCAGAAGTAAATACCTTGGGGATGAGGAGAGCCATGAAACCTCCATTTTCTTTCTGGGGTCTGGCTTTGTCACCCAGGCTGGAATGCAGTGGCACAATCAGCTCACCACAGCCTTGAACTTCTGGGCTGAAGCGATCCCTCTGCCTCAGTCCCGAGTATCTGGGACCTGTGTGCACCACTACACCTGGCTAACTTTTAAAAGTGTTTTTGTAGAGATGGAGTGGGGGGTCTCACTCTGTTGCCCATGCTGGTCTCAAACTCTCGGCCTGAAGAGATCCTCCTGTTTCACCCTCCCAAAGTGCTGGGATTACAGGCATAAGCACCATGCCCAGCAAGAACTCCATTTTTCTTTTTTCGTTTTTGAGACAGAGTCTCACACTGTCACGTGGGCTGGAGTGCAATGGCATGATCTCTGCTCACTGCAACCTCCACCTCCTGCGTTCAAGTGATTCTCCTGTCTCAGCCTCCCGAGTAGCTAGGATTACAGGTGCCCGACACCACGCCCAACTAATTTTTTGTATTTTTGGTAGAGACGGCGTTTCACTATGTTGGCCAGGCGGGTCTCGAACTCCCAATCTCAGGTGATCTGCCCACTTTGGCCTCCCAAAGTGCTGGGATTACAAGCATGAACCACCGTGCCCGGCCTTTAGAACTCCTTTTTTCTACTGACATCTCCCCTGGTTCCTGGCCTGACCCATGCCAATTGCTTCCAATTATATTCAATTGCTCAAATGGTCAGTTGCTCCATTTATATCATCATTGGCTGCCTTTATGCCCTTCTGTCTTCAGACATGCCAGGCATTTCAGACCTATAATGATGCATAAAAGATGCCCACTCACTTTTGTACAAACAACATTGGCGTTATTTCCTTCTGAATATGCCTGGAACTAGAGTTTATGTTATCTGGTATCAGAGTCACAGAAATACCTCATGTCTTGTGAAATAAGGCTTCCCTATTTTTTAGGCCTAAATTCATATTAAACCTATGCTATTTCTAAGGAGATGAGAGTGGGTGTATGCCAGGAATCACAATTTTTTCAAATTGCTCATTGAAAGGGACTTCTTTAAAAGTCATCAGGCCATCACAGCCCCCACAGAGGAATAGGCTGCTGTTCTGCTGGCCACTGTTTCAGAGAGGGTGTCTGGCAATCAAGTGATCCTTCAGGATGGTTGAGATGGCTCCTGGAAACATCAAACTGCCTTGGCAGAGTGTAGAGGAAGGAGCCAAAAGGCTCAAAGAATTTGGTATGCTACGTGGACTTTTAAATTAGACCTACCAGATGGCTATGTTCCCTAGGAAGTCTAGAGGACACTTTCTTCACTAAGTGAATAAGAAAATGCACTAGTGAGGTGCATTATTGAGAACCTCGGCAGTGTTTATCCTCTGTCAGCCAGGCTGACTGTAGGAGGTGCTGTTTTGGAAGTGGGGTCCCTAGTGTTAACGGAGATGATAATTTTCCAGAATAGTAGAGGCCTGATGGCAGCACTTAACTATTAGGGGCAAGAAGATTAATTACTGTAATAGACAGCAAGGTCAGAATAGCAACCAGAGGGCCTGACCCACAGGAATGTATGGTAATGACTATGCAACTGTAATGTTCCTGGGAGCAAGACAGGTAGGCAATTTAGAAGGTTGTAAATGTAGGTAATTAAAACAAAATCAAGCATGGATGAGCAGAAGCCTGATAACATCTTCCCTGTTGAAAAATTATGATCATTCACTCAATTCCAGACCTAAATTAAGTCTCAGATCCAAAATACCTCAATTGAAGGAGAGGCTGTTCTCTGGGGAAGAATGCCTCAAGGGCATTCCCTTGCATGTATATAGTAGTGATTTTCTCTATATTTCCCTCCAGGGACTTGTGACTATTTCCTTGAGTAGCTGTACACTGGGGAAAATGGAATACCCCAATATTTTGAGGGCTGTTGGTTATAGAATCTTAACTGACACTAATACCAAGGAACCCAAAGGAGCATCTACTGTAGGAGTATATGGAAATCAGGTGATAAATGGGGTCTAGGTCCAAGTTTGTTTCCTGATAGGACAAATGGATTTTTATGGAACTAACCACTGGTAGTCATTCTCCAGGTTTCCAAATGCGTAACTAGCACGGACATACATAATAGCTGGTTCTCACATTTACAGTAGGGATGAGACCTAGAGTGGGATCTGTGACCTCCACCTCTCTCCTGCCTTTGGAAGGAATCTCTCCTCCTTCCTGTTTTCACATCTGCTCTTTCTTCTTCCCCTTCTGGACACCTAAATGTGTCTCTTTAATGGGCTTAGGCTTTTTAAAAAGTGATGGGAACTGGTGAATTCCAGCTGTTTTAATTCTCTAGGCCACCCTCTGTATGTCCTCATTACACTCCCACCAATAAAAATGTATTTAGGGCAAAGACCTGAGTCTTATTTCACATGGGGATGAGGAAGAAAAAAAGAGAAAAGAAAAGGAGAAAGCAACCTAGTATGTACTGGCATGGCTAAAGGACCAAAGTTTGGTAATAACTGACTGCCACGGTCTGAATGGTTCCCCTAAATTCATATGTTGAAACTTAATTATCAATGTGATAGTATTAAAAGGTACAACCCTATGAATGAGATTAGTAACCTTATAAAAGGGCTGGAGGGAACTAGCTAGCCCCTTTTTTGCTTTTTCATCTCTTCTGCCATGTGAGGACATAGTGTTCAAGGTATTGGAAGCAGAGACTGGACTGTCACCAGACATTGAACACGCTGGTGCCTTGATCTTGGACTTCCCAGCCTCTAGAACTGTGAGAAATAAATTTGTACTATTTATACATTACCTAGTCTCAGGTATATTGTTATAGCAGTAAAAATGGATGAAGACACTGTCATTTACAAATATTAAGTGGACTGAAAATAGTCACTATAACACATTAAGTTTCACTCCTATCTCAGTCTGCTCCTTGAGTGTAGAAGGAAGTCATGGACTGAGAGCTCTTTGGGCTGCAAAGGACACACAGCCAATCTCACCAGTGTCGCAGATGGTCAGGGATGACTGTTATTGCTGGCCTGTTATTAGTTGTAGGATTGAGAATTATTTTTGCATTTGCTTCCTCACAGTCTTTTTGGTGTTCCAGAACAATGTGGACATACTCATGGAATATGTGCTGTGTGTAACTGCTATGCATCATGTTGGTTGCATGGACAAAAGTTTGGAAGCTGCTGGCACCCATTCATACAGTACTTAGTTACTGCTTCAGTGGGGTGGCAAGTTTGCCTCTGAATTCTCCTGTGGTGACAATAAGTAGATGAATGCTGTGAATGACAAGATTCTTAGTGCCCATGAGGTCAAAACAAAGCAGCTGCTCAGGTCTCACTATTTCTAGTGCTAAGATGTGAGAAGAATTCCTGCCACAGTGCTAATGCTTACCATTATATGTTAGGGCAGATGACATTTTCCAATTTATCCCTACATGAGAAACAGCAAAGGTCTCTGGGGTAACACAAAATCAGAGTAGAGTAAGTAGCAGTTTTACATAGGACAAAACAACATTGTATTAGTCCATTCTTGCAATGATATAAAGAAATAACTGAAACTGGGTAATTTACAAAGAAAAGAGGTTTAATCAGCTCGCTATTCCACACGCTGTACAGGAAGCATGGCTGGGGAGGCCTCAGGAAACTTACAATCATGGCGGAAGGCAAAGGGGAAGCAATCATGTCCTACATGGCTGGAGTAGGAGGAAGAGGGTGAAACGAGAGGTGCTACACACTTTTAAACATCTAGATCTCATGGGAACTGACTCACTATCATGAGAACAGCAAGGGGGAAATCTGCCCCCATGATCTGATCACCTCTTACCAGGCCCCTCCTCCAACACTGGGGATTACAATTCGACAGGAGATTTGGGCAGGGACACAGAGCCCAACCATATCCTGTATCCTCCAAGATCCCAGTACCACTAAAATTTTTGTTTGTTTGTCTCTTTTGACCACTTCTATAACTCTTATGGATATTCATCAAATTCTGTATCAAAGAATTTAAGATTTAGTCAGTAAAATATAGCTATGATATGACACAGCACGATTCTGTGTAAAGCCAACAAACTAACCAGCAGCCTCAGAAATTTTATGGTTCTTTCCACTGACAGTCTAAGGTCCTCCCTGGTTACCATTTCCCCGAGAGAACAATGAGGAATTTGGAGGTTATACATTCTGGCAGTCTGGGAATCTGTGATAGTCACTCTGTTAGGTGTTTTTGAGCCACCAGGTTCCTCATAGCAGCTTTCACATCTTTGTTCCTCAGGCTGTAGATGATGGAGTTGAGCATAGGGGTCACCACTCCATAGAAAAGGGAGATGAGTTTGTCTACAAGGTCCTGTTTGTCTGCTCCCATTGTGTCCTTAGACTTGGGCTTCCCATACATGAAGAGGATGGTCCTGTAGAAGACGATCACTACAGTGAGGTGGGCAGAGCAGGTGGAGAAGGCCTTTTTCCTCCCCTCAGCTGAGGGGATTCTCAGGATGGTGGCAAGGATAAAGACATGCGAGACAAAAATAAACAGGACTGAGAGTGCAAGGAAGATCATGTTGGCCACAACCATGCTGATCACATTGATGGAGATGTCAGCACAGGCCAACTTTAGAACTGCCAGGATCTCACAGTTGAAGTGATTGATGACATTGTCCCCACAGAAGGGCAGTCGCATTGCTAGGGATGTCTGTACCACAGAGTTGGTGATACCAGCTTCCCAGGAGCTGACAGCCATGGGCATGTAGGCAGCCTTGCTCATGACCACAGGGTACCTAAGGGGGTTGCAGATGGCCACATAGTGATCAAAAGCCATCATGCTCAGGAGGGCACACTCTGTGGCTCCCATGGCAAAAGAGAGGAACATCTGTACTGCACAGGCTGAGAAGGAGATGGTTTTCCTGGGGGTCAGGAGGCTGTCAAGGATGAGGGGGACTGAGGAAGTTGTATAGCAGATGTCCAGGAAGGAGAGGTTCCCCAGGAAGAAGTACATGGGCGTGTGCAGGCGGGAGTCAAGGATGGTCACCAGGATGAGGACCCCATTGCCCAGCAGGATCACCAGGTACATCAGCAGGATGAACACAAAGAATGTCTTCTCCAGCTTTGGGTGGGCAGAGAGGCCCAGGAGAACGAACCCCAACACAGGGGAGGTCTCATTGGACCTGTTCATGGTGCATCTGCTCTGTCACTTAGAGGAACTCAGAGGTCAACCTCAGCATTCTCTTACTCCAAAAGTACCTGGAAGGCCAGGCACAAATCCTTGCCCTGCTGAGCAACTGGGGAATAGTGCTGATGATTTGTTCATCTCTATGGGGTTCTAGGAACAAGGTAGTACAGGTCAATATTTAACTTCTGCTTCCAGTAAGAACAAACAGGCTAATGTGGACTAACTGTCTTGCAGATGACAGTTAGACAAACTGGAAAAAATACATAAAACATTGGAGAAGTAATAAGACAATGAGGAACATAGGGTTACGATTCTGGGGAAAAACAAGGACCTAGAGATGTAAGTCTAGCACTTGTGGCTGTGACTCAACTCGAGCATTTGCAGCTTCTGGAGGGAGCCAGGGAGAGGCTGGGAAGCATTACTGACAGCCTCATGGAGATGGGGAGTAGGTTTTGTTGTGCAAGACTCACCTTGAAAGGCCCCTCACTAAATGTTCTCCTTTTGGGATGGACTCTCAAAGGGCAGCACCATAGGAATAAGGGCAAATCAGAAGGAAACAGACATTTACACATGCTGTAGTTCAGCTTCAGATCTTCCCAAGCCCTGAAATTGAATTGAGGTGATACCAAGTTTTGATGCTCCCAAATGCCTCACAGAAGCAAACATAGATCCACGTTGGAGGAAGATAACATCACCCTAGTCTCTAAATCATTTCCACAAATAATTTTGCAAACACAACATCTGGCACACACTAAAAAAGAATAAGGCACACAAGGAGACAAGAAAACAAATCAAAACTAACAGAAAAAAAGCAACAACAGAAAATAAAGCATCTCTTGGGGCATGTAGCAGCCAAGAGGACAGGTCTAGTGCCACCTGCCTAAACAGCAAGCCCAGGCCACCTTGACACATCCAGTGCCAAGGTCTCAACATTTGGTTGATCCTTTTGTACATCTGTGGCAGCAAGTAGGCCCCTGTGCCCCATGGCCAAGTTGAATGAGAGTTCCCACTGACCCTCCCGTCTTCTCTTCATTCTCCATTGCTTGCAGCAAAGGCATTAACTTGTTCCTGAGACTGTTTACAGAACCCTGGGTCCTGCTCTGTTACTTTGTTTTTTTTTTAATGGAAAGGTTAAATCTCTCTTGATAAAGATTCTTGGATTTTCCAAACTTTGGCCAGGCACCTGAACCTTCTTCTAGGTACATCTGTGTGCTTGCTTATAAAATTCAGTTTCAGCAAAAGGTCCTGCTAAGTCAGTTCAACAAGAACCCCCATCCTCAATATTGATCATCTTCAATGTTTGATGAGGTTCCTTATCCTCCACCATCCCCAGGTTATGTCTGATTACCCTGTCCTCTCTTCAGCAAGATTTCTGTTAGGTCCATTTAGCCAGAATCCCCGTTACCCCTGATGTTTCTTCTTAGTAATTTTCCATCTACTGACCCCCTCCTTGGCTAAAAATTCCCACTTGTGCCTGCTGTATTTGGAGTTGAGCCCAATTTATCTCCCTCACTGCAAAATCCCATGGCAGTGGTCCCTATACATGTTGAGATAGTCCTGAATAGTCTGCTTTGCCATGCTTTAACAAGTACTAATGAATCATTGTCTCCTCAACACTCCTCAGACTTCGAGGTGCTCCTCAAACTATGATTTGTTCTGGAGCAGTAAAAAACTTGTAGGCAACTTGAGCACTACAGTTTTATTAGCACTGTATCTAAAATACTTACGAACCTCCCAGATATCCATCTCTCCAAGAGCTCTTGGTAATCCAACCCCCTCCTCTGTTGTTGCAGGGATGCTTCCTGCCTCATGAGCTCTGAGATACTCCTATGTTGGTGGTAAGCACATTATAGCTGTGACCAAGTCAGTGCCATAATAATTCAGGTCAGGTTAACAGATATTTGTTGAGCCTCTACTTTGGGCCAGGCATAATTCTAGGTGCTGGGAACAAAGAGCTCAAAATCTAGTGGGGAAATAGTCATACAAACAAATACTTTCATAATCATCATCATCATCATCAACCATAACAATTACTTGAACGCTAAGGACAACAGGTCTTAGGGTCTATTTAGTAATTGCTCGCTTTCTAATGCAGAAAGCCCTTTACCACATTCCTGATAGTCGTAGAACCTAGATCTGACTATCTGAGTGATGTGAGGTTCTTTATCTCCTGGTAAGGCTCACTTCATTTTGAAGTAGTTACTCTGTGATATTGAGCTGAAATCTGTCTCCTTGCAACTTCTACCTGGCTTTGTCTTCTGGAGCCCCTAAAGGCAGTTAATCTCTCTTACACACAACTGCCTAAATATCTAGAAATAGCATGGCTTCAGCACGAAGACAAATAAGAATAAATCTCCCTTTTTCTCTTAAGGTCTTAAAAAGGTAGATATATCTCTTAGAGGCAAATGTATCAACCAGGAGCTCGCTACAAAGGCTGACACTGAGAATAGTCCCCAAGCTTGAGGATGGCTGAGGTGCCCGAGACACACTGCTGCTGGGATGTGTGTGTTGGGCAGTGTATCAGTCCCCAGCTGGGTTTCTCACTGTAGGTTGGCCAGCCAACTCTCAAGAACTTGCATCAGATCATATGAAGAAAATATTCCCTCTATGTCATCATTATCAGAGCCAGAAACATGCTTATTATTATTGCCAGATTTTGTATCTAACTATGAAGTGAGAAAAAGCCCAACAGTTTTTATCAAGAAAGGACAACCAATCGTCAGAAGAAGCCTATTAGCTGTATGGTCGCTGGCAAACCCCCCATTTCCTCGGCATGACGGCAGGGTGAGGCCAGATGATCTCAGACATTCTTGCAGGTTGAGGAGGTCTATTTGATTTTGTGAGAATAATATCATACCAATGAAACAGCTTCACATCTGCCCTCCTCAAGCCCCCATTCCATTACAATCAAGTCTGATGATAGAAATGTAACCATGCTGTTGATTAATGGGTGAAAATATATGGTTTGATCGAAGGAATAAGACCTAGTGTTTAATAGGTCAGGAGGGTGACTATAGTTTACAATAAGCTACTATACCTTTAAAGATAGCAGGAAGAGAATAATTCAAATATTTCTAGCATAAAGACAAGTGTAAAGTCATGGATATCCCAACTACACTGACGTGATCCTTGCAAATTATACGAATGTATTAAATTATCACATGTACCTTAAAACCATGTATATCTATTATGTATCAATAAGAAACTGTATTTAAAAAAATAAATATAGCCAATGCTAATGAAAATTGTGGAATTCCTTTCACCAAAACTTGCCCTTACCTTTATAAAAAAACATCGTGAGCAAGAATGATCGATTTTCCAAGGTTTGGAAAGAGGCTACATGTCAGAAACAGTGACACTGGGTCTAAACGCCAGGGTGAGGGCTCAGGACATGTGACAGGTGAAGGGTCCTTTCTGCTTCTCCTGCCTCATGTGCTTGGGGCACAATCTCCAAAGGACTGGCCATCACCCTTAGAAGATAATTTAAATTGCAGTTTATTCTTTGGGACCATTGTAGTCCCTGAAGTCATTTAAGGTTTGGAAAGTGAATTGTACTCAGTTTAGAAACTTTCTATCCTTCTGGGATAACATCCCCAAGAACCAATTATGTTGGCAGCACTGTAGGAAGTCAGCTGTCTGCTCCTTCTCCCCCTCCTTCTCTCCCTTCCTCTTTCCCTTCCTTCCTTCCTTGTCTCCTTTCTTTCTTTCTGAACATCATAATCCCATTAACAGGGTCCAACAATCTGTGGGTCAGTGATTCTGGGATTCAGACCCCAGGTGCTTTCTCTTGTGCTGCAGCCAAGCCCCGTCACCCCCAGTCTGTGCTTACGCAGTGGCTTGGGGCATCTGACTGAAGGACCTTTACTCTCCCTGTAAATGTTCATCTCATTGGATTAAACACCTTGAAGCAACCTGCTGTGTTCTGCCTCAATCCTCACTGGGCACCCAAGTCACTGTCCTTTCAGCTCCCTGTCATCTGTGCATGTGCTCCCAGACCTCTTACGAGTCATGGACAGAATGTGACCCAGGACAGGGATGAGTCTAGAGAATGGGGACTTTCCTTTATTCAGCAAACAATTATTGAGCATATGCTCCATAAAAGGCAGAAATGTGTAGAGTAACCCAGGGTCCCTGCCCTCTGGGAGTGCACCCTCTAGCGGCAAAAGGCAGAAATGTGCAGAGTAACCCAGGGTCCCTGCCTTCTGGGAGTGCACCCTCTAGAGGCAAGAAAGAGGCACATGAAAAAAATACGGTTGACCCTCGAACAGCGCAGGGATTAGGGCGCCGATCCCCATTGCAGTTGAAAATCCATGTGTAACTTTTAACTCCCCCAAAACAACTACTAATAGCCTATTGTTAGACTGAACGCCTAACCGATAACATAAACAGTAGATAAACACATATTTTGTATGTTAAATTTATTATTATACTGTATTCTCATAATAAAGTAAGCTAGAGAAAAGAAAATATTAAGAAAATCATGCTGGGTTCAGTGGCTCATGCCTGTAATCCAGAACTTTAGGAAGCCGAAGTGGGCGGATCGCCTGAGTTCAGGAGCTGGAGACTAGCCTGGACAACAAAGTGAGACCCTGTCTCTACCAAAAATACAAAAATTATCCGGGTGTGGTGGCATGTGCCTGTGTCCCAGCTACTCCAGAGGCTGAAGAGGGAGGATGGCTTGAGCCTGGGAGGCAGAGGTTGCAGTGAAACAAGTTGGTGCCACTGCACTGCAGCCTGAATGACAGAGCCAGACCCTGCCCACCCCACCCCCCACCACACACACACAAATCACAAGAAAGATAAAACATGTTTACTGTTCGTTAAGTGGAGTGGGTCATCATAAAAGTCTTCATCCTCCGTGTCTTCACATTGAATAGGCTGAGGAGGAGAAGGAGAAGGAGGAGGGGTTGGTGGCAGAGGAGGAAGAGTGGAGGAGGTAAAAGGGAGGCAGGACAGGCAGGCACACTCGGTGTAACTTTATAGAAATACGTGGTAATTTCTGTCTGACTTTTTAGCTTTGGGAATTGATTAGCCTTTGGCTACACGGGACATAATCACTTCCTCTTTCATGACAGACAGTCTAAAACTAGTATACAAGGGTAAAGAATATTTCCCAAAGCATATCTGGTCATTGGGATGTCCTTGAGTGGTGATATGGCAGAACTTGGAAGACTCTTCATGCTCCCTAGTGTACACCAGGCACATGTCAAAGATTGAATTCAGGAGGGAAGTCAATGAACCTGCTGCCCTGAAGGAGATGTTTCAGAGTTGGTAGAGTGTTCTAAGATTTCTGAGGCCAAATACAAAAGTAAAGATGTAAAACTTCTTTGTATAAAAGATAAGCAAAGCTCCAGCTGATCTGTCAATACCTGACATATCTGTCCTAATTGGAACAAGCTTTTTACCAACTCAGGAAGCTTGCAGGGAACAATGATTCCCATGACTGTGGCTCCTAAATGGAGAGAGAGAACATAAGGATGTTTCTCAAAGCTCCATTATTCTGCAGGGATCATCTAAGACATTAGAATTTACTGTGGACCCAAGGGGTATGATTCTAGAGACCTGTAGTCACAGAATGAAAAAAGGAAGCGAGGAAGAAGCTAACCATGACAACAAAGTGTTTTCAGTTCAAGAATGAGATACAGAGTAAGTCCAGGAAACCGAGCTCACCAGTCATCATTTTGATTCCTGCTCTTTGCCACTATGATCATAAAGGCTAACTCTACTATGGAAAAATGAGGGACATAGTTGAAAGAACTATTGACAAATAATGTCATCACTGAGTTTCCATCCAGAATGAAAATAATGAATGCAGGTGAGTTCTGGAACATGAATTAGACAAACTAAGGGGGATTCAAACATCAAGATTCAAGTTCACGATTCACCAGGAAGCCTATTAGCATTTCATCTTGGAAATGGACCACCAGATCCTTGAGGCTGAAGAGAAAAAGAGTTACAAAACCACCTATATGTGCACACACACATTATGCATGTAGATGTGTGAATAGAGCTATGCACATGGACACACCCAGAGAAAATAAATTACACAAGTTAATTTCCAGAGTTCAGAACAAAACTGGACATCCCAGGAAAGGAAGCTTTTAAAGTTTAGAGGAGAGAGAGTTCTATGGGCAGAAATTGCCATGGGAAATTTCCTGGAGGAGATGATTCTTTGCCAGGCAAGCCAAAGGGATCTCTGACACATTGACAGAAACACAGTGTTCACAGCAGGCAGTAGAAGGAGTAATGTGCCTAGTTCAGAGCCGTATCTTCAGTGTAGCTGCACATATCTACAGTGATTTATTGTCCTTCTGTCTCTGATGGGCTGATACACAAAAGAGGAAGTGATTATGTCCCATGTAGCCAAAGGCTAAGCTAACACCCAGGATAGAGGTGCAGGGAGATAAGCAGACTTTGACCCAGGATGAGAAAAAACTTGTTGAACACTAATGTCCTCTGGAAATAGGAAAGACTTTTGAGGAAGTAGGGGGCTCCCTTTTACTGAACCACTGTTTTCTAGATATTTTACTCCTTTCTTTCCTTGGCTTCTTCCTCATACTTCATAACCATCCTCTACATACTAGTTATTTATTGTTGTATAACAAACTTCTTCAAAATTAAGTGGCTTAAAACAACACACATGTTGTCTCACAATTTCTGTGGGTCAAGATCTGATTATAGATTAATTGGATCCCATGCTTCAGGGTCTTTTACAAGTCTATAACTAAGGTTTTCACTAGGGGTGGGATCTCATCTGAAGGTTCAACTGGGGAAAGGTTTACTTCCAAGCTCACTTAGGTAGTTGGCAAGATTCAGTGCCTTGAGAGTTGTTGGGCTGAGGTCCTGAGCTTAAGTTGGCCAGAGACCTCTCTCAGTTCCTTGCCACATTTGTCTCTCCAATCCGGAAGTTTGTTTCACTAAAGCCAGCAAGTGAGTATATTCTTTTGGTTAAATGCAAGTTACTCAAGGGGAGAGGACGACACAAAGCCATGAATACCAGGAGGCAAGAATCACTAAAGCCATCTTAGACACTGCCTGTCATACTCCAGATTCCACCAACATAGAATGTCTTCCCTGGACTCTGTGCTATCCCTCCTGTTCCATGAAGCTGTTCAAACAAATGCTTTGTTGAGGTTGTGGAAGAAACAAGCAAGCCAAGAGCTGTGCCAAGCTCTGTCCCCAAGATGGTCTTCTCCTTCCTCCCATCCCTTGCCTGTCTCTTCATGTGTAAATTCTCCCCCATTGTTCAAGGACTTGACAGAGACTGATTCCCCATTGAGGTCTCCCCAGGGCTTTATATAGAAGTTCCCCCAAAATGTCCACAGCCATGCCCCTGAGCACTTGATTTGGAATCATTGTGCCCACAGCTGCTGGTCCCATAGTGCATGGACAGAGGGCATTCCTAAATAACATTTAGCAGCCGGGCGCGGTGGCTCATGCCTGTAATCCCAGCACTTTGGGAGGCCGAGGCGGGCGGATCACGAGGTCAGGAGATCGAGACCATCCTGGCTAACACGGTGAAACCCCGTCTCTACTAAAAATACAAAAAATTAGCCGGGCGAGGTGGCAGGCGCCTGGAGTCCCAGCTACGCGGGAGGCTGAGGCAGGAGAATGGCGTGAACCCTGGGGGGCGGAGCCTGCAGTGAGCCAAGATCACGCCACTGCACTCCAGCCTGGGTGAAAGAGCGAGACTCCGTCTCAAAAAAAAAAAAAAAAAAAAACAAAAACAAAAACATTTAGCTCTCCAGCTTCTTTTCAAGAATTTTTCGCATTTTGAAGTTTGCAGAAATTCAAAAAGGACATGAAACTGCTTTCTCTAACAACCCTCAATAGTCTAAGCGTGGAAAGTTCCAACAGGAAGAAAGAAAGGAGGAAAAGAAGTCTTTCTGGAGTGTTTTCGGCATAATTGGATCTTGGGGACATTGTCTCAGAAGTATAAAAACTTACCTGACTTTGTACAATTCTACTTCCAAACTTTTAATCACTTCAGGGAGCATAATAGTCCCAATCGCAGCACTGATTTCAAATTGCCTTTTTCATATTCTGGTTATTCATTTGGAAATTTTGCTTAAAACATAAGACCAAGACTGAGTAGGAAGAACTAGCTTTCACTCTTTTCTTCAAATCAGAGGTGGCCATCTCAACCTGAGTCTTCCAAGCTAGTGCTGCTATTTCTGGCCCACACACTGTTCCTAAGCCATGGGCACATTTTCTCAGTAGGCTTCTGACAAAGGTAAGTGAGTGTTCTTATAAGAGTAATACTTAACCTTTTTATTAGCACAATAACATTCCTAACTTCTGACTTGATTTTCTAAAGGGATTGGGACTTGAGAAGGGAAGGAATGAAGCAATTTCAGCACTGTCACAAAGACTGAGGTCCATGCAAAACTCTTTCTTCTTAGGTCAGAAAATCTAGATGGCAAGAAGCCTATGAAACTTTTCAGTCTTAGTTTATGGACTTACCTAACTTTAGAGACTCCCCCAGAAATAAGATGGTCATATGGTTTTAGAGCCTCTTCTGTTGACTTTTCACGAACTCAGGCAATTCCAGAAGGAGGTGAAACCACCATCACATGAATGAGAGAAACTCAGAAGGCTGCTGGCTTGGTTTAGAATAAAGAATGTACTGACACTTCAGAGCTCTGTAAATAGGAATCAGGCCGTTTGGGAATGTAGTGAGCTCTTCATCACTAGAAGAGATCAAGCTGAAAACCCATGCATCAGTGTTCTGCAGAGGAAGATCTAGTATGGGACAGAGGGTGGGGCTAGATTTATTTTGGGGGGCATAAACAGTGTCAGGATCTACATCTGGGTGACATACTTAGGTTCAAGAACTCTTGATTCCTGTGTAGACACTCACCCCGACTGCCTTAGTTATCAAAGAAAACTAGAGTTCCAGAAATTGTGAGCCACTATGGGTTTCTGGGGCCAGCCTCCTATTTATCTTCATGAAACATCAGATTCAAATATTAGAGACATATTGAAATTTCCAGAGCATGAAGTTACCTTGGAACCCTCTCCCCTTTCCCTTGCATCTCTCCAGTTCCAGTCTCCTCTTTTCCTGCAAGACCCAGCTGGGGCTGGTGTTGCCCATGAGAAAGATCTTGGGCAACAACCGGAGTTTGTTTTTTATAAAAATTGTCTAACGAGAAGAAATAGTTATAAGGTGAGGATTCACAACTAATCAAGTCACTAGTATTTGGCACAAAGTTGGAGGAACATGGAGCAAACTTTAAGTCACTTTTCTGATCAAAGTTTAATGAGATAAATTGCCTTGTAGGACATAGCATCCCTAAATGAATGTGTTCTGTGTTTTCGTCACTGATCACATGTGTGACATTATCATAGTCATCATTTTAAACCTTGTGCATTTGGTGACCTGTGGCCCCAAAATAATTTTTTATTTTGTTGTCTCTTTTTTCTTGGAAATAAATATTGTGGACTTTCAAAACTGTTTTCTAATGTCTTAGCCAGACTGGAACCCCAGACCAGATGCACTGGTCCTATGCAAGGCAAAGAATGTTGAGTTTGGACCTCTAAGTATTTCCTTCAGTTGACAGAGGAGATACACTATGGTAAGTGCCAACCAGACAGCCTCTCTGACAGAGTTTGTTCTCCTGGGCCTCTCTGCCCACCCAAAGCTGGAGAAAACATTCTTTGTGCTCATCCTGCTGATGTACCTGGTGATCCTATTGGGCAATGGGGTCCTTATCCTGGTGACTGTGTCCAACTCTCACCTGCACATGCCCATGTACTTCTTCCTGGGGAACCTCTCCTTCCTGGACATCTGCTATACAACATCCTCTGTCCCCCTCATCCTTGACAGCTTCTTGACCCCCAGGAAAACCATATCCTTCTCAGCCTGTGCAGTACAGATGTTCCTCTCCTTTGCCATGGGAGCCACAGAGTGTGTTCTCCTGAGCATGATGGCATTTGATCGCTACGTGGCCATCTGCAACCCCCTTAGGTACCCTGTGGTCATGAGCAAGGCTACCTACATGCCCATGGCTGCCAGCTCCTGGGTAGCTGGAAGCACTGCTTCTATGGTGCAGACATCCCTTGCAATGAGGCTGCCCTTCTGTGGAGACATCATCAACCACTTCACCTGTGAGATTCTGGCTGTCCTGAAGTTGGCCTGTGCTGATATCTCTGTCAATGTGATCAGTATGGGAGTGACCAATGTGATCTTCCTGGGCGTCCCGGTTCTGTTCATCTCTTTCTCCTATGTCTTCATCATCACCACCATCCTGAGGATCCCCTCAGCTGAGGGGAGGAAAAAGGCCTTCTCCACCTGCTCTGCCCACCTCACTGTCGTGATCGTCTTCTACGGGACCATCCTCTTCATGTATGGGAAGCCCAAGTCTAAGGACCCGCTGGGGGCAGACAAGCAAGACCTGGCAGACAAACTCATTTCCCTCTTCTATGGGGTGGTGACCCCCATGCTCAATCCCATCATATACAGCCTGAGGAACAAGGATGTAAAGGCTGCTGTGAGGAACCTGGTATTTCAGAAACGCTTTGCCTAGTGATGTTTGGGGGAACAGATGTCCCCACAGCTCTTTGCCTCTTGGCTGCTTTCACCGACAAATCTCAGAAGAGCATGTTCCCTAAAGAAGATACATGTGAAGAATGACTACCAGAAAATTGAAATACTCAGGTAATAGAGCACTTTAGCTGTGATTGGACCCAATTAAAATGTTGAAACCTAGAACCCAGGGGGAGTGTGGCTTGAGGGGATGGAAGCAGAATGCTGCTGGATACACAAGGAATGATTTTTCTGTTTCTCCACTGTTCAAGTCTGAATTCACCCTTGTGAGCAGATGGTTCCTCTGTTTTAGGAAAAACACCCTAGGGTACTTTCTGTTACAAAAATGTAAAGCCAAGATTCTACTCTTGAAAGGAAGCACTGAAGACACCATGGGACAGAACTTCATGACCCCGCCCACCTCCCTAGCACAGTGCTTCCCAACCTGTGTCTTGCCATGGAGCACATAGAAAACAATGGGATGTGTAGGCACCCTGGGGTGAGTGGATGAGTCTTTTCATGGCTGAAGACAATTCACCTGGGGGCTTAGGTCACTACGGTTCTGCTTAGTGATCCCAGGAGGACTCTGAGCTTGGTTCATCTGTACCCTGTGGCACATTAGCTGAAATGTTCTGCCTGAAGCAGGATGTGTCTTCCCTTAGCCCCTGCTGAGAGGACAGTCATGCTCTCTCCTTTGGCTATAGATAATTGGCAAGTTGACCCAAACTGGGCAAACCATATTTTCTGTCCAAGGAATTTGGAATTTGGACATAGAGACACCTCATAGTTGGCACAAAGCTCTTGAACTGATAGACCATGTAAAGGGGGCACAAGTGTGGCCCTGTGTCTAGCAAGGAAGAGAAAGCTGGTCTGCAGACAGAGATAAAGCAAATGCACAAAGAGGACCAGACCTACATGAAACAGAAATAAAGGCTGCAATATTTAGGCTAGGTATTGGAGAACATTTTTACTTTTATTTTATGGGAAAATTTAATCTTTAGAAAGAATAATAGGTATTCATCTTCTGGATCCAAAGATGATCTGCTCATGGCTGGTGTGTGTGTGTGTGTGTGTGTGTGTAATTTTTAATTTTTAAAATTTTCCTGGGTACATAGTAGCTATATATATTTATAGAGTATATGGGATATTTCAATACAGGCATGCAATGTGTAATAATCACATCAGGGTAAATGGGGTATCCATCACCTCAAGCATTTATCCTTTGTGTTACAAACAATCCAATTATACTCTTTTAATTATTTTAAAATGTACAATTAAATTATTTTTGACTATAGTCATCCTGCTGTGCTATCAAATACTAGTTCTTATTTATCCTATTTTTTGTACCCATAAGCCATCTCCACTTCCCCTCTACCCTCTCATCACTGTTCCCAGCCTCTGATAACTATCATTCTACTCTCCATCTCCATGGGTTCAATTGTTTTAACTTTTAGCTTCCACAAATAAGTGAGAACATGCAAAGTTTGTCTTTCTGTGCTGCTTATGGCCAATCTTGTTCTTCCGTAGCCCTGTGGATTATTTCTCCTTCTCCTTAATTATTCCAAAGCAAATCCCAGATGGTAATAACATTCCATCCTGAAATATTTTAGTATTTATATCCAAAAAGATTAATACTCTTGCAAAAATATAAAGTACCATTTAATATTTAACATATAAATCACCTAAAACTCACTAATTCCTTGATATCATCAATTATCTAGCATTCATATTCCCAGAAATGTCTTATACATTATTTATTTCCATTTTTAAATTGAATCAGGATCCAAATAACAGCATACATTGTGATTTGTCTCTGATATGGTTTGGCTGTGTCCCCATCCAAATCTCACCTTGAACTGTAGTTCCCATAATCTCCACATGTTGTGGGATGTCATGGGAGGGACCTGGTGGGAGGTAATTTAATCATGGAGGTGGTTACCCTCATGCTGTTCTCATGATACTGAATGAGTTCTCATGAAATCTGATGGTTTTATAAGGGCCTTTTCCCCCTTTTGCTTGGCACTTCTCCGTGTTGCTGCCATGTGAAGAAGAATATGTTTGCTTCCCCTTCTGCCATGATTGTAAGTTTCCTGAAGCCTCCCCAGCCATGCTGAACTGTGAGTCAATTAAACCTCTTTCCTTTATAAATCACCTAGTCTCAGGTATGTCTTTATCAGCAGTGTGAGAATGGACCAGTACAGTATCTTTCAATCTACATTTCCCCTCGCTTTTTCTATCTTTCCCTCTACCTCTGTTCCTACCACCACCACCCTGCTTTTAGGCTAGATTTTTTTTAGAAGGAATAGTTCCTCATTATGGAAAACTATAAAGTTTACCACAGTCTGATTTTGCTGATTGCAGTTCTGTGGTGTCTGCCTTTGTTTTTCCCATACATTGGTGATTAGATCTAGTTACTTAATTTTTTTTTTTTTACTGGAGTTATGAGCTCATGGCTCCTGAGACCTTTTGCATGACGCTAATATCTTTGATGACTTCCTGCTAGCTGGTATGTCAAGATATTACAAGCTCAATATTCACACTTCCTTCCCAGACCTGAAACAACTATTTTGTCTAACGAGCTCTTTTTTTCCTTTAATGGGGAATGGTATTTAGAAGTCATAATCTGGGTGCTAGGGTTACTATTGAGTTTCCCATGGTTTCTAAATGTTTCAGTGGAAAGAGCTATAAAAAAATATAATTGAATTATATGTATGTATGATATATAAATATATAGATTTAGATCAAATACATAAATCATACATACATACAATTCAAACTAAGAGCTATGGATTTTTTACCTAATCTCATTGATTTTATACCTGTATCTCCTTCTTCTATGTACTGTCTCCTCATTCCAGAAATGTTTGGAGATGGCTTGAAGTTATACACACATAATGATGTCAGGAGTTAACATTGAGCATGCCTCCTGTAAAGAGCAGAATTCAATCAAGTCGTCCAGTGGTGTGTGTCTGGGAGTACTGGGGCTGATCATAACACAGGGGTGTGTGTCTGGGAAGACTGGGCTGATCATAACCATTGAGGTGATGACGTGGGTGGTGGGCCCCTTTCTCTCGCTTGTTCCTGAGCTTCCTGCAGGAGATCTGAGTCTGGGAGTGAGGCATTGGGTAGCAGTGGGCTAGGAAAGAGTTGCAAGATAAATTCAAGCCTGGAAAGAAAGATTCCAGACTGGAACCTCAGGGCATCTTGCAGCTTGGGAATGACTTTCCTAAATCATGATGAGGGCAGTCACAAGCCCCTGCTCACCAGGGGACTTTGGCAAAGAAGGGCACATGATGCAGACAAGAAGGAACCTGGAAGATCACTTCTAAATGGTGTCCAAAGTCCTGAATTCTGCCTGCCTGCTCTGTTCAAAATAGATGTTTCCAATATGTAAGAGCCACTTAGAAAAAAGAGGTTTGTTAAATATTTGGAAGGATGGAGTCATAGTCAAAAACTACATATCTGGGGTCCATGGTCTCCAAGATGTTAATATCATGCTTCCTTGCAATTTAAACTGCATTTGTTTATTGATTTATAAGTAGAATACCTATAAATATATATATACTTATAAGTATATAGGTATTCTACTGTACGAATATGTTATGGACATTCACAATGTTTACAAAAATAGAAGTTCAAAAAGATAGGACAAAGATAAAATATTTTTTTTAAAAAAAGAGCAAACATGGGACAAAATCAGAAGAAAATGAGGGTAGGCCACAGATTCATTCATTCATTTATTCAGCATCTATGTATTGAGAGTCAGTTGTGAGTGAGACCCTGTTTTTATGCTAAGGAAACATCTGTGAACAATACAGAAAAAAACTTACCTCTGTGAAACTTGTATTCTAACAGGAGAGAAATAAGCAATAAACAATTACAAAAATAAATAGGTTGTTAGAAATTTTACGGAATCAAGACTGCATAAAGGATAACTGAATACATGCACCTAATTTTATTCCTCCTAAAACCCATGAAAACTATAGTCTTTCTTTCTTTCCAATAAAATCTACAAGGTTAAGGAGAAGAAGTAAGATATCAACAGTGAGAACATTGTGAAAGTTAAGAAGCAGATGAACTAGTGCTAATTGCCATAGCAGATCTGACAGAGCCAAATTCCAAGCCAGAAACTTGGAAAAGTAAATGTCTTACTCCATTTTCTGCTGCTTTAACAGAATATCTGAGACTGGGTAATTTATAAATAATAGACATTTATTTGGCTCACAGTTCTGGAGGCTGTGAAGTCCAAGAGCATGACACTGGCATCTAGTGAAGGCCTTCGTGTTGCATCTTCCATGGCAGAAGGTGAAAAGGCAAGCAAGTACATGAAACAAGGAGAGAAAGGAGGCCAAACTCCTGCAATAACTCACTCCTGCAATAATGGCATTAATCCCTTCATGAAGGCTGAGCCCTCTTGGCTTAATCACCTCTTAAAGGTCCCATCTCTCAGTACTGTTACCATGGCAATTAAATTTCACCATGAGTTTTTGAGGGGACATTCAAACCATAGTAATTGGCAACAACTAGATTTGTAGTACAGAGAAACTCACTGTACCAAGTACCTCTAGGACGGGGGTGAAGGAAGTACTGCTAAAAAAGGAAGACTAGGTGACAAATGTATAAGAAACAGAGTCCCTACACCCCTTCATTCATTCCATGACATTAGCCAACTATCTCTTGCCCACCCCAGCAAAAGTTTTATTCTCTGTAGAGGGTAAAATCATGGCTCTCTGGACTGGCAGACAACAGCCACAGTTGAGAGCATGGGTACTTTACTCTTTCATGGAGTAAAAAAACAATTAGCATAAAAGATCAAGAATCAAAATGGCTTCTGATTGCACTAGAATTACCTTCAAATTCAGAAGGAAGACGATTTCCAATAAGTTCCTAGAATTCCACACACTACTGTGATGATTAACTTTATGTGTCACCTTGACTGGGTCATGGGGTGCCCAGATATTTGGTCAAATATTGTTCTGGATATGTCTGTGAGGGAGCACCTGGATGAGATTAACATTTGAATGCATAGATCGAGCAAAGCAGATTATCCTCCCTAATGTACTAAGCCTCATTCAATCAGTGAAAGTCTTGAATAGAACAAAAAGGATGAGTAAGAGGGAACTTCTCCTGCCTTTGAGCTGGGACATTAGTTTTTTCATCAGCTCTCCTGGGCCACCAGCCTGTTGACCGCAAATCTTGGGACTTGTCAGCCTCCATAATCAGATAAGCCAGTTCCTTATGACACATACAAACACACACACACACACACACACACACACACGCACACACATACACACACACTATTAGTACTGTTCCTCTTGAGAACCCTGGCTAATTAATACACCCAACAAATTATCAGTCAGGAGGTTAAATAAAAATATGTTCAGACACATAAGATCTCAAAAATGTGTATACTATACACTTTTTCTCAAGAGGTTATTCAACCTGGGTAAGTGGCTTATGCCTGTAATCCCAGCACTTTGGGAGGCTCAGGTGGGTGGATCATCTAAGGTCAGGAGTTCAGGACCAGCCTGGCACCCATGGCAAAACCCCATCTCTACTAAAAATACAAAAGTTAGCTGGGTGTGGTGGCAGGCACCTGTAATCCCAGCTGCTCAGAAGGCTGAGGCAGGAGAATCACTTGAACCAGGGAGGCGGAGGTTGCAGTGAGCCAAGATTGCGCCACTGCACTCCAGCCTGGGTGACAGAATGAGATTCCATCTCAGAAAAAAAGAAGTTATTCAAGAAAATGCTCTATCAAAATAAGAGAATAAACCAAGAAATAGAAAGAAATTGACAAAAGAAACAGAAGTTCCAACCCATAAGAGAGGTGTAAGGAGTCCCCAGGACAGTAAAAGGAGATCCTGGCATGACAGTTGTACACCCTGCAGAGAAGGCAGCCAGCCCAGAGGGCAGCCCTATGACTCCAGAGACAGGCATGTCAACGGCTCTCATTCATAGACCCCTGCTGCCTATGGTGATTAACTTGAGGACAGAATGCCCCAGACAGCCTGGCCCACATTCTTTCCTGCACTGGCCTTATCTTGGCCATGCATGTATAAAATGCCCTCTTCTCTCTCCATGTCTTGCTGACTGGGTTAGCGGAGGACACTCATTCCACTCCAGAGAGTATTCTGCTTTGATCTATTCCCAAGAGTGGGAAGAGGGCCATACTCAGAGCTTAGAAGCAGAAAACATAAAACAATCCACTCTCTCTGATGATATTTCTGCCAGATGTCTGGTACCTGGCCACACTACAGCACTGTCTGACTTACCCAGAAGGGACTATTGAAACTGAGAGATTAGATTCTCAGGGGAGTCTTCCCCAAAACAGTGGCAATTTTTTCATCAAAAAACTAGATTTGCCAGTCAGAATGACTATTATTAAAAAGTCAGAAAATAACCGATGTTAGTGAGGGTGTGAAAAAAGGGAAACATTTGTACATTGTTGGTGGGAAGGCAAGTCAGTACAACCTCAATGGAAAACAGGATTGAGATTTCTCAAAGAACTAAAAATAGAACTACCATTCAATATTCAATCTACTTTTTTACAGAATTTATTCTTTTTTTTTTTTTTTTTGAGACAGAATTTTGCTTTTATTGCCCAGGCTGGAGTGCAATGGTGCGATCTCAACTCACTGCAACCTCTGCCTCCTGGGTTCAAGTGATTCTCTTGCCTTAGCCTCCTGAGTAGCTGGGATTACAGGCATGCACCACCACGATCAGCTAATTTTTGTGTTTTTAGTAGAGATGGGGTTTCACCATTACATAATTCTTTTCCTTTATGGATACCACTACTGGGTATCCACATAGAGGAAAAGAATTAATTATGTAAAAAAAGATACCCGCATTGGTACATTTATTGCAGCATTATTCACAACAGCAAAGATGGAATCAATCTAAGCATCTACAGATAGATGATTGGATAAAGAAAATGTCATCTATATACACAATGGAGTACTCTTTGGACATAGAAAAGAAGGAAACCATGTATTTTGCAGCAACATGGATGGAACTGGCCATGTTGGATGGCCAGTCTCTTAAGTTATGCAGCCCGGAAACAGAAAGTCAAATACCAGTGTGTCCACACGGACATAAAGTGTGGAATAATTGACATTGGAGACTTGGAAGTGTGGGATGGTGAAGGGGGGCTGAGGGAGGAGAAATTACTTAATTGGCATAATGTACATTATTTTGGGTGATGGTTGCACTAAAAACCCAGACTTCACCACAACTCAGTATATCTGTGTAACAAAACTTCACTTGTACCCCTTAAATGTATTGTTTTAAAAAGCTAGGTTTGTAATTGTTACTCCATTTTTCAAAATGGAACAATTCATTGTACACCAATACATTGTAGAAGGTAAAACTGTGAAGGAAATAAAGGGAATACATATTAGCTTTCTCTTGTTGCATAATAAACCATCCCAATAGCAGCTTAAAACACCTAATTATTAGCACACAGTTCTGGAAGTGAGAAGGTTGGGTGAGTTAGGTTGGGCTCTGAAAAAAAGTCAGCTTTCAAGCTCACTAGTATTGGTGGCAGAATTCAGTTCCTTGTGTTTTTTAGACTATGGTCACGGTTTCCTTGCTGGCTGTGGCCAGGAGTCATGCTTAGCTCCTTGTGGGAGCTCTCTGGTTCTTGTTTGCGGCTCCCTCGATCTTATAATCAAGAAACAGCATGTGGAATTCTTCCCACCCTTTGAATCTGGCTTCTCCTTCTGCTACTAACCAGAGAAAACTGTTTTTAAAGGACTCTCTTGATTAGGTCAGACCTTGCTGGATAGTCTTCTAATCTTAAAGACAACTGATTTGGAACTTTAGCTACATTGACAAAATACCTTCACAGCAGTACCTAGGTTAATGTTTGATCACCGCACGAAGGGAATTATGTGATCATGTGGGGATCATTAAGATTCTGCCTACCACAAAATGATTTCCATAGAAGTCAAAATAGTGGTCACTTCTGGAAGGGAGGGAATAAGGAAATTTAATTGGATAGGGAAATAAGAGGGGCTTGTAAGGTTCTGGAACATCCTAATTTTAACCTGGGTGGTGGGAGGTGGGGGGGACATGGTAGTGTATTTTCTTATTTTTCCTTGAATGGTATACATATGCATTTTACACTCTTTTGTATGTGTAATATATCTCACAAAAAGAAAAAAATTCAATGCAAGACAAAATGGCTTATGACTACAAATGTGGCATGTATTTGATTCTAGGATTTTTAGAGCTAGTGTATAAGGCAGGCATGTTCATTTGTGAAAGAGGTGGTCAGGATTGCCCAAGTGTTTTTGCTAACATCTGGCAAACTCTTCTTGCACACCAAGAACATCTGTGGAATGAGAGCTCATCATACGTGCCACCTACCATCTCCGGTATTAGAATTAAATGGGAAAGGGAAAACTGGAATGTGATTAAGAAACTACAGTGTATCAGAAAACAGTGGTCCACATTGAAGATGCTACTGGCTGCTGCCTGGGCAGTCACATATCTCAGCTTTGGATCTTAGAAGTGGAGGTTACCAGATCCCAGTGGTAAATCAGCAATGCTCTCACAAATGCACAGATACAGTATATTCATGCACACACACACAGGAAAAGACTGCCGTTCACAACAGGACACCACTTCCGTGATCAACCGCTCCCTTTCAAGTCCACAGCTGCCTTGCCTCTGAAACTCTCTGGTAGAAGCCATGACTAGATTCACTTATGACCCTTTAGAGGTTGGGTCTGGGTAGGGTATGCCTAGCAGAACCTATTTGGTGGGATGCAGACAAGAGTTCTTCTAGGTCACTGGCTTTCATCCAAACCTGAGATCCTGAACCCTTTGAATTTGTAAATGGCCAAGGGGACTAACCCACAAGGATTTGTCCTGTGTGGTTTTACATTCCCCCAGATCTATCATGGACTCTGGTGACAGTTCTCATGGACTGGGGGTTCTTGTTATTTGGGGAGGGCCAGGATGATCCTTCCTCTCTAATACTTTCCAATAGCCCAGAAAATGGGTAGGAAGAGAGGGAAGGAGAGAAGGAAGTATTTCTGGAGAGACTTCAGAGTAATTGGATCATGGGGACACAATACCAGATGTATAAAAAGTTTCTTGACTGGGTAACTTGAATTTCCAAACTTTAAATGATTTTGGGGACTAGAATACTCCCAATAGCAGGATGGGATTTAAGTGGCTTTGTATGAGCAATGAATAGTCTTTTGTGGATTTTACCAAAACACAGAACAAAGACAAGGAAACGTTCACCCATTTCAGGCACTAACTCATCTGGCTGCTGCTTTCTGACCAGATTGGCTATTTTTGGCTTCTGGACTACTCTCAGATCCCAGATAAGTAATTTGAATCAACACATTTGTTGAGAAGGTAAGCGAGCACTTTTAAAAGAATATAGAAACTCTCGTGGGTCCTTACTTTTATGTTACCTTTCAAGCTCTTCCTACTCCATATTACATAATAGTTAGTTTTATTTTTCTCCTCATTGTTTTTTTCTCGTTGTCATATAAATTCT
Organism: Hylobates moloch; assembly: GCF_009828535.3. Lineage (NCBI taxonomy): Eukaryota > Metazoa > Chordata > Mammalia > Primates > Hylobatidae > Hylobates > Hylobates moloch. Next base: position 32,485,852 of record NW_026652285.1, on the reverse strand, counting down.
TAAAACTGTTTGCTGAATTTTTCTGTCTCTGTATCTTCATAAATTAACCTGTAGCTTTGTCTCTCTCTCATCCTCACTCAGAGTCCTCACCAGAAAATCATTAATGCTCTTGGAGAAGAGAGGGGGGTAAGGAAAGTGTGGCAAAACTGATGCAAGGGTCAAGGGCACAGGCCTCTTTTCTTTTTCTTTTGGAAGACATTGTTTATCCCTGGGCTCTGTCCTAGATAACAGTGTCCTCTCATGAGCCATCAGAGTAATGCGAAAACCGAGATAAGTCCAGGAGGATCAAATAAATTGTATTAACCACCTGACCTGGCTTAACCAAGCATGCAGCCAAGTGGCAGCCATCACTTGTTTTCCACTGAAGAATCCCTGAGGCCCCATAATAGTCAGAGGAAGACAGAAACAATGCACATCAGGGGACATCTAAGAATCACCCACATGATTGTGAGGAATTCCAAGTCGGCTCCAAATAGTGATCAGTCTAGAAGTCCAGTTAAAAGGATCAGCAGAATAGAAAACTTATGACATAAACTTTTAACCCCATAGAAACAAACTAACAATTAAAATAAGATCCTAGCACTTTGGGAAACCAGGGTGGGTGGATCCACTGAGGTCAGGAGTTTGAGACCAGCCTGGCCAACATGGTGAAACCCCCATCTCTACTAAAAATACAAAAATTAGCCGGGTGTGGTGGTGCATGCCTGTGATCTCAGCTACCTGGGAGGCTGAGTCAGGAGAATCGCTGGAACCCGGGAGGTGGAGACTGCAGTGAGCTGAGATCATGCCACTGCACTCCAGCCTGGGCAGCAGAGTGAGACTCCATCTCAAAAACATAAAAAATAAACAAACTTTGCTGAAAATCAGTTAACGTGGGAAGATGGTGAAAATGTTAAAAAAAATTCTCAGTAGTTTTGTCAATGGAATTAAAGAGGCTTTTGAATCAATAAAACAAGAGTTGTCTATAAAAAAGAGGCTGGGAGAAAGATAATCTGAGAGATAAGAACATTTTCTTGGAAAAAAGTTCACAATTATTGAACAAATACAATTCAATAGATAGTATTTAAGACAAATCTTAAAAGGAATTTTTAAATTAAAAATAACTTTTTTAAAACTTTTATTTTAAGTTCAGGGGTACATGTGCCCCTGACTTATTTTTCCTTGAATGGTATGTATATGCTTTTTTTTTTTTTTTTTTTTGACAGAGTCTTGTTCTGTCGCCAGGTTGGAATGCAGTGCTGCGATCTTGGCTCACTGCAACCTCTGCCTCCCAAGTTCAAGCAATTCTCCTGCCTCAGCCTCCTGAGTAGTTGGGATTACAGGCGTGCACCACCATGTCCAGCTAATTTTTGTATTTTTACAAAATACAAACCATCCTGTTGGTCAGGATGGTCTCTATCTCTTGACCTCGTGATCCACCCACCTTGGCCTCCCAAAGTGCTGGGATTACAGGCATGAGCCATCGGGCCTGGCCTGCATATGCTTTTTATACTCTTTTGTATATATAATATATCTTACAAAAAGAAAAAATCCAATGAAAGGCATAACGGCTTATGACTATGAATGTGGCATGTATTTGATTCTAGGACTTTTAGAGCTGGTGTACAAGGCAGGTGTATTCATTTGTGGAAGAGGTGGAAGGGATTGCCCAAGTCTTATTTCTTGCTGACACTGGGCAGGCTCCTCTTGCACACCAAGGACATCTGTGGAATGAGAGCTCATCACATCACCCCCAGTATTAGAATTAAATGGGAAAGGGAAAACTGGAATGTGATTAAGAAACTATAGTGTATCAGAAAACAGTGGTCCACATTGAAGATGCTTCTGGCTGCTGCCTGGGCAGTCACAGGTCTCAGCTTTGGATCTTAGAAGTGGAGGCTACCAGATCCCAGTGGTAAATCAGCAGTACTCTCACAAATGCACAGATATAGGATACTCATACACACACACACAGGAAAAGACTCAGCTGTGCACAAGAGGATGCCACTTCTGTGACTGACTGCTCTTTTTGAAGTCCACAGCTGCTGTGCCTCTGAAACTGGTAGGAGCCATGACCAGGTTTATTTGTGACTCTTTAAAGGCTGGCCTGGGTAACGGCTGCCTAATAGAACATATTTGGTGGGATACAGACAAGAGATCTTCGAGGTTGCTGGCTTCATCCAACCCTGGGATCCTGAATTTGGAAATGGTCAAAGGGACTGAGCTACAGTGATTTTTCCTGTGTGGTGGGTTTCACAGTCTATCATGAACTCTGGTGAGAGTTCTCATTGACAGGGGTTCATGTTAATTTGGGCAAGGTCAGGATGATCCTTCCTCTCTAATGTTTTCCAACAGCACCGCAGAATTGGTAGGAAGAGAGGGAAGGAGGGAAGAAACTATTTCTGGAGAGACTTCAGAATAATTGGATCATGGGGACATGACCCCAGATGTACAAGAAGTTTCTTAACTTTGTGACTTGTATTTATAAGCTTTAAATCACTTCAGAGACGAGAAAAGACCCCAATACAGAGTGGAATTTAAATTGCTTCAAATATGTAACGCGTGGTCCTTTTGGCTTTTACCCAAACACAGAACAAAGACAAGAAATGTAACTTTCACCCATTTCAGGTGCTAACTCACCTGGCTACTGCTTTCAGACAAGATTGGATATTTATAGCCCCTTATTAACATATTTTATGATAAAAACAAAGGGGGCAACTTTTTAAAGATTTGTAACTCTTCTTTGCTCCAAACTCTTCTTGACTCAGCCCCATCCATGGCCTCAGATCTAGTGGCACAGGAGAAAGGACAAGAAAAACAAAAGACTTCTCAGTGTTGTAAAAGGAAGTCCAAGAGAGAAATATATGAGGCCATTTAGTCCCTGGGATGGAATATTCTGTAAAATAATCTATCCCAAAGTGAGCAATGTGGAAATTGGGGCCCAGAGAGGAAAAGCGACTTAACAATTTCTATCCATTGAGTGATTGGCGAATGCCAGTTTCCCCAGTGCCTAAGTCTGATATCTTCCTATTAACTCACAATCCTTGAGTGAAGCTGAACCATCGTCACATTCATAGGGGCAAACCTTGAGATTTCACTGCCTGTGTCAATATGAGGAAACACTTTCTGGCAGTCAGAACTGTGCAAAGAGAAAAGATGAACCTGGGCAGGCAATGAGATGCCTTCCCAGAAGGAGATCAAACAGATAATGGGAAGGCAAGTGGTGGCAGGCTGGCATGTAGTCAGAGAGTCAGAATAAATGACAGGAGGTGCCTTCTCTGCAGATAAGACATGAGAAATAACTAGAAATAAATGAAAAGACACAAAGACAGATAAGTTCTCCTGGGAAAGAGCCAGCTCCAGGATCAGGTGACCAACATACTGGACTTACCCTGGATGAGAGGTGAGAAAAAACACCGCTCCAGGCACACGGAGGGCCAGACTCTCCCAAGCTGGGCTTCGCCATGTTCTCTCAGGTGAGGCTACACACTATTATTACCCAGGCAGACCAACTCCAAACTGACAGGAATGGTACCTGTGGTTCCAGGAGATGAGGGCAGCTTCCCATTCTTGTTTCCTCCCATATAGCCCTTCCTGTCCTTCAAGTCATTCCCTGAAAAGACTTCCTGATCCCGTTAACCACCCAAGCCACTGTATATAATCTTTTGGGTCACCCATCTCCCTCCCCAAGCACCTAGGAGCCTTCCACACTCTGGCTGGGTTGAAGCCATCTCAGTTCCTTACAAACACTGTCATGGCTCCACACACTGAGTGCTTCAGAAGAGTTGGCTGGTAATGGACAAATGATTAAATACCACTGAGTTCTGCCTAGGTTGTGAGAGAGAACTGAGGAAGAAGAATAGTCCAGTATCTAAAAGTGACTGGAGCCAGGTGCAGTGGCTCATGCCTGTAATCCCAGCACTCTGGAAGGCCAAAGCAGGAGGATTGCTTGAGGACAGGAGTTTGAGACTAGCCTGGGCAACATAGTGAGACTCCATCTCTACAAAAAATAAAAAATTAACTAGGCACAGTGGCATGTGCCTGTAGTCCCAGATACTCTGGAAGCTGACGTGGGAGGACCACTTGAGCCCAGGAGGTCAAGGCTTCAGTGAGCTATGGTCTTACCACTCTACTCCATCCTGGGAGACAGAGTGAGACCCTGTCTATAAAAAATAAATAAATGAATAAATAAATAAGAAAAAAAGAAAATCTCGAATCGAATGATAAAAGACAATTGATAGATGCTATTAGTTAGAATTATCTGAAAATGATTTTTAAAGGAGTATAATAAAAATTCCTCAACAAACAATCACAAACATGTTTGGGACAAAAGAAAAAAAGAGCAAGTCTCAGCAAATAAATAGAAGATATAAAGAAAAAAACAAATGGACATTTTAGAATTGAAAAAAATGCAATAACATTTAAAAAACTCAATAGATAGGCTCAACAACAGAATAGAGGGAAAGGATTAAAGAACCAGTGAACTTGAAAAGAAAACTTTGGAAATTACCCTGATCCCAACAACACTGAAAAAAATCCACTGATAAAGAAATGAAAGGAGCTATGAGACCTGTAGGATTACAACAAAAGATCTAATACATGTGCCATCATAATATGGAAAGGAGATGAGAAAGGTGGAGCTAAAACAGTATTTGAAAAAATAATGGCTGAAAATTCACCAAATTTTTCAAAATACATAAACCTCCCAGTCCAAAAAGCTGAGCAAACTCCAAATTGGATAAACCCCAAAAAATCCTTATCAAGATACATCACAGTCAAACTTTTGAGAACTAAAAGACAAAGAAAAAATATTGAAGCAGTGGAAGAGAAAGAACACTTCACCTATAGGGAAAAAACAATTTGAAGAACAACAAATTTCTCACAAGAAACAAAACAGGCCCAAAAGGAGTGGTGCAACATTTTTCAAGTATCGAAAATAAAGAACTGTCAACCCATAATTCTATGTCTAGTGACGTAAGAATTCAATCCTTCAGAAATGAAAATGTAATGAAGACATTCTGTGATGAGGGAAAGGTAAGAGAATTTGTAATCAGCAACTCTACCCTAAAATAATGGCTAAAAAAGTTCTCTAAGAGAAAAAAAAAAATAAAATAAAGTAACTTGAAGCACCAGAAAGAAAGAAAGAAAGAACGACCAATGGAAAGAATAAAATATGAGTAAATATAATAGACTTTCCATCTTCCCTTGAGTTTTCAAACTTAGATTTGATGGTTGAAGCAAAATTATAACACTGCCTAATGTAGTTCTCAATGCATTTAGAGGAAATATTTAAGACACTTATCATGGAGGGATAGTAAAGGCATATACAGGGAGGTATGATTTTTGCACTTCACTAGAACAGATAAAATGTAGCTACTACTAGAACACATTAAGTTATGTATGTATAATACCTAGATTAACCACTAAAAAAATCTTTACACAGAGGTGCATTCAAATGTGCTGTATATAAATCAAAATGGAACTCTAAAGTATATATAAGTGACCCACAGAAAGGCAGAAAAAGGAAACAGGGTAACAAAAAACAGAAGTGTCTTAATCTGTTCAGCCTGCTATAACAAAATACCATAAACTGAGTAATTCTCACAGATCTGGAGGCTGGAAAGTCCAAGATCAAGGCATTGGCAGATTCAATGTCTGATGAGAGCTCACTTCCTCATACATAGGTACATTTTCACTGTGTCCTCACATGGTGTAAGGGGGAAGGGGTCCCTTTAGGGCCTCTTTTATAAGGGTGCTTGTCCCATTAATGAGAGCATGGCCTTTATGCCCTGATCACCACCCAAATGTTTCACCTCATTATGCCACCATATTGGGTATTAGTTTTAAACAAATTAATTTGGGGTGACATATATATTTAGTCATTTCAAGAGGGAACAAACAAAAAACAAAAATAAAATGGTAGATTCAAGCACTAAAATATGAATAATCATATTAAATATAAATCATCTAAATATGCCTATTAAAAGACAGATATTGAAAGACTGGATTAAAAATTGACCCAACTACATAGAGTTTACAAGAAACTTGTTTCAAATATAAAAATACAGGTAAATTGAGAGTAAAAGGATGGAAATCATATCAATTGAAGCAGAAAAAAAGCACTTAAAAAAAAATAACACCTATTAATGACAAAAAGCTTTCAGAAAACTAGAAATAGATGGGAAACTTCCTCAATTTGATAAAGAATATCTACTGAAAAAGCATAGTTAACATCATATTTAGTGATGAAAGACTGTTCCCCCAAAGAAAAAAATACTTAGGTATAAATCTAACAAAACATGTATAGGATGTGTATGCTGAAAACTAAAAAATGCTGAAATCAAGGCTCTAAATAAATGGAGAGACATACTGTGTTCATGGGTTGGAACACTTACTGTAGCGAAGATGTCAACTCTACCCAAATTGATGTGCAAACTTAACAAAATTTCTATCAAAATCCCAGCAAGACTTTTCTCATATATAGATAAGATTATTCTAAAATGTACATAGAAAAGTTAAGGAACTTATACAGCAAAAATAATTTTATACAAGTAAAAATATAGTGGAAGGAATCACTATTCCTGGCTTTAAGATTTCTTACATATCTACAATAATCTTGTGAAGGGTACACAAGACCATGTAGTATTGGCAGAGGGACAGACATGTAGATCAATGAAACAAAATAGAGAATCAGGAAATAACCCTACATAAGTATGTCCAATGATTATTGACAAAAGTGCAAAAGCTATTCAATGACATAAGAATAGCCTTTGCAACAAATGGTGCTGGAACAATTGAATATCCACAGGAAAAAAAAAACAAAAACTTTAACCAAAATCTCATACATTGTGCAAAAATTAACTCACAAGAAAACCAGATCAAGATGGCTGACTAGGGATGCCAAACACTCATCTCCTGCAAAAAGAAGAAGAAAACAACAAATAACTGTACTGTGAGTAGAGCAACTAAAGGAGAACACGGAAATACAGCAAGAAAGTGACAAAAACTCTCTGAGGCATGGATGTGATGGCAGCATAGACAGGGAAGTGAAACATTCAGCTGGGGTCAGCTCAGAGTCAAAAGGGACTTCTCATTGTGGGGAAAAGATAAGCAGGAGCTCCTCAGCTGTCCCCATTTCAACTGAGGACATCTGCAATCTTAGCTGCTGGCATGCCTCACAATTCTCACAAGCCTTGAATCCATAATAGGGAACTGCCTGGAGTCTGCACAACCTCATTGCTCTAAAGAAGGAACACACACCAAGTGCCCCCTCACTCCCAGGACCAAAGCTGCTACAGCATGGTGGCCATTTGGGGAGTGATGTTGCTATTGGTGTGCGTCTTGACCTGGGATCCTATAGCCACTACATGTCTACATTTTTGGAGACCAGCCATCATCCCCTGATACCCATATGGAAAACTGCACCACCACCCCAGAAAGACCCAGTAGTACAGCTTTAACCCCAGCACCTGAGTCTATGCATTGCCCTACACTCCAGGGAGCAGGCAGTTCAGGACAGCATGGAGGCCACCCTCAGGACTGGAGGAACAGACATACACATTCCTTAGAGCCATAAAACAAGTTGCCTGATACCCACCACCAACAACAACCCTGTCCCCTCCAGTGGCAGAACTGTCACACATTGCAAACATATTCCAGGAACCCAGAACTGGTCCAACTGGCACCCACCACTGCCAGTCACCCTGCCCCCTTCAACTGTCTCATATTATATGTGCCCCCTAGGGACCGAGAACCTGCCTGTGTAGTGCCCACTGCTACAAGCAACCCCATCTCCTTCAACTGCAGAGTAGCCATGCACCATGTACACCACCCAGGGACCAAGGACCAGCTTGTCCAGTGCCCGCTGCAGCTGGCAACACCATCTTGACAACTGGTGGAGACACTATGCTCAGTGCATGCGCCCTCCAAGAACTTAAGAACCAACCCATCCAGTAGCCCCTGCCTCTGGCAAAGCCACACCACAGCCTCCACAAACACCTTCAGTCTAGGCCTCTGAGGCACTCACAGACACCACCACTGACATTGATTAGAGCTAAAGAAATCACATGGAGACTGCATTACTGCACTCACAGAATGAAATTCGAAGCACCTACCCAACGAACAATACAGGACATATCTACAGGAAAAAGGCTTTCCCTATGGAAGCTACTGCATAAATTTGGAAGGGCTGACTGTTCCATTAGATGCACAAATATCAATGTAGGGACACAAGAAACATGAAAAACAAGGAAACATGACACCTTCAAAGGAACACAATAATTCTCCAGTAACAAAACCAAAGGAAAGGAAATCTATGAAGTGTCTGAAAAGGAATTCAAAATAATGATCCTAGGAATCTCAGCGAGATACAAAAGAATATCAATAGATAATTCAATAAAATCAGGAAAACAATTCATGATCACAATGAGAAATTCAACAAAGAGTTCATAAAAAAGAACTAAACAAATCTTGGAGCAGAATAACTCAAAGAATAAAATAAAAATACAGTTGAGAGCTTCAACAACACAGAAATAATTTTTCAACTTAAAGACAGATCTTTTGAAATAACCTGGTGGAACCAAAAAAAAAAAGAAAAGACAAAATAATTTAAAAGAATGAAGAAAACCTACATGATTTATGGGATACCATTAAGCAAACAAATATTGCTATTATAGGAATTCCAGAAGGAATAGAGATTGGAAAGGCATAAAAAACCTACTTAATGAAATATTAACTGAAAACTTCCCAAGTCTTTGTAAAGACACAGACATCCAGATCCAGGAAGTTCAAAGATCCCCAGATAAAGTCAACTCAAAAAGGTCCTTTCCAAGGCACATTATAGTTACATTGTCAAACGCCAAAAACAAAGAGAAAAATTTAAAGACAGCAGGAGAAAAGAATCAAGGCACATACAAGGGAATACCTATTAGACTAATAGTGAATTTCTCAGCAAAAACCTTATGGCCAGGGAGAATGATATATTCAAAGTACTGAAAGAAAAAAACTGGCAGCCAAGATTACTATACCCAGCAAAGCTATCCTTCAGAAATGAAGGGGAAATAGTCTTTTCAAGACAAGCAAAACCAGAAAATGCCTGACTAGACCAGCCTTTCAAGAAATGCTCAAGGGAGTCTTACACCTGAAGTGAAAGGATAATAACTACCGTCATGAAAACATGTGAAAGTATAACACTCTCTGCTAGAGCTGATAAACAAATGAGAAAAAGAAAAGGATCAAACCTTGTCAACTACACAGAATCACCAAACCACAAAGATAAGCAATAAAAGAAGAATAAAGAAACAAAGGATATATAAAACTACCAGCAAACAAATAACAAAATGATAGGAGTAAGTAGTCACCTATCAATAATAACCTTGAATGTAAACAGATTAAATTATCCATTTAAAAGATATAGACTGGATGAATGAATAAAAAGAACAAGACTCAACTATATTCTGCCTACAAGAAACTCATTTTACCTGTAAAGACAAACACAGACAGAAAGTGAAGGGATAGAAAAAGATATTCCACACAAAATGAAACCAAAAATAAGCAGGAATAGCTATATTTATACTAGATAAAATAGACTTTAAATTAAAAATTGTAAAAAGAGACAAAAGAGTCATTCTCCAATGATAAAGGGATTAATTCCACAGGAGGATTATATAACAATTGTAAATATTTATAAACCCAACACTGGAGAACTCAGATATATAAAGCAATCACTAGATCTAAAGAGTGAGAGAGACCCTAATACAATAATGGTTAAGGACTTTACCACCCCATTGTCAGGACTGGACAGATCATCTAGACAGAAAACAAAAAAAGAAACATTGAATTTAAACTGCACTATCTTACAGACATTTACAGACAATTTCATCCACCAGCTGTGGCATACACATTCTTCACATCAGCACATGGAACATTCTCCAGGATAGACTGTATGTTAAGCCAAAAAATAAATCTCAACGAATTTTTAAAAATTGAAATCATATAAAATATATTTTTTGACCACAATGGAATAAAACTATAAATGAATAACAGGAGGAATTTTAGAAACTTAATGAATGGATGGAAATTAGAAAACATGTTTCTGAATGACCAATGGGTCAATGAAGAAATTAAGAAGGAAATTTAAAATCTTCCTGAAATAAATGAAAATATAGAAACACAACATGCCAAAATGGGACATAGCAAAAGCAGTATTATGAGGGAGGTTTACAGCAATAAACATCTACATTAAAAAGGTAAAAAGAATACAAATAAACAACATATTGGGGTACCTCAAGTAAATAGAAAAGGAAGAACAAACCAAACCCCAAATCAGTAGGAGGAAAGAAACGATAAAGATTAGAGCATAAATAAATGAAAGAGTATTTAAAAAGTATATAAAAGATCAAGGAAATAAAAATTTGGTCTTTTGAAAAGATAAATAAAATTGACAAACCATTAGATAGACTGAGGAAAAAAAGAAAAGGCCCAAGTAAATAAAATCATAAATAAAAAAGGAGACATTACAACTGATACAACAAAAATGCAAAGAATCATTAGAAACTATTATAAATAACTACACATCAACATATTGGAAAATCTAGATGAAATGGGTAAATTCCTGAACACATACAACCTACTAAGATAGAACTAGGAATAAATAGAAAACCTGCACTGACTAATAATGAGTAATAAGATTGAAGTATAAAAAAGTCTTCCAACAAAGAAAAGCTCAAGTCCAGTGACTTTACTGTTGAATTCTACTTAAGATTTAAAGAAGAGTTAACACCAATTTTTCACAAACCATTCCAAAAAATTGAAGGGGAGGAAATTTTTCCAAAATTACTCTATGAGGTCAGCATTACCCTGATACCAAAAGCAGAAAGGGGCATGATGAAAAAAGAAATGCAGGCCAATATTCCTGATGAACATAGATGCAAAGTCTTCAACAAAATACTAGCAAATCAAACCTGACAGCACATCAAAAAATGTATACACCATGATCAAGTGGGATTTATGTCAGGGATGCAAGGATGGTTCAACACATGCAAATTAATAAATGGGATTATCACATCAACAGAATGAAGGAAAAATACCATAGGATCATCTCAATAGATGCAGAAAAATAATTTGATAAAATTTAACATTCATTCATGATAAAAATTCTCAACAAAATAGGTATAGAAGAAATGTATCTCAACACAATAAAGGCCATGTATGACAAACCCATAGCTAACATCATATTAAGTGAGAAAAAGTTGAATGCTTTTTCTCAAAGAACTGGAACAAGACAAGGATGCCACTTAGAACCAAAAAATGAAATCAGTAAAGTAGCAGGATACAAAAATTAATAACAAAATCAGTAGTGTTTCTATAAACCAATAACAAACTAGCTGAAAAAGAAATTGAGAATGCAATTTTATTTACAATAGTCACGCCAAAAATACCTAGAAATAAATTTAACTGAGGATGTAAAAGACCTCTACAAGGAAAATTATAAAATTCTGATGAAAGAAATTAAAGTGGATGCAAAACAATACAAAAACATCCCATGTTTATGGATTGGAAGAATTCATACTGTTAAAATGAATGATCATACTGCCAAAAGCAAACTACAGCTTCAATGAAATTCCTGTCAAAATATCAATGACAGTCTTCACAGAAATTTTTAAAAGTCCTAAAATTCTTATGGAACTACAAAAGGACCTGAATAGCCAAACTAATCCTGAGCAAAAAAATAAAGTTGGAGATACCACACTATGTGACCTCCTACTGCAGCTATTGTAGCCAAAACAGCATGGGACTGGCATAAAAAGAAATATATAGAATAATGAAACTGGCTGGGTGGGGTGGCTCACGCCTGTAATCCCAGCACTTTGGGAGGTCAAGGCGGGAGGATCACCTGAGGTCAGGAGTTTGAGACCAGACTGGCCAATATGGTAAAAACCTGTCTCTACTAAAAATACAATAATTAGCCAGGTTTAGTGGTGGGTGCCTGTAATCCCAGCTTCTCAGGAGGCTGAGGCAGGAGACTCGCTTCAACCCAGGAGGCAGAGGTTGCAGTGAGCCGAGATCGCTCCACTGCACTCCAGGCTGGGTGACACAGTGAGACTCTATCTCATAAAAAAAAAAAAAAGGGCCAGGTGCAGTGGCTCACACCTGTAATCCCAGCACTTTGGGAGGCCGAGGCGGGTGGATCACAAGGTCAAGAGATGGAGACCATCCTGGCCAACATGGTGAAACCCCATCTCTACTAAAAATACAAAAATTAGCTGAGTGTGGTGATGCATGCCTGTAGTCACAGCTACTTGGGAGGCTGAGGCAGGAGAATTGCTTGAACCCGGGAGGCGCAGGTTGCAGTGAGTCGAGATTGCACCACTGCACTCCAGCCTGGTGACAGAGTGAGACTCTGTCTAAAAAAAAAAAAAAGAAAAAAGAAACAGAATCAGAACTCAGAAATAAATTCACATATTTACAGCCAACTGATTTTTGACAGAGGCGCCAAAAACATTTACTGGGGAAAGGACGGTCTCTTCAAAAAATGGTGTTGGTAAAACTGGATACCTATATGCAGAATAATGAAACTAAGATACCCATCTCTCACCATATACAAAAATAAACTAAAGATGAATTAAAGACCCAAAGCTATAAAACTACTAGAAGAAAACATAGGGAAAACACTTTCGGACACTGGTCTGGGCAAAGATTTTTATGAAGAATGCAGAGGCAACAAAACCAAATGCACAGGCAACAAAACCAAAAATGAACAAAGAGGATTATATCAAACTAAAAATCTTCTGCACAGCAAAGGAAATGATCAACACAGTAAAGAGACAATCTGCAGAATGGGAGAAAATATTTATCTGACAAGGGATTAATATCCAGAATATACAAATAACTCAACTAAGTGGCCAAAACCAACAACAAAAATACAGTTGGCCCTTGAACAGCAGTTTGAACTGTACAGGTTCACTTATATATAATCTTTCTTCTACCTCTGCCACCTCTGAGACAGCAAGACCAACCCTCCCTTCTCTACTTCCCCCTCCGCCTGCTCAACATGAAGACAATAAGGATGAAAACCTTTATGATGATCCACTTCTACTTAATGAATAGCAAATATATTTTCTCTTCCTTATGATTTTCTTAATAGCATTTTCTTTTTCTAACTTACTTTATTGTAAGAATAAAGTATATAATACATATAACATACAAAATAAGTGTTAATTGAATGCTTATGACATTGATAAAGCTTCCAGTCAAGAGTAGGCGATTAAGTTTTTTAGGAGTCAAAAGTTGTATATGGATTTTCAATTGTGCTGGGGGTTGAAGTCCCTAACCCTCACATTGTTCAAAGGTCAACTATACTATGATTTAAAAATTGGCAAATGTTCTGAATAGACATTTCTCAAAAGAAGACATGAAAATGACCAACGGGTATAGGAAAAATGCTCAATATCAGTAATCATCAGGGAAATGCAAATCAAAATTGCAATGAGACATCATCTCACCCCAGTTAGAATGACTATTATCAAAAGAGAAAAATAACAAATGTTAGCAAGGATGCAGAAAAAAAGAGAATGCACACATTGTTGTTGAGAATATAAATTACTACAGCTGTTATGGAAAAGAGTATGGAGGTTCCTCCAAAAACCAAAAATAGCCTTACCATATGAGTCAGCAATCCCACTACTGGGTATATATCCAGAGGAAAGGAAATCAACATGTTGAGGAGATATCTGCACGCCCATGTTTATTGCAGCACTATTGACAATAGCAAAGATATGGAATCAACCTAAGTGTCCGTCAAGAGATGAATGGATGAAAAAAATGTGCTTTATATACAAAATAGAATACTATTGGGCCATAAAAAAGAATAAAACCTGTTATTTGCAGCAACACGGATGAGCCCGGAGGACATGTTAAGTGAAATAAGCCAGGTACAGAAAGATAGATAGCACATGTTTTCACTAATATGTGGAAGCAAAGTAAGTTGATCTCACAGAAGTAGAGAATAGAGTAGTGATAACTAGAGGCTGGGAAGTGGGGGTGGGGGAGGAGGGAGAATTTGACTAATGCATGCAAAATTATAGCTAGAGAGAAGGAATAAGTTATAGCGTTCTTTAGCCCTGTAGGGTAACTATAGTTAATAATAATTTATGCTCTATTTTCAAATAAGCAGAAGAGGGTATTTTGAATGTTTCCAACACAAAGAAATGCTAAATGTTCAAGGTGATGGATATGCTAAAAAACCTTGATTTTATCATTGTACATTGTACACAGATATTGAAATGTCACCTTGTACCCCAGGTGACAAATAAAAATTAATTCACAATGGATCACAGATTTAAATTTAAAGGGTAAAACTATAACTCTCCTAGCAAAAAATATAGGAGAGAAATCTTTGAAACATACAGCACAGTGGAGAGTTCTTAGGCATAACAACAAAAAGCAAAATTCATGAAAAAAAGATAAATTTGGATGTCACCAAAACAACTTTCAAAATCTGACAGTATAAAACAACAATAACGATAATTCAATTAGAAAATGGGCAAAATACATGAAGAGACATCTTGTTCGAACAGGATATACAGTGGCAAATAGCAATGAAAAGATGTTCAACATCACTAACCTTTATGCAAATGCAAATTAAGACCATAAGGTATCACTTCACCCTACTGAAACAGGTAGAATGAAACATATTCACAGCACTGAAGTTGGCAAGGATTCAGAAAAACTAGATCTCTCACACATTATTGGTGGGAGGTGTATATGACACACCTACTCTGGAAAACAGGTAGTTCCTAAAAAACTAAATATATGCTTACCATATAACTCAGCAATTACGCTAAACTAAATAACACTCTGGCATTTATCCCAGGAAATCAACATTTATGTCCACATGAAGAAAAGCTACTATACAATTGTTCACGGTAGCTTTATTTGCAATAACCAAAAATTGGGACAACAAAAATGTCCTAAAATGAGTGAATGAATAAACAAACTTTGGTACATCCATGCCATAGAATACTACTCAGCAATAAACAGAAATTAACTACTGATACATGCAGCAACATGAATAGACCTCACAGCATTACACTGAGTGAGAAACAGTATGAAAAGATTACATACTGAGGCCGGGCGCGGTGGCTCACGCCTGTAATCCCAGCACTTTGGGAGGCCGAGGCGGGCGGATCACGAGGTCAGGAGATGGAGACCATCCTGGCTAACACGGTGAAACCCCATCTCTACTAAAAATACAAAAAAATTAGCCGGGCGTGGTGGCGGGCGCCTGTAGTCCCAGCTACGCGGGAGGCTGAGGCAGGAGAATGGCGTGAATCCCGGGGGGTGGAGCCTGCAGTGAGCCGAGATTGCGCCACTGCACTCCAGCCTGAGTGAAACAGCGAGATTCCATCTCAACAAAAAAAAAAAAAAAAAAAAAGAAAAGATTACACACTGTATGATTCCGTTCCTATAACACTCTCAAATGACCAAATTGTGGGGATGGAAAACAAATTAGTTGCTGCCAGGGGTTACAGATGGTGTAGGGAGGAGAGTAGGGATGACTAGAAACGGATAGCATGGGGGAGACCTTTGTGGTGATAGAATAGTACCGTGTCTTGATTGCGCTAGTGGTTGTATGAATCCACACATGTGATAAAATCAAATAGAACTATACACATACACATTGCACCAGTGTCAGTTTCCTGGTATGCTATTGCGTATTGAGTATTGTGTATTTAGGTAAGGTGTAACAAGCAGGTGAAACTAGCAGAGGGATACAAGAGACATCTTTGTACTATCTTTGCCACTTTCTATGGATCTATAATTATTTCAAAGTTTAGAGGTTTTTAAAACTTCAATGCCTTTTCATAACAAATATTCTTAGCCAACCAGGAACAAAAGGGAACATTCTTTTGAATGTTATCTATGAAAACCTATGGCAAATATCATACTAAATGGTGAAAATAGTGAAAGTATTCTCTGTGAGATGGGAATGAGGTAAGGATGTTTGCTATTCCCACTTTTCATTCGGCATTGGACTGAAGGAACCAGCTTGTGCAGCAAAGCAAGAAAAAGAGACAAGAAGTCTAAAATTTTTGAAGCAAGAGAAACAACCGTCATTATTCACAGATGATATTACTTGTGACCTATGAGAAAATCTAAAATAATTTACAGACATATTATAAGAATTGAAAAGAGTTTATGAGAATAGATTGTGAGGACAGATTTTTAAAAATGAAAATAAATATTAAAAGAAATAGAAAATAAAAATTTTACTTAAAAAACAAAAGAAAAGAGAGTTTAGCCAGGTCACTAGACACTAAATTAACAGCAAAAAGAAATCTACTGCATTTCTGCATTCCAGCAAGAGATAAGGAAATTTTTTTAAAGATACCAAGAAATATACATTAACTAGGGGTAAACCTGGCAAAGAGCTCCAAGATCTTTAGGCATGAAAGTATAAATTATAAAATAAATTTGAATAATATTAAAATAAAGACAGAACTATCAATCACAGGTGGGAAAACTCAATGTTATAAAGATATTAGTTCTCTTCAATTTGATCTATAGAGTCAATGCTATCCCAATTTTATTTATTTATTTATTTAAAGACAGAGTCTCACTCTGTTGCCCAGGTTGGAGTGCAGTGGCGTGATCTCAGCTCACTGCAGCCTCCGCCCCGAGTTCAAGCGATTCTCCTGACTCAGCCACCCAAGTAGCTGGGATTACAGGCATACGCCACCATGCCTGGCTAATTTTTGTATTTTTAGTAGAGATGGGGGTTCACCATGTTGGCCAGGCTGGTCTCGAACTCCTGACATCAAGTGATCCACCCGCCTTGGCCTCCCAAACTGCTGGGATTACAGACGTGAGCCACCGCACTCAGCCCTATCCCAATTTTTAAACCACAGAAAGAAATATTGTAGAATTTAATAAGCTGGTTGTATAGTTTACATAGAAGAACAAAAGGACTAACAACAGCTATGATGTATTTGAAGAAGCATTGGATGGAGATGAAGGGATGTACCCTACGAGAAATGGACACATACTATAAAGCAATCAATGAGGGCAGTGTAGTAATGACACAGGAATAGACAAGTAAACCAATGGAAACGATTAGAAATGCCACACACAGATCCATTCCTATTAGGAGACCTGATGCATGGCAGAGATGGTATTGCAGATCGGTGGAGAAAGGATGGGTTGTAAATTCAATTAGGAAAATCAGGAATATGTATGTATACCAGGAGAAATGTACAAAATATTCATAGCAGCATTCACTGGGAAGCAACCCAGTTATTCATCAAAGTAGAATGTATACATAAGCTGTGCTACATTCATTTAATGGATTTTAACAATATAAATTAACAAACTTGGCTACGCTCATAGACGAATCTCACAAACATAACAATTGAGTGTAGAAACAAGTCAAAAAGAATACCTATGACTGATACCATTTATCCAGAGTTTAGAAAGAGACAAGCCTAAATTATACTGTTTAAGGATGCATACCTAGATGATAAAATTTAAGAAAAGCAAGGAAATGGTTATAACTAAAATCAGGAGTGTAGTTATCTCTGGAAGGAGGGAAAGAGGACTAGGATCAGAAAGGGAGACCCAGGGAGCCTCAAAGGTACTGGCAATGTTCTGTCTCTTAAGTTAGGTGGTAATTGCTAATATTCTCTAGATTAAAAATATATTTTATATACTCTTATATTAATGTGCATATGTGTGCTATATTTCACTTTTTAAAATTATTACACATACCAAAATTTTAAGTACCAAGTTTTGGATATTATAATGCCATATAACTTCTCATCTATCAGATTGGCTAAGCCCCAAAGGCCAACATACTATGTTGGCAGAGTGTAGAAAAACAGACATTCTCATTCACTGATGAGAGGAACATGTGAATTTGACAATCTCTGTCAAAATTACAAGTGAGCATAAAACAGATATATTTTCACCACATGTGCTAAATTATGACTATGTGATGGTATTTGTTGTAGCATTGATTGTAATAGCCCAAGGCCGGAAAATCAATGTCCATCAGTGGCTGGGTGCAGTGGCTTAGCCTGTAATACCAGCACTTTGGGAGACCGAGGCGGGCGGATCACTTGAGGTCAGGGGTTCAAGACCAGCCTGGCCCACATGGTGAAACCCCATCTCTACTAAAAAATACAAAAAATTAGCCATGCGTGGTGGCACACGCCTGTAATGCCAGCTACTCAGGAGGCTGAGGTGGGAGAATCACTGGAACCCAGGAGGCGGAGGTTGCAGTGAGCCAAGATTGTGCCACTGCACTCCAGCCTGGGTGACAGAATGAGACTCCGTCTCAAAAAAAATAAAATAAAATTAGCCAGCGTGGTGGCGCACATCAGTAATCCCAGCTACTCATAGGCTGGGGCACGAAAAACGCTTGAACCCAGAAGGCAGAGGTTGCTGTGAGCCAAGATCTGCACTCCAAGCTGAGTGACAGACCAAGCCTCCATTTAAAACAAAAAAAAGACCACCAGTAGCCAACTGGCTAATTAAAGGATGGCACACCCATTCTTTAATGTATACAATGGAGTATATGTAGCCATTTAAAAGAATGAGGCAGCAATTTTTTTTTTCAGGAAAACTCTCCAATGTATATTTTTAAATGAGAAAAGGAAGATAGTAAAACAATGTATATTTCTGCTTAGTTTGTCTCAAAAATATTTATTAGTATAGAATATCTCTGGGGGAAAAAAATCACACAAGAAACTGCTAATATTGCTTGCCACAAGAGAGAATAACTGGGTAACTGGAGAGTGAGCCTTAATTTTTAATATATACACTTCTGCATCTTAATTTTGTTCCAAGTCAAGTAATACCTACTAATAATTATGACAGTTGTGGTGATGATAATGATGATGATTACAAGTGATGAAAAAGAGAATCAGGTGTATTGAGACTGAAATCCCAGTTCTGCCACTCTCGAGTGATCATTGGTAAATTGCTTAACTTTTTGAAGGCTGTCCCTCAAATGAAAACATCGGGAGATAATACGAATCTCCTGGGCCGACTGAAAGTAGGTGCTCAACACACATGCGTCACATGCATACCATATATGTACGGTGTTTGTCAGTGTGCCCGGCACATGGTAGCGCTCCATAGATGGAGCTTGTGCTGCTGCTGCTGCTGCTGCTGCTGCTGCTCCTGCTGAAAGACATCTGTCTTGTCAACCATTCTGGATATCTAGGACTTCAACTTGGGGACAAGGTGCTCTTCCCTGAAGCGAGCACCGTCTTTGCTTCTCTGACACCTGAGGGAAAGCTCAGGGGGGAGCCAGCATTTTTGAGGTCTCCTCTCCATGTCCAGTGGGCTGGGCCCCTGTCACCACCTCTAATTGGGATGGGGTGTGGTCCCTGGAGCTCCCAGGTATGCATCGACCTGTGCCCTGTGCACATGTGGCACTCCGAACTTTAAATTACTTGTGGGATTAGCAGGGCCCTGGAGTAACTAAGGTGTCAGGGGCCCCACGGAGTACACGGTGCAGCTTGAGGATTCCTTCGGCTGCAGGGAAAACCTACCTTCGGGATTTCTGGGCCTCAGGCCAGGATGCCAGATCCTCTTCATGAACAGTCTGGAGCTGGCACAGCAGCATTTAGCCAGCACAGCTGAAAGGAATGAAGTGAGAGAAACACCACCAAAGGCTAAAGTCCCCACACGATGTAGGAGGAAAAAGAAAGAGGGTCTCCCGGGTAAGGCAGGGGCATGTCGGGGGTCTTTCTCTGGCACAGTGTCTGGCCGGGGATCCAGCGAGGAACTGAGAATTGCGTGAGGGATCAGGAGACTCAGAAGTGGCCATCGCGCAAGAAGCAGATGGGGAGAGCTGGGCTGGGGCGGGGGCAGGGATGGGGACATGCCTCTTGCAGGACGTTTCCCTCAGATGCGCTTTCCTCCTCGCCCCGCCTCTGCTTCCAGAAACCTCCCAGCTGCCACTGGTCCTAAGCAGCTGCTGCTGGGGCACAGAGGAGCTGCTGGGCTCCCAGTCCCCTCCGGGGACCCCATGAACCAAGTCTTCTCCCTGTCCTTGCTGCTCTGTCCCTACACAAGCCCCGAGGGGGGCTGGCAGGGCTTCCATCCCACGCCACAGGCGAGGAAGGGAGGCTCAGAGGAAAAGCGGACTCCCTCAGGGTCAGGGGGCGAGAGGCAGGTGGGCCTGCACCCAGCCCTGTCTCTAAGCCCACTCTGCGGCTAGCGCTTTCCATTTCTCTCACCCTCCTCTGAGAAATGCTGAGATTTTTTTCTGAATACAAAATAACTCGTATCCATAGTATTCAGAGAAAATTTGGGAAACACTGAAGAGGTACCGAGAGGAATGCCCTGCCCCTATGGATTTTGCTATCTTTTCTTTCCAGTAACTTTTTTTTTTTTTGAGATGGAGCCTCTCTCTGTCATCCAAGCAGGAGTGCATGGCGCGATCTCGGCTCACTGCAAGCTCCGCCTCCCGGGTTCAAATGACTCTCCCACCTCAGCCCCCCAAGTAGCTGGGATTACAGGCACGCGCCACTATGCCCTGCTAACGTTTTTTGTATTTTTAGTAGAGTCAGGGTTTCACCATGTTAAGCAGGCTGGTCTTGAAATCCAGACATCAAGTGATCTGCCTGTCTCGGCCTCCCAAAGTGCTGGGATTACAGGAGTGAGCCACTGCGCCTGGCCTCCAGTCACTTTCTATCCACGATTGCTTACCTAATTGAGATCATAATAGTGCGTGCAAGTTTGACCTTGCCCTTTTAATTTGTCATTATGCTATAGTAATATTAGCATGGAGAAAATTACCAATAGGACTATAAGGTCTGTCTAATATTCCATTATGTGAAAAGCATGATTTACTTAGGCATTTATTGGTGGAGAGCTGTACTGTTTTCTATTTTCATTCACAAATACTGCTGTGATAAATACCTTTATTGAGAGATCTTAGCCTCCATGCTCACTGATTCTTTAAAACATTTCCTGAAGGGAGAATGGCTGAGGTGAGGGGTAGGCAGGTTTTTTGAATTTTTCCTTTTTCTAGGCAAATTTCCCTCCAGAAAGGCTGCATGAGAGTGTATGGGGCTCTTTTACAGCACCACGTTGCCTCCTGCTTCTCATCTGCCTGCTGGCTCCAGAACAGGTAGAGACAAGACGATGAGCCAAGCCCGGTCCCTGGGACAAACCAAGGCTCCATGCCTGCAGGAAGCGGCCACTGAGCCCAAAGCTTCCCCTCTTCCCCTTGCTCTCCCTAGCTGCCTCCCACCTCCCCGATTCTCTCCCTCCTCTTATGGGGCTGTAGGTGCCAGACCTCTTTGTTTGCTTTCATTCTGAATCCCTTCCAAAACCTGACATAGCTCTACTAACTGTTGAATGTTTCTTGATGGACAACCAGGAATTCAGATCTCCCCTTCACACAGACACACACACACACACACACACACACACACATACACACACACACACACACACCTCACATTCATCAGTGTGGGCAGCCACCTTCAGCAAGGACTGCTCCCTGCTTGCAGAGGTCAGCACTGGAGGGTCCACGACAACCCACAGAGCTGGGATGCCCTGGGAAGCAATTATTCAGCCTTCTCATGGAGCACATGGGGAAACTGAGGCCTAGGGAGAAGAGACTTACTCTAGCTTGATGGAATATCCATCACCCAGGCAGGGGTAGTTCCACTAGCTCTGATCTCAGAGTGCAGAGTCTTCCCAGCCGTACAATTCATTTCAATTAAACAAATGTACTCAGCAAGTTTTCATGACAGACAGAGGCTTCCACGGAGGCAGCTGTCAAGGAGGCCAAATCCCATGCATCGTTCATGCCCACAGGATGTTATTCATGGATGGAAACTTCTGTGTGCATACATTTAGCTTGCAGGAATGGGCAGTGTGGCTTCCCTAACAGAGGTCACTTTCCTTGGCCTCTGCAACCACAGCATCTGCTTGAATCTGGTTTGTGGCACTGAATATAATGTTTGCTTTTCTTCATTTTCTG
Source organism: Hylobates moloch (assembly GCF_009828535.3). Lineage (NCBI taxonomy): Eukaryota > Metazoa > Chordata > Mammalia > Primates > Hylobatidae > Hylobates > Hylobates moloch. Next base: position 32,463,873 of record NW_026652285.1, on the reverse strand, counting down.
GAGTGGCTGAGAGGTGGACTAGGAGGAACAGGAGATAAGCTGGGGTGGAAGTTCAGGGTGGGGCACTCAGAGGGGGTCAGCTTGCCCTGAGCAACCAGGAACACCCTCCTGTGCTGTATGAAGGGATGGGAAGAGGGGAACAGGATTGCACAGGAAATACCTTGAGACCCATGGTTGTGTAATGGGGGAAGCTTCTCCTGGGTTAGACCAATGGTTCCCTCCCGGGTACAATTTTGCACCCACCCCCCACACCCACACACACACACACACACCTTTCCCCTGGAAGCATGTGGCAGCGTCTGGAAACATTTTGATTGTTACAACTCAGGGTAGAAGGTGCTATTGGCAACTGATTGGTGGAGGCCAGAGACTCTGCTAAACATCCTACAATGCACAGGACAGCCCTCACACCAAAGGATTATCCAGCACAAAATGTCAATCGTAAAGAATTTGAGAAACCCTGAGTTCCATTTAGGGTGGGAGCTGCACTGCCTGACAACACATCTGACATAAACCCTCCCCCATGACTGAAGAGAGAGAGTGTTGGACAGACAGTGAGACTGGCCAGAGAATACACAGAGCTAATTGAGATCATAACAGTGTGTACAAGTTTGACTTTGTCCTTTTAATTTATCATTATGTTACAGTAATATTAGCACAGAGAAAATTATAAATAGGACTATAAGGTCTGTCTAATATTGGAGGGACAGAATCTTTTGCAAAGCTGTGCACCAAAACAGAAAAGCAGCTGTTTCATGAAAGAACTCAGGACTAGGGCTTGGGATCCAACTCCAGCTCTGCCATTCAACCCCAAGGAGCAAATTTATCTTCTGAGCTCTAGTTACTTCACCTGTAAAACCTGAATGATAATATCTTCTCCATGAGCTGTTTCAAGAAATATGGCACAGCTTACATTCCTTAATATTAGTGAGAATCTCTAATATTCTCACTAATATTAATATTAACCATTCATCTTCCATCATCCACCCACCCTTATACACACTCATAGAGCCACTGTCATTAAGAAGGAGCTATCAAAATATTATCTATGAGTACTTCGAATTTAGAGTCAGGGAAATTGCAAGTAACAGACTAGATATCCTCTGCACAAAGGCATGTAAGTCTTCCTATAAGCCAGCTGCTTGCATAGAACTCAAGAATGGAGTCAGAGAGTCAGAAGATAACACAAGAATAAAATGCAAACATAAAAGGACAAAGAGAAACATTCTTAGTCATTCACGGTTAGGAATTTCACAAACATCCTAATGAGATGGGATCAGAAGTTAATGCCATATACTCTACTATCGATAACTATAGTTAGAGTGTGGTTATTAATATTGCATTAACTAATTGGTAAGCTGCACAGTGTTGTCTCATGGTGTGAGTTCAGTCACTCCAACAAATCCATTTGTTGGCTTCATAAATTTCCCAGCTATAGGACCTCCCCATATATTGCAATAAATCCATATTTCAAACAGGCAGATCTATTGCTGTCAATGCTCAAGCCTGTGTCACTAGACTGAAGAAGTAATCCTCTTTATGGTTGGGTATTAACTAGGCTTGTTTCTGTGTGAACATGGTTGAACAATTGTGGGCAATTTCCTCCCCACGTGTAATCAAAGTTTAAAGAAACGTAATCACTTGCTAAGTCCAAGAATTGCATCTTCTTGGGGATTTTCCTCTCTGAGAATCTAAGAAAGCCCAGATCAAATGAAATTGCTGTGGATTTGCATTAAAGAGAAATAATTCATAGTATTTCCTAGTACTTAATCACAATGCAGAGGAAAAGCCCTCCTTGGGCCAGGGATATGCTCTGCTGGGTTCAAGTCTTGTCTCTGTCACCAACTTGCTCAGGAGATTTGGACAGGTCACTTCCCCTCCACAGGCCTCTATCACCTTTGTGGACACCGAGAGGGTGCAGCAACATCAGAAAAATCCCTCATGCGTGACCGGACATTTGAGGCCCTCACCCACTACCTGTCCAGCTCTGACCTTCTGTCTTCTAAGACACCCCCTACTGTCTCTTTCTGTCATTTTTCTCTTGCACAGGTATGTTCTTCTATTATGCAGTGGGAACTTGACCACATATTAGACGCCTAGGACTCTTCCCAAAAAGCCTGATGCGCTGCTCAGTACTTTGCTGATGGCAGAGGGGATAACACATGGAAAAAGCCAATGAGACCTCCCCTGTGATGGGGTTTGTTCTCCTGGGGCTCTCTGCCCACCCAGAGCTGGAAAAGACATTCTTTGTGCTCATCTTGCTGATTTACCTGGTGATCCTGCTGGGCAATGGGGTCCTCATCCTGGTGACCATCCTTGACTCCCGCCTGCACACGCCCATGTACTTCTTCCTAGGGAACCTCTCCTTCCTGGACATCTGCTTCACTACCTCCTCAGTCCCACTGGTTGTTCCTGGACAGCTTTTTGACTCCGTAGGAAACCATCTCCTTCTCAGCCTGTGCTGTGCAGATGGCACTCTCCTTTGCCATGGCAGGAACAGAGTGCCTGCTCCTGAGCATGATGGCATTTGATCGCTATGTGGCCATCTGTAACCCCCTTAGATACTCTGTGATCATGAACAAGGCTGCCTACGTGCCCATGGCTGCCAGCTCCTGGGCTATTGGTGGTGCTGCTTCCGTGGTACACACATCCTTGGCAATTCAGCTGCCCTTCTGTGGGGACAATGTCATCAACCACTTCACCTGTGAGATTCTGGCTGTTCTAAAGTTGGCCTGTGCTGACATTTCCATCAATGTGATCAGCATGGAGGTGACGAATGTGATCTTCCTAGGAGTCCCGGTTCTGTTCATCTCTTTCTCCTATGTCTTCATCATCACCACCATCCTGAGGATCCCCTCAGCTGAGGGGAGGGAAAAGGCCTTCTCCACCTGCTCTGCCCACCTCACTGTGGTAATCGTCTTCTACGGGACCTTATTCTTCATGTATGGGAAGCCCAAGTCTAAGGACTCCACGGGAGCAGACAAAGAGGATCTTTTGGACAAACTCATCCCCCTTTTCTATGGGGTGGTGACCCCCATGCTCAACCCCATCATCTACAGCCTGAGGAACAAGGATGTGAAGGCCGCTGTGAGGAGCCTGCTGAGACCAAAAGGCTTCACTCAGTGATGGTGGAGGGGTCCTCTGTGATTGTCACCCACATGGAAGTAAGGAATCACAATCACATCAGCTGCCATTCAAAAGCCAAGTCATGTGACCTATAATGGTTTCTCACCCTAAGTCCATTTGCAGGAAATGTTAAACTTTTCAGACGATATCTCCTGAGTTTTAGTCCTATGTCTGACAGCTTCAATAGACATCAGACTCAATAAATAATCAACTGTGATGAAGGCATTCTGAACACACGGTAAAACCACACAAGACAGCAGCCATGAAAGCATGACGCATGGCCCTTAGAATGTCTCAGCTCTAGAGTTAGAACAGGGACGTGAGAAGGTTCTCACAGCAGCTTACCAGTTGGATTCATCAGGGAAATCAGAGAAATAAGGAGGGAGTGGAAACTTTTACTGCGGCTTTAGTTTATTACACTCAGTTTGCCTGAATAGCTTAGAAAAGGTAAGTTCTTCACTTAGGGAGCTTTTAGTTGTGAATAATCTATTTTGATTACTGAATATCTTTTTAGCTATGAGGAAATTTAGGCTATTTTTTCTTGATGCACTGCAGATCATTAAACACCGCCTGGTACATTAAATAAAATTCAAGGAGTAATGAGTTCAAATTTGACATTCTTACAGAATTTCACAACAGGAAAGCTTGTATTCTGATAGATGCCAAATCATGTTCTAGAAAAAAGATGATGATAAATAGATATAGATAGAAGTAGACAGATGGTGGCTACACATGTTTGAAGACTTTGGGTCTAATTTCTTTTTTTTTTTTTTAGACAGAGTCTCGCTGTGTCACCCAGACTAGAGTACAGTGGTGCAATCTCGGCTCACTGCAACCTCTGCCTCCCAGGTTTAAGCAAGTCTTGTCCCTCAGCCTCCTGAGTAGCTGGGACTACAGGCATACAGCACCATGGCCGGCTAACTCTTGTATTTTTAGTAGAGACAGGGTTTCACCATTTTGGCCAGGCTGATCTCAAACTGCTGGCCTCAAGTGATCCGCCCGACTCAGCCTCCCAAAGTGCTGGGATTACAAGCGTGAGCCACAGTGTCCTAGCCTACGGGGCTAAATTTTCATAGGTTTCTTTGTTTCCAACACTTCTCAGAGCCTTTATTATGCAAAGGTCCACTGTGAATGTTCAACAGGGTATAAAGTTGTAGCATTTCCTGAGCCTCCAAAGTTCAGCACAATAAAAATTGGGAAGCTTTTTTTTTTTTTTTTGAGACAGAGTCTTGCTCTGTCATCCAGGCTGGAGTGCAATGGTATGATCTCGGCTCACTGCAACCTCTGCCTCCCAGGTTCAAGCGATTCTCCCACCTCAGCCTCCCGAGTAGCTGGGATTACAGGCACCTGCCATCATGCCCAGCTAATTTTTGTATTTTTGTAGAGATGGGTTTCACCATGTTGGCCAGGCTGGTCTTGAACTCCTGACCAGGCCGAGGTGATCCGCCTCCCTCGGCCTCCCAAAGTGCTGGGATTACAGGCCTGAGCCACCGCGCATGGCTAGCATTTTTTTGCCTAAGGGTTTGGGCAGATTCCTTAACCTCTTTTGCCTATCTATTCATAGACACAGAAGACAGACAAGAGGTTCAGAAATTGCTGTGGATGAAAAGCAGCAGTTTTATGGCAAGTTATATCAAAGTCTGAGAATATCTAAAGACTTATTTAAAAGGAAACTTTAGGAAGCAAATCCGATTTTAAGAATAGTTCTTGGAATATTTTTGCTTCAAGTGATATATTTAAGTTTTCTTATATTTGTTAAGAATGAATTGGATCACTTGAGCTCAGGAGTTCAAGACCAGCCTGCACGACATAGACCTTATCTCTATTAAAAAAAAAAACATTGAATTGCATAAGACAAGGATGTATATTTTGCTAATAAAATTTCACTGTATTGTGTTTGTCTAAGGTTCTGATTTCTACTTGCCCTAGAAGAGAAACAATCTTGCTACTGCAGATACACAAGAGTGACATCTAGTGGCTGTGCAAGCCAACTTCAGACATTTACGGAGCCGTGTCGTGTTTTTAGAAGCAGCTTCACAGGTTTTCTTCACCCCTAACTGCATAGTTCATGGAGTTTCTCTCCAATATCCCTGACCCCACTCATCCAGCATCTGCTTGGATACCTCCAGTGATAGAGAATTAACACTTCCAGGTTCTAGCTGTTTCATTCAGCCCTACTAGCAAATTCTTCCTTGAATTGTGCTAACGTATATGTGTCTCCATTAACATTTGTCTCCGATAGCATCTTCCAGTCCTAATTCAGCTTCATGCCTTCACATCAAATACACCTTATCTCTTCTTTCTTCTGATATATAAAGATTGTTCTCCTGGTTCCTGGGTCTGTTTCCCTCCAGCATAAATAGCCCCCATACTTCCACCTGTGCCCAAATCACCCGGTTTACCCAACTGACAGGTACTAAATTGTGTCCACAGTATCATCTGTTTAATTCCAGTGTGATATTTCTGAAAATACCTTGGGAATAATAATGACGGTGCTAAGCTAACTCTGTTTCCCCAGGGCAGTGGAGATCTGTCTGGCAGAGAGAGATGCTGGAACAAGCCTGCCTGCTTGTGAGGCTGCCCTCCACTCACTTTCTCTTGCTTGAGGAATGGCAGTCATATCCACTTACATTAAAAATTACATTATTATGGTGTAACTTTTGAGTCAGAAATTACATCGCTTCCTCTAGGAACAGTGGCACCTTTCACTCCCACTCTCTTTTGGGTGTCAAGGGGAGGCAAAACTATTATATTGTTATACTTAATCATACAGACAAATGTATTATTTTAAAAATCACAGTTCTGGGTTAGTGGGTGCTTTAGGCTTTTATTCTAGCGACCAAATGCCCTATGAAATCTTTAAGTTAAATCTCCAAATATAAAGTATATCTGCTTTGGCTGAAATGGAGGTGGGGGGCAGAATAGATGTGGGGGGCAGGGGAGGGAGTTGGGCTCCATCTGCTCAGCCCACCCTTCATCCCCATCCCCAGGGTCCCCAGTCCACAGGCACCACCAAACACGAATCTGATCCAAACCACTGGTGCCAAGAAAAGTAGACATTTTGTAAGGATATTTTGTTCCACTCCCGGAAATAAATGTGAAAATTTGGGGGGGAAATTTATATTCTAAGAAAAAACAGATTACCCAGTTAACCATTCAAAAGATAGACAACTTAAAATACCAATTACCTAAGGAGAAGTTGAGAACTTGTCAGTTACCACCTTAAGATGTTCCAGGCCATCTGTTTCCACAGATGAGTGGTAATAAACATTCAAGGAACAAAATATTTTTAATACTGTTTAAACAATTTCAGAGAATAAAGTGAGAAAGATATCTTCCAAATTGCTTTAACCAAGCCAGCATAACATTGATGCCATACCATTAAAAACATAACAAGGAAGTACAGGAAAGGAAAACACCACCTTTTCCTTTCCTATCTCATCTATTTACCTATGTGTGTATGTATGTAGATGCACGCATACATATAAAATAGAATTCAGCAGCACATAGAAAGAATACTAAACCATAGCCTAATGGACTTATTTTTAAAAAATCAAGCTAGAATAATTTAAGGATATGTATTGATATAATTCTCTACGTTTATAGGTTAAATAGATCCTCAAAACTATTTGAAAAAGTTGAACATCGATTTCTTAGTTTTAAATTCCTTCTAATAAAATAGGAATGGATGTGTTCTTTAATAAAATTAAATTTATATCTCTAGTGAAAAGTATGTGTCATGCCAAATGGTGAATCACATCAAATCTGTTACACTTTAACACTTTTCTGGATATGCCAACCATTGAATTAGGGAGTAGAGATAAATAAATAAAAGGTGAAACTAGAAGAAAGGTAAAGAATAATATTATTATTGTTAGCTGATACACACATAATTTTATACCTGGATGAAACAGCAAAATCAATCCAAAGGCAATTTTGAAAAACAGTAGGAGAATTCAATAATGAAGCTGCATAAAAATTTAATATGCAAAAATCCAGGTTCTAGAGGGGAAAGGGGGAAAAGGGAAGGGGGAAAGAGGGGAGGAGAGAGACAGGAAGAGAAAAAAGACAGAGGAAGAGAGAGTGAGAAGGAGAAAGGAGAGGAGACTTGGGGGAAGAAAAAGGAGGAAAGAGAGAGGGAGAGATAAGCAAAGAGGAAGAGAGGGAGAGGGAGAGAGAAGGAGAGAGACAGAGAGAAACCGGTTGTCTTGGACTCGAGTCTTCGGCTACCAGCTAAACAGGGCCTTTTCTCATCTTCTAGCTTGAGGCAAAATCTGCCTTTTTCTCCACAGTGATGTCATAAGAAAAGATCATGGTCGCATAACTTGTCCCCTTTCTAGCAATAAGAACCCACATATTTCTTTCAGGGGGAAAGATATGGAGAATTTTTATAGAGACTATGCAGCAATATTTTGAAATAGAGATTTCAAGTGGTTTATCATAGAAGGTATCTAGAACACAATCCTATAGGGATTTCATGGATCATTATCAATTTTCTGTCCGTCCCTAATCAGATTAAACTGTGTTGTTGAGAGAAGGGGTATATGGGTTATGCCATAGTATTTAGACAAAAGAAAATAAACAGGTGCAAATTTATACTATTCCAAGTAATTCAATTGGAATGGGAATAGATGGAAAAGAAACGAAACAGGAGCTCAAGGTTGGTTGATAACACTGATTGCTCTTGGTATAGCTGAGATGGAGTAGAGACTCCTCCTAGGGACTTGCGGGCACCAAAGCATAAAAATAAAGTAAAATCTTGAGCTCTTTTGAAGGAAATTCCGGGGACCTAGCTAGCCTTAAGAAGTGAATGAGCAACTCGATAAGCTGGAAGGTAATAGTAGCTTAAAATAATAGCCAAGGAAGTTAGAGTCAGGAGAACATTTGGTTCCGTATAGAAACTAGAGATAACATCTTAACATATGTCCCTGAGTTGTTTTCTAGAAACCCAGATTCTTATCAAAGGAATCCTCTGGCACACAGACCTCAGATAAGGGGGAACTGAGGGCTGAACTCTAATGGCTGTGCTTTATCCTAGATTTCTTCCTGAGAGGCCTGGAAGAGGTCACACCCATAAGCCAGGGCTAACATTCTTTTCTGTTGATAACAAATTTTTAGACAAAGCCTCACTTCCTTAACCAAGTCAGAAAATCTTCAAATCGGCAGGACGCAGTGGCTCACGCCTGTAATCCCAGCACTTTGAGAGGCCAAGGCTGCAGGCAGAATCACCTGAGGTCAGGAGATAGAGACCAGCCTGGCCAACATGACGAAGCCCCGTCTCTACTAAAAATACAAAAATTAGCTGGGCATGTTGGCGCGCGCCTGTAATCCCAGCCACTCGGGAGGCTGAGACAGCAGAATCACTTGAACTCAGGAGGTAGAGGTTGCAGTGAGCAGAGATCGTGCCACTGCACTCCAGCCTGGGTGACAGAGGGAGACTCCATCTCAAAAAAACACAAACAAACAAAAAAGAAAATCTTCTAATCTTCCTATGACCTGTGGGCCCCCTCCTAATCACCCCCCATCTGCAACACACATACACATGCTTTGAGATGTCCTGCCTTTTTAGGTTAAACCTAATAATAATGATTTATGACTTTGCCTGTAACCTCTGCCTCCTCACGTTTATTTTTTATTTTTATTCTTTTTGAGACGTAGTTTCACTCTTGTTGCTCAGGCTGGAGTGCAGTGGCGCGATCTTGGCTCACTGCAACCTCTGCCTCCTGGGTTCAAGCGATTCTCCTGCCTCAGCCTCCCTAGTAGCTGGGATTACAGATGCATGCCACCACACCTGGCTAATTTTTGTATTTTTAGTAGAGACAGGGTTTCACCATGTTGGCCAGGCTGGTTTTGAACTCCTGAGCTCAAGTGATCCACCCACCTCGGCCTCCCAAAGTGCTGAGATTACAGGTGTGAGCCACCGTGCTCAGCCAGAAAAGTTTTTTATTATTACAGTTTGGATGGTGCACATTTGAAAATGATCAATTTCCCTGCTTTCTTAAGCAGAGCTTGTTGCTTATAATGTTACATTGTGAGTGAGTCACAGTCATCATTTATGACTATTGTAAGGTAATTGGGCAGGATAAAAGTGGCATCTCCCAAGGGACACGCTCAGGGTCCAAAAGAGGCTACTTGGAATTGGCACCACCTGGGGTCAGGATGGCTAAGACAGAACCCGTCTCAGTTCAGGTGGTGGCTCTAGTGATACCAGCCCAGAACAGGATGGAGGAGAGGCTCCTCAGTGCCATCCTGCTGAAAAACAGATTCCAAGAGTAAGCTCCCCTTCTCTGGGACAAGATAGTGTTTTGTCCTAAATAATAATAATAATTGCTTTGGAGAGATGTGCTTGCTCACAGATAACTTGCACGCTTACGATTCTTGCTGGTGGAATTAGGATCTATTCCTCCCACTTCAGAGTTGACAGACTGGGGCAGAGGGGAGTCTCCATTAACTTTTGGGCAAAGCCTGAGCTCTGGAGTTTTCCACTGAGAGGTGGAAAGAATGGAGTTCCCAAAGGAAGGGATGTGTGGCTTCTGGGCATGTGACCTGCAGAGGAGCTGTTAGGAGAAAGGGTGTGAGGAGGAGATAGAAAGAGGTCAGGAGAGAGGGAGCCTCCAAAGGTCTCAGCCTGGAGTTTCCTCTCCTTAGCTGCAAAGACCAAGGCTCTCATCCTTCCACTGCTGTGCTCTGAGACGCCCACCTGGCCCTTCAGTAATTCAGCTGGTCTAGGGAGGCTGGGAAGCTTGAGACAGGAAGGTATTTGCCTCCTGATTGCCACAGGCTGAAATGGAGTTCAGCGTCAACCGCCTTCTCTCCCCTCCTCCACCCACATTTTTTAAATCTCTGTGGCAGTGCCACCCGTGAGCACTAGTGGCCATTGACAGGTGACATTCCAGGCCTATAAGACTGAGTGGCTTGTTCCTGATGGTCCTCAACCTCCCTGCCCTACACACTCACCCCATGACCTAGTAAAGATCACTTCCCAGGGCTGAAGGGAGGGACTCACCTCCACACCCACACTAGAGTCCATCTGTTTTCCGTTTCTGGTTTCCTCCCTCATTGTCAAGCTGTCAGCAATAAATTCCAACTTGCTTTTATTAAAAAGGAATGGGGACACTTATGTGGTTATTTTAGCCAAGATGCATATTCTAAATCTAATCATGATGAGACATTGCACAAACCCCAATTTTATAAAACACCTGGCCTGTATTCCTCAAAAATGTCAATATTATGAAAGACAAAGTACGGCTGAGGAACTGTTCCAGATTAAACGAATCAAAGAGATGTGATGAAAACATGGAACATATGATCCTGGGCTGGATACTGTACTGGAAATTGTTGCTATAACTGTATTGGCTATAACTGTATTGGCTATAACTGTGGCAACCATTGACATTTGAATGTGAACTGTAGATAAGACAATCATATTGTAGCAATGCTGAATTTCCTGCGTTTGATCATTGTGGTGGAATACAGTGAAAGAATATATTTGTTTTTATGGAATACACATGATATACACAACCTACCTTGAAATCGTTCAGAAAAACTATGTATACATACACAGAATGATAAAGCAAAGCAAATGTAGTAAAATGTTAACAAGTTGATAGACTGCATATGGGTTTTTTTACATGATTATTGCAACTTTAAGTTTGAAATTCTTTCAAAGAAAATAAATGTCAAAAAGAAAGTGATGAGGAACTCCAAAAAAAATCGTGGAAGGACTATTTAAATATCAGCAATTCAAATAAACATGAAAAAGTTCAACATCACTAACAACCCAAGTGGTGCCAAATGGTATATTAAAAATCGAATCCCATTAACCTACTGCAGAAAAGGATAATATAATATCAATTTTTGGTCATGGATCAGTGACACATGAGCCCTTGTCCCTGCTAGTAAGTGGATACTGTTTTTGAAAAACAATTTTGGACTTTAAAATGCTCTTATAAGGCCAAGTATGGTGGCTCACACCTGTAATCCCAATGCTTTATAAGGAGGTCAAGGTGGGAGGATCATTTGAAGCCAGAAGTTGGAGACCAGCCTGGGCAATATAGCAAGATGCCATCTCTTTAAAAAAAAAATTTTTTTTTAGGGCCTGGTGCAGTGGCTCATGCCTGTAATCCCAGCACTTTGGGAGGCTGAGGCAGGCAGGTCACTGGAGCCCAGGAGTTTGAGACAGCCTGGGCAACATGGCGAAACCCTGTCCCTACAAAAAAAAAAAAAATTAGCCAGATGTGATGGCAAGCACCTTTAGTCCCAGCTATTCAAGGACCTGAAGTGGGAGGATCACTTGAGCCCAGGAGTTTGAGGCTGCAGTGAGCCGTGATCATGTCACTGCATTCCAGCCTGGGTGACAGAGTGAGACTGTCTCATGAATAAACAAATAAAATATTCTTTTCCTTCTTCTTTTTGAGACAGGGTCTCTCTCTGTTGCCCAGGCTGGAGTCCAGTGGTACAATAATGGCTCACGGCAGCTTCGACCTCCTGTGCTCAAGCAAGCCTCCCACCTCAGCCTCTGGAGTAGCTGTGACTACAGGTGTACACCACCTCGCCTGGCTAATAAAATGCTCTTATACTTAGACCTCATAATGGAATTCTTAAAAGTTTATCCTGAAGAAAAAAAAATCAGAGATAGAGATTTTATGGCTGGGTGCGGTGGCCCACGCCTCTAATCCCAGCACTTTGGGAGGCTGAGGTGGGTGGATCACGAGTTCAGGAGATTGAGAGCATCCTGGCTAACATGGTGAAACCCCGTCTTCACTAAAAAATGCGAAAAAATAGCTAGGTGTGGTGGCAGGCGCCTGTAGTCTCAGTTACTCGGGAGGCTGAGGCAGGAGAATGGTGTGAACCCGGGAGGTGGAGCTTGCAGTGAGCCAAGACCACATCACTGCACGCCAGCCTGGGCGACAGGGCGAGACTCCATCTCAAAAAAAAGAAAAATCTTTATGATGTAATTTACTATGGAGAAAAACAGCATCATCTAAATGTCCCAAAATAGCATAATGGTTAAGTAGATGATAGTATACTTATACACGAAAAAAGCCAGTTTTTCATACAGACCCTTACCAAGAAGAAAATATAATAAGGAAAAATAGTGTTCCTCTATATTAGCAATAAAATGGAGGGAAAATGCCTTAGAATAAAGTTAAGAATCCACAGTATGTACATCAATAAGAACATAATACTCTATTGGAATAACTCGAAGAAATATTTTAACAAATTTAAAGATAAATTTGGATGAGAAATCTCAAGGCTGGGCGTGGTGGCTCATACCCATAATCCCAGCACTTTGGGAGGCTAAGGTGCGCTGATCACTTGAGGCCAGGAGTTTGAGACCAGCCTGGACAAGAAGATGAAACCCTGTCTCTACCAAAATTACAAAAATTAGCCAGGTGTGGTGGCACGTGTTCGTAATCCCAGCTACTCGAGAGGCTGAGGCAGGAGAATTGCTTGGACCTGGGAGGCGGAAGTTGCAGTGAGCTGAGATCGCCATCTGGGCAACAGAGCAAGACTGTCTCCAGAAAGACAAAAAAAAAAAAAGAAGAAAAAGAAAGAAAGCAAGAAAAGAAGTCTCAAAAATGTAAACTTTTCAAGTCCTCTAAATTAATAGATAAATTCAATGCAACCTCAATCACTAACAAGCTAATTCTAATTCACATAAACAATTAGACATAAATTAATTCATATAGAAACTTGTCTTGGAAAATGATCAGGAGGGGAAAACTAGTCCCACTAGATATCAACATATATAAAAGTTACAGTGATAAAAACTTTGGTACTGGTAAAGAATAAATAGATCAATCGCTGGTACAGAATAAAGTCTAGAATTAGACCCAAGGATATATGGCCATTTAATTTGTGATAAAGTTAATGTGCTAATCGTTAATCTATTGTCTGCCCCGCTTCTGAAGTATGCCTCTATGCTCAATTTGTGATGTGGCTGAAACTCAAAATCATTTCTACTTTGGCAGGTGACTCCCTGTAGACCGACCCACAGGGGGCGCAAGAGGGAGCGTGGAGGACCAGACGAGGGAAAAGATTCTTTTTTTTTCTCTCTTTCTTGGGAAAAGAGGGAAGAGCTTCTTGCTCCTTCCGGTTTGCTTCCTGTTCCTGTCCGCTTAGCCCCGCAGTGTTCATTGGTTGGTCCTATATCCTGGTCTCTCCACACTTTCAGGACCAGGCTCATTGTTTAGGATCTTCCAGAATGCCCTTTCTCAAACACCAAAATGAATTCCAAAGAGACAAAAAATTAAAATATAAAAAATAAAATATTATGGATTCTAGATGACAGGGGTAAGGAGGAATCTGGGAAAATGGCAGTTTGTTCTGTGACATCCACAATGCATCCCGAACCGGCTGCAGCCCAGCTGCTCTGTTCTCCTAAGCTAGGGAGCTGCTGAGGCTGAAAGGTGTGGGCAGTGCCAGTGGCTCGGGTGGGCGCACACCAGACAGGAGTGGAACAGGAATTTTCACCTCTGTGCCAGAGGAGATCCTGGAAACAAGCCTCAAAAAGTCTTGGGGCAAGAAAAAGGAGGCATACTGTGGTATCTAGGAGTCAGTTTGAACAGGCCATGGCTACAGAGGGGCAGGGCTGTGGCTTCCATGTCAGTGTTGCTGAAAGAGCTAGAGGTCTGGGAGGAGTCTCCCTGTCCTCAAGGAGGAGCTGAGTTCTGTGTCCCCCAGCAGGGGATGTCCCAGGTGTTACCAGCTCTTCCAACTTGGGGCCTATTAAAGGACTGATAACTGGCCAGTGGCTCACACCCCTATCCCCATGGGCGGACAATGGTGTCTGCCCCTCTCTCAGGATAGCCACTCCCTAAAGACCTCTACCAGCTGGGAACCCAGCAGCCAGACACAAGAGCAAACAGAACCAGAGAAACATGTCTCCTAGTGTAATTGAACTGCTGGAGGAATCAGAACATGTCAAGAGCACTCAAGGAGCTCTAAGTCCAGTATAAAAAAAAAAGTCTCTCTGCTAAGACGGCAGGTTGAACACTTGCGTATAGTGAAGTTAGCTAAGAAGAGAAGACACTATGCAATGCAGTGCAAGGGGAATTCGAGGGCAGACGAGGACTTTCTTTGGGGGGTGGGGGTGCAGATAAGAAAGGTTTCAAAGTATTCCGAGAAGGAAATGCAGGGATTTGAATCCAACTCTAACTCCAAAGCCCATGCCCTTTTCTCTGGCACTTTGCTAGGATCTGGTAGGGCCCAGAGACAAGTAAGAATAGAGCTTGCTCTCCTGGTGTTTTAGAACAAACAGAGACAGAGCAAGCAGGTGAAGATCAGTTATCCCATTCTTCTCCCAGAAGGGCTTTCACTGCCCAACACAGCTTAGGTCCTCCTTTCACAAAACAAACTCTCAGGGGGACTCTGGCTGGCAGAGGTATATCTCAGTCCTGTTCTTTAAAAGTCACTAAGTCAACAGCATTTTGGTAATTCCTACAGCAGCTTTGTAGAAGCACTAAAACTCTTCTCTGCCCACACCCCGTGTCCCTCAAGTCTGGCTGAAAGAAAACAGGAAAGATTTGAGGCCCCGGGGCCCTTGGCAAAAAGCCTATGTGTGGCAGAGGTTTGTCTGCAGCCTCCCTGAGTTTCACCACACCTACCTCATAAGGACTTAACTTACTGTCTCAGAGTAAGACCCTAAAAAGAGAATTTGAGGTGTTGACTCTTTCTGACCCCCATCGTCCCAATTACATACTTATCCACATAATAACAGCTCAGTGACAACTTCTTGCCATTATGGCTTTGAAAGCTTCTACTACGTCCCAGACAAGGACTCCTTTTTCTCCTCCCAGTATAACAATGTTTTTATCCAATGACATACGCTACAAGAATATTCTGACTTTCTGATTTCAGGCAAAGACACACTCACCAACTTATTACTTGACACAGCAAGTCCCAGTCAGAGAATATCATATGAAACAAATAGGAATTATTTGCAAGAATCCAAAACATAGGCTGCATCCCCAGCCCACCGCCATGGTCACCTACAAGCTAGTACTGATCAGGTGTAGTGAGAGCACACGTGGAACCTGGAGAATCACGTCAGCAGCGGGTACGATGCCAATCTAATCCTGGTAGGCCACAAGGAGGCAAAGTGCGGCAGGCAGGCTCTGCGAGATGCTGGCTGTGAGTTTGACATCTGCTTCCCCTCAGTGCAGAAGAGAGCGATCGGATCCTCTGGATAGTGCTAGATGCCATTGATCAGACACGGCTGCCAGTAGTGAGGACTTGGTGCCTCAAGGAGTGGCATTATGGGGGTCTGACTGGCCTCAATAAAGCAGAAACTTCTGCAAAGCATGATGAGGCCCAGGTGAAGATCTGGAGGCGCTCCTGTGATGTCCCACCACCTCCGATGGAGCCCGACCATCCTTTGTACAGCAATATCAGTAAGGATTGCAGATATGCAGACCTCACTGAAGATCAGCTATCCTCCGGTGAGAGTCTGAAGGAAATAGTTCCTCGGATCAAGGAGGGGAAATGGGTACTGACTGCAGCCCATGGCAACAGCCTTCGGGGCATTGTCAAGCATCTGGAGGGTCTCTCTGAAGAGGCTATCATGGAGCTGAACCTGCCGACTGGTATTCCCATCGTCTATGAATTGGACAAGAACTTGAAGCCCATCAAGCCCATGCAGTTCCTGGGGGATGAAGCGACTGTGCGTA
Organism: Hylobates moloch; assembly: GCF_009828535.3. Lineage (NCBI taxonomy): Eukaryota > Metazoa > Chordata > Mammalia > Primates > Hylobatidae > Hylobates > Hylobates moloch. The sequence goes on along the minus strand of NW_026652285.1, from coordinate 32,448,076 downwards.
AAGCCATGGAAGCTGTGGCTGCCCAGAGCAAGGCTAAGAAGTGAAGGCCAGCAGGCATGCTACTGTCCCCTGAAACACCCTCCCTGGCCATCCCTTCCTCTGCCCCTGCCCCCTGCACATGTCACACTGACCACATCTGTAGGCATCTTATGTTGTAGCTGCAGATGGGGACCAGTGGCTCACATTTTCATTGTAGCCATTTGTCTCCTGTACCCACTCCCTTCATACAGTCTAGTCGGAATAGCAGTTCTAGGTTACAGGTTCTCAGTCCAAGCTGAGGAAAAGCTCCCCTTGTCCAAGAGAGTTGAAAGGTAGTGACTTGGGTTTTTGCCAGTGTTTTCTTTACTAAGGATTTGTGGGGAGGAACCATGCTAAGCTATGACCAATGAGGAGAAGCAAGAGTACCTATCTGCCACCAGGAGCCAGTTCTCTGCTCTTCTGCAGTCAGGCCACTGCCTGGGGGCTCTAGTCATTCCAGTGGAAGATGAATGTAACCTGCATGGTGATGTGACAAACAACATTTCCTCCCTGACCCCAGAAGAGCTGGCTCTAGAAGGTTGGGATCAATCCTGAATTTAGTTTATGTGTTACATTTACTTTTACTGGAAAAAAAAGTATAGTATATGTAAATAATACAAAACAGTAACCTTTCTGTTGTTTCTTGTAGTGGTTGAAATAGTCCCACATGTGGTCATCAGAAAATAAGCCATTCCTCATACCAAGATGGGATAAGCTCTGAGGGGTAGGAGTGCCTCCTGCTGTGTGTTTTAGAATCCTTCACCTGCCTTGTTTCATGGCAGTGAAATGCCTCTTCGTCCTGTCCAAGTGTGTCTTTCACGGACTGATTTCTGAATCATGTTCTAGTTGCTTGGCCCTGCCACAAGGGCCTAGTGTTCATTGAAGCATAACTGTACTAAATCCTTTTTCCGCACATGACTGTAATCTCAGCTACTGGGGAGGCTGAGGCAGGAGACTCGTTTGAACCCGGGAGGCAGAGGTTGCAGTGAGCCAAGATTGCGCCATTGCCCTCCAGCTTGGGCAACAGGAGCGAAACTCCATCTTCCAAAAAAAATAAAAAATAAGGGAGTGATTTGCAATACAATTATTTTTAAAAAGATTCCCAAACATATTGGCATGCAAGGGGGATGAAGAGATAGGTAGCATCTTCTGTGATATGTCAGTGGGCTGTGCACGTGCACTATTTTTTACATTATTTGAAGCACTCACGTATTTAGTTTTTATTTTGCCCTAAAAGTATTTTTTGTGCTATGATTGTATTTGTGGTGCCCTTTGAGTGCAAGATGATTATGAAGCCTCAAAACGCTGAAAAATTGTTGAAGTAAATAGTACAGAAAGAAGACTGCACCTGCCAAAGAATGACCTCTCCGATCCCTTCTCTACCAGCCCACTCACATCTTTCTTCCTCCCTTGAGAGTAAAATATGCTCCATTATAGCATCTTTCACATATAAATGCCTTCTACCTATGTACTTCTACCTACGTACTTTCTAATTATTGTTTCTTACATAAACTTGCTTTCATTGTTCGGTCAATAGATTTTTCTGCGTGTGAATATTGAGGATATCATTGGTCAGAATGAAATGCATCATAAGTTTCCCATTAAAATAAATGGAAATATTTTTCCATCTAATGATTTATTTTCCCCTGAGCAGCAAGGTTTTTCAGGAAAGAACTGACATCTTTAAGGAAAGGATAGGTGTCTTATATGTTTTGTATATGCGATGCTTGCTACAGAGTAAAAGTGAAGTCACATTGCCTCCATGGAGCTCATGGCTACTATTTCGGGAATCAATCGAAGCGGCTGGAAAACTTATGTCCCTGGGATGACTAGACATGTCCCTATTCCTTGCTGCAGGCAGGAAGACAACATTCTCAACATGTTGCATTTGTGATCAGAGGGAGCAAGATTTGGCCTCTCACCACTAAGAGGAAATGACCTAGAGACCTACGGACTATGCCCCATGAAGTCAAGTTAACATAAGGGAAAAGGTGTGTATCAGCAAGGATTAGGCTTAACTGAAAATAATAGAGTCTCACAGAAGCACTCTTTAAACCAGACAGCAGTTTATTTCTCTGTCCTGTGTAAAGACTGAAGCATAGGCAATCTGGGACTGTGGTAGGAGCTCTATTCCTTCAAGTCCTCAGGGTCTCAAACTCCTTCTAGCTTACTTCTTAATCATCCCTATGGTGTGGTCCTTACCTCACAGTCTAAGAAGGCAGCAAGAGCTCCAGCTCTCACACCACATTCCAAGCAGTAGGATAGAAAGAGTGACAATGAGGAAGGGATGCAAAGGCCATATGCCAGCTGTCCTCTAAGAAAGGTTTCTAGAAGCTACCATGCTTTAATTCTGCTTGTAACTTATTAGCCTGAACTTATTCATGTGGCCACAGAAGATGCAGTCACTGCAGAAGATGCTGAAAAATTAAACCTTAATTCTGGGTGACCATGTTTCTTCGTCAGCTTGGGCTGACTATAGGCTTAAACAACAGACACTTATTTCTCACCATTCTGGAGGCCTGGGAAGTCCAAGATCAAGGTGCCAGCTGTTTCTGTTTCTGGTGAGGGCTCTCTACCTGGCTTGTAGATTTTGAGCTTCTTGCTGCATGCCTTTCCTGGGTGTGCAGGTGTCGGGGGAGAAAAGGAAAGAATGATCTTGATCAGAGAGAAAGAGCGTGATCAGCTCATTCTTTGCCCTTAAGTCTCACTCGGGTTCTGATGAAGTGGACAATATAATTGTAATTTGGATTATGGGTACTATTTCCTTATGTGCATCTGAAATAATAAATTATGTATTTATATGTGGACTTAGATTCTTTGGCTGTTTCCAGACAACAAGAATGTCTTTCATCTTTTGTGACATATTCCCAAAAGGTATGACAATAAAATCTTCACTTTTATATCTCTCAGAGAAGATGAGATGTGTTTACAATTGTTATCACAATTCTCTATCCTAGGAAATGGGCTTTCTAAGATCTCACTGTGTGTTGTGCTTTGTCCAACATGCAGCCAGATGACCCATGGCCTTAGAGATATGGCAGTATGCTGGTTTCATCCCCTGTTCTGCAAGCTAAGGATCAACAGCTATGACATATATTTGCACATTCATGTTTCAACTCAGGCCCCAAAGCATCATTGCAGAATTCACACATTGTTAATTTCCTAAAGTCTAAACATGTAACAAATTCCAATGAGAGAAATAGCGCAGGTACCCGTGGAAAGATACAGGCCATCACGATGCAGACAGGGATGCATGACCAACACTCAATAGCTAAAGTAGCCAGAATTCTCAGAAAACCTGCATACAACTAAGAACTGCCTTTCCTCATAACTCTGTCAGCCCTTTGAGGGACAAACTGCCTCTTTGCAGCTGATCAGTGCACCCAAGGACAAACAGAGACCATCTGGAGGTTTTTTTTGTTTTTGTTTTTGTTTTTGTTTTTTGAGATGGAGTTTCACTCTTGTTGCCCAGGCCAGAGTGCAACAGCGTGATCTCAGCTCGCCGCAACCTCTATCTCCTGGGTTCGAGAGATTCTCCTGCCTCAGCCTCCTGAGTAGCTGCGACTACAGGCGCATGCCACCACACCGGGCTAATTTTGTATTTTTAGTAAAAACAGGGTTTCTTCTTGTTGGTCAGACTGGTCTGGAACTCCTGACCTCAGGTGATCTGCCTGCCTCGGCCTCCCAAAGTGCTGGGATTACAGGCATGAGCCACTGTGCCCGGCCAGGTTTTGTTTTTGTATACTCTGCCTTTACCTTTGTCCAAGGAGACGATCTATGCAATCCCTATCTTCTCCATACACAAGTAAATCTTCAGCTGTACTCTAACTAAATGTCTGAGTTACTCTCCTCCTCATAATGTTGCTATTGTAATAGCCTAAAAAACTCTTTGGAACAGAATCGATTTCACCACTAGTAAAACACTTGCATTCCTTCACTTCAGCAACCTTCACAAATAGTCTTCAAAGTGCACATTATGGCTCAACTGAATCTTCTGGTAGAAAATCCCGTTATAAGAGACAGCTGGGCCTGAGGCTTCAATTAACCCCATTTCATCAAACTCACTGGGTAAGGGTGCTACAGGAACTACCAAGTGGTGGTTTTTGCTTGGATCACACAACTAGCATCTGCACGAACCACTCTCATATTTTTTTATTACTGTGACAGTTAACCTGAATGATACAACTCCAGCAAAAACCCTGCAACACTGGGCCAGACAGCCACAGGCCCACATAATACACATGGTGGTACAAATCAACACCATCCATTTCAAAATACTGAGGATTGAGAAGAGGTTGACTCATCCCACAGGTGTTGAATGTCTGTAGTTACGGTCCACCGGCCTTACTAAGGGCTCCTATTCTATCTAGATTTACAATCCAGATTTAGTTTTAAAAGTCCCTAACCCTAAAGTACCTCATTGATCTCTCCCGGATCCTCACCGCTAAGGGAACACAAAGTTCTCACCAAAAGTTTCCAGTGACTTCACCTTCCTGGACTGTAACAGGGATACTTGGGGGACCAACCTCTGTTTCTCTTGGATGATCACAGGTTTTAACATCCAAGTGACAAGCCCTGGAAAGTGCTGGCCCTCCAAAATTCTTCTGTGGGTTGACCACACCTTGGGATTTGACCTGTGGGGCAGGCAGACCCTGTGTTGCAACTGTAGGTGCCAGACAGCAGCCCTGGGCCTATGTGCATCTGGGCTGGGGGACCCTGGGACATGAGCACTGACAGCATCCTGCTGCTGCTTTTTACGAGAGCCGTTGACACACCTTGCTTGTGTGTTCTGTTTTTAACCATTCTGAACTGAATGAAATTTAGGAAGTTTTTAATAGCCACCATCATCCTTGTTTAAATTAGTTTTAGGAAGTACCTTTATAGTTTTATAGGATTTTTTTTTTTTAACTCAGAGGAAGTCATGCATCAAAGCTTTTTTTTGTTTTGTTTTGTTTTTTAAAGACTAACAGGATTTCAGATACATAATGAGAAAGTCACTTTATTTTCTGGCTAAAATTTTCAGACAGTTTAAAGGAAAACTTTTCATTTTGTGGGTTAGTTACATTGGAAACTGAGGCTTGAGAGGTTACCAGGTCTCCAGGGTCTTTTGTTTTGTTCGTTTGCTTCTACACAGAGATTAGTCATAGGAAGAAACTTAATTTTTTTTTTTTTTTTTTGAGATGGAGTCTTGCTCTGTCACCCAGGCTGGAGTGCAGTGGTGCAATCTCGGCTCACTGCAAGCTCCGCCTCCCGGGTTCATGCCATTCTCCTTCCTCAGCCTCCAGAGTAGCTGGGATTACAGGCGCCCACCACCACGCCCAGCTAATTTTTTGTATTTTTAGTAGAGACGGGGTTTCACCGTGTTAGTCAGGATGGTCTGGATCTCCTGGCCTCATGATCCACCCGCCTCGGCCTCCCAAAGTGGAAACTTAATTTTTTAAACAATTTTTCATCTTGCTAAAATACGTAGTCTTGTTACATTACATCTGGGGCCAAAGTAAACAGTCCAAGGCATGTAGGCTGCACTGCTCCCCAAGAAGACTTGGGTGCCCCATTCTTTCTTCCTGCTCCACTCTCCCCTATAGTGTTGTCCTCATGCAAATGATTAAATCCGGCTCACCACTTCCCTTCAAACCGTCCAGCCCAAAGAAAGGGGGACAGAGAACGAATGGATAGTTTTTCCTAAGGACTTGACTTGGAAGTTGAATGCATTGTTTTTGCAAACATCTCATTACCCAGAAGTTAGTCACATGGCCGTACCCAGATGCAAAGTATTGCAGGAAATATCATATCTATCTGTGAGGTCATGTGCTCAGCTAAAATGTAGAGGTTTTTATTGGTTAAATGAGGAAGTGAAAAATGGATATTGAAAGATTAGTGGTCTCTGCCACAATGACATTTGTTTCATGGATGATTGGTGGATCATGGCTAGTGGTTAACTTGGTGATTGGGAGTGCTTAGGGGAAGGGATGTGATCAGTTTTGGGGGAATTGATTACTTTGGAGGATGTAATGGTTTCTAGGGGTTTAATTAGGTTTAGGGCTGTGTGTTAGTCCATTTTTCATTGCCATAAAGGAATATCTGAGACTGGGTAATCTATTTTCAAAAAGAGATTTATTTGCCTCTTGGTTCTCCAGGCTGTACAAGTTTGGTACCAGCATCTGCTCAGCTTCTGGTGAGGCCTCAGCAAGTTTTCACTCATGGCAGAAGACAAAGGGGGACAGGCATGTCACCTGGCAGGACAGGGAGTGAGAGAGAGGGGATGGAGGTGTCAGGCTCTTTAAACCAGCTCTCATGTGAACTGACACAGTGAGAACTCACTCATTACCATGGGGATGGCACTAAGCCATTCATAAAGGATCTGCCCCCATGACCCAAACACCTCCCACTAAGCCCCACCTCCAACACTGGTGATCACATTTCAACCTGAGATTTGGAAAGGACAAAACATCCAAACCATATCAGGCTGATTAGGCTTGAGGAAGGGAAAACTGTTGAGTCTGGATTGAAAGTAATTGTATTAATATGTAGTGAGGCTGATTACATGATTATATGAGGATTTTAATATATATATGTATAACTCCTGGATTAATATCAAAATACAACAGAAAGTGTTCAGATATAGTAAGTTTGGGGATTTTGAGATATGACTTTTTGCTTTGTCAAATACTAAAACTTCTATGTAGAAATTAGTTAAGTATAACCAATTAGTTGTTTTTTTTTTTAATAAAAGCGTCTAATTCTCCTCCTTCTCCTGGTGCACTGTACTGCAGGGCCAATATTCATTCCATTTAAGGCCCATTTGGTCTCCTGGAAAGCTGGCCACAAATAGCTTTCAATAGCACCTCTGGGCATACACCAAAGAAGTAAATCTGACTGTAAGTAAAATCTTGTAGCTTGCCAATATTTTCACCAGTTAGGAATTATAGGAATTCAGCCATAGAATTTGAAAATAAATTGAAGTCTCCTTTTAGCCATTTTTTGTTTTTAGTAGAGACCAAGATCCCATTCACTGCCAAACGTTTTCATAGGCATGAATGCTTGTGTTTGATCCAGGAATAATAAATGATTGACTGTTACCCAGCAGCAGGGTGGGGTGGGATTCCTGGCACTTTTTTTTTTTTTTTTTTAAGCAAAGGAAAAAACAACTGAGCAGACATTTGCTCTTTCAACAGCCTTTTGTGAAAATGTAAATTAAAGAGACTAGTTTTTTTTTTTTTAATTATTTCCATAATTACAAAGACGACTGTGGAAAGTCAAGGGCAATGCTGTTTTAAGTCAATATAAGTTATCTGACCTAGACGTCGCCATTAGGACTATCAACTAACAAGGCATCTGTAGTTTGCTAACTTTTTTATCTTAATGAATTCTGAATTCAAATGTTTTCTTTTTAAACATAAATATTTGCTTTTGCTAACGGTGAGTTGAAATTCTTGAGTGTTGACTTGAGTATGTACAGAAAAGATCAGTTTCACTGCCAGTAGCTGGGAAATCCACAGCTGGAATTCAAAAACAGCCAATGTATTATACAGCATTACATTTCATTGTACACATTCCTATAATATAGAATAAAATTTAAAATTCTTTTTGAATAAAACCTTGATTCTAGGAATCACAAGAGAAAAGTTTGCCTCATTTAAGAAGTGCTCTAAACTAATAGCTCTCAAACATTTTGCCCTGCAGGTTAGCAAAAATGAAAAGACTAATCAGACCTGATATTGCTAAGTGCAGAAGAAAATAAGTAGAATCATGCGTTGTTTAGACCGAGATACATTTTGAGAAACGCGTCATTAGACGATTTCATCATTGTGGGAACATCACAGACTGGACTTGCACAAATCTAGCCCAATATATACCTAAGCTATATGGTATGGCCTATGGCTGCTAAGCTAGAAACCTGTCCAGCATGTTACTGTACTGGACACTGTAGGCAATTGTAACACAATGGTAAGTATTTGTGTATCTAAACATAGAAAAGGTACAGTAAAAATATGGAATCATAAACTATGGACCATTGTCATATACGCAGACCATACATCATTGGCCAAAACATACATACTGACCAAAATATCATTGTGCAGTGCATGACTATACACTTATATTTGGTGCTAATGTGAACTGGGCCAATTTTTAAAATATAATGCTATGTTAGATAGATATATAAGAAGAGCAGACTGAATAAGGAAAACTCAACCACATTCCAAGAAAGAAAACTAAGAGCCTAAAGGCCAAATAGTCCTCGGTTTTACAAGTTGAATCGCCATGCATTTAACATATTTTTTACATTTTTAATTATTTATTTATTTATGGTTTTTTTGTTGTTTGTTTGTTTGTTTGTTATGAGATAGAGTCTCACTCTGTCACCCAAGCTGGAGTGCAATGGCACCATCTCAGCTCACTGCAACCTCTGCCGCCCAAGTTTAAGTGATCCTCCCAAGTAGCTGGGATTACAGGCACTCGCCATCACGCCTGGCTAAATTTTTGTATTTTTGTAGAGATGGGGTTTCACCATGTTGGCCAAGCTGGTCTTGAACTCCAGTCTGCAGGTGATCTGCCTGCCTCGGCCTCCCAAATTGCTGGGATTACAGGCACGAGTCACTGTTCATATATTTAATATGAACTTGCCATATTCAGCAAATAAGAATAGAGGCTGCTCAAATTTAATTTCAATTTCAGATAAACAATACTTTTTTTTTTTTGAGACAGAATCTTGCTCTGTCACCCAGGCTGGAGTGCAGTGGTGCGATCTTGGCTCACTGCAACCTCTGCTTCCCGGGTTTAAGGGATTCTCCTGCCTCAGCGCCCCGCGTACCTGGGACTACAGGTGCCCACCACCATGCCCAGCTAATTTTTGTATTTTTAGTAGCGATGGGGTTTCACCATATTGGCCAGGCTGATCTCAAATTCCTGACCTTGTAATCCACCCACCTTGGCCTCCCAAAGTGCTAGGATTACAAGAGTGAGCCACCGCGCCTGGCCAAACAATACTTTTTTTAGTATAAGCATGTCTATATACTTTGTGTCATAGCTATACTTTAAAAAGTATTCATTGTTTATCCAAAATTCAGATTTTACTAAGCATCCTGTGTTTTATCTGGCAACTCTAATTTAACATAAAACAATAATGATAACAAGATAGGAAAGTTTTATCTTAGATTGTTGGTAAAAATCCTGCCCCGAATCTCTTCTTTCACGTCCTTTACCCAGGGTATGATTTTCCAACTTTTGTCCTAGAAATTCCCTGGCTAATCTTGTTATTTTATCCTTGTCCTTAGATCCATCTTACAGTGTCCTCCAGTATCTCTTACTCATTTTTTTTCTTTCTTTTTCAGTCATAAGTCTTTTCATTTTCAAGTTGCTGTTAATAGTTCCAGGTACATTCAAGAGACCATCCTCTTACCCATCTCAAAACTAGGCGTTACTCAATTTTCCTGGAGAAGGGTAAGAAGAAGCCAAATCCAGAACAGAGAGTACAAATAATTAACAGGCTTAATCTTTGGAGGGTCTCAACTGCAAAGGAGCAATTGTTTTCCTACCTACTCTTGTTGCTTTTACAGGCGAGCAGACAGGCTGGAACAGACAGGCAAGGAAAAGATTGTTGAAAAGATTGTTCCAAGAACATGAAATTTAACTGCAGTCCGATTGTACAAATTCCATTTATCTTGGTTACCCCTCTCTACCACTCAGATCTTTGGAAGCTTAAATGGCTAGTTACAATAAAAAAAAAAATACAATCAAATGAAACAACTCTACAGGAATTTAGACACTGACTTGAGAGTTATACAACAGACTTATTGTGAAATGCTTTGGGGCATAAGAATGGTATTGTGGTTATGTTTTTAATCAGAGCCTTTATCTTTTAGATACGTCCTGAAATATTTGCAAATTAAATGATACTCCTGGAATTAGCTTGATAAGGTAGGGGATGAGTGGATGGAAGTACAGATAAAGCGAGTTTGTTGAAGCTGGAGAACAGGTACCCGGGAGCCCATTATACTATTCTCTGTGTTTTTATGTGTCTTTGAAATTTTAAGAATTTTACTTTAAGAGTAATAAGAATTCTTAAAGTAAAAATTATTATATGCATACGATGGAATTTATTCAGCCTTGAAAGGTAGAAAATTCTGATACATGCTACGACATGGACGAACCTTGAGGACTTTATGCTAAGTGAAATAAGCCAGTCACAAAACAGCAAATACTGTATGATTCCACTTATATGAGGTACCTAGAGTTTTCAAACTCATAGAAACAGAAAGTAGAATGGTGGTTACCGGGGGCTAGGGGGAAGGGGAAGTGGGGAATTATTACACTATTTGGTTGGTACAGAGTTTCACTTTGGAAAGATGAAAAAAGTTCTGGAGACAGGTAGTGGTGATGGCTGCACAACAGTGTGAATGGACTTAACGCCACTGAGCTACACACTGAAAGATGGTTAAGATGGTAAATGCTGCATTATGCATATTTTACCACGGTAAAAAAAGAAATGAATTTCATTTTATAAATAAAAAAGTACTACTTTTATTATGGATAGCATAAATAAAAATGAAAAAGAGCAATAAAATCTGAATACAGAAGATTAGAAACTAACTTTTATTCTTGAAGAAAAAGTACATATTCTTTTCAAAAATTAAAAAAAAAAAAGTCCATCCTCTTAGTCTTCCTCGATGGCAATTTTAAGCTTTCTATTTTTTTTTTTTAAGACATAGTCTTACTCTGTCACCCAGGCTGGAAGTACTGGCATGATCATGGATCATTACAGCCTCCACCTCCTGGGCTCAAGTGATCCTCCCACCTTAGCCTCCCACATAGCTAGGACTACAGGCATATACCACCACACCCAGCTGATTTTTTTTTTTTTTTTTTTTGCTAGAGACAAGGTCTTCCTATGTTGCCCAGGCTGGTTTTGAACTCCAGGCCTCAAGCAATCCTCCTGCCTTGGCCTCCCAAAGTGCTGGGATTATAGGCATGAGCCACTGTATCCCATCTTTGTTTCCTTTTAAATGTGTTTTATCTTTGATTTTACATAATAAAAAGAAAATAGAAAAATGAATAAATATTTTCATAGAAAATACAGCAAGCACTACCATCAGTAGTGCTTGAACCGTTCAAGTATGACAATTTCTGTAAGCCCACATGTCCCTCTGTCCCTAAGAACCAGATCACAAAAGTGGGCTGTGATTTCAGCAGGACGCCCTCCACAGCACATCCCAGCTGGTTTTCTACACTCATCTGGCATCCTAGGGACCACTGCATGTAATTCCAGCCCCTTTGGCCAAATCCCAGAAGCTTTCCCACAGAAAACAAAAACGCACATAAATTGACAAAGCAGCCACCCTTTAGCAATTCTAAGACAATCTAGGCTCAAAGTGCCCTAGTTGGGTTCATAAAGATTAGACATGTCATGTTTGCATTCACTGTTTTTTCTTTTCTATTGCCTTGAAAAATAACAGGCAATACTCGGTTACTTCTAAAATGTCAAACCCCATGGAAGTAATCTAATTCTTGCACTGTTTCCCGTGCACCCACCCACCACATATGTCTCTAACCCAAAGCAAGCACCATGAGCAAAGAACTGAGGATTCTACTGGTCCTCTGACCTGGGCCTCCCAGGGTACCAATCTTCCAGGGACCTCACCCTTATATAGTGACCTGGCCATACTGAGAGCCAACCCCTTCTGCGTCCATATATCTAAGGCAAATTGTCTGGTCAATGAGCTACACACAGCAGTAAATGTAGCAGGCAAGACCCTGACTCGATGGGGTTGTAGCCAAGAGGAGAAAGTGACACTGAAGAGGTAACTAACTGTCAGTGTGATGAGTCCCATGAAGGAGCTTAGCATAGGCTATGTACTCTAGCCTGGGGTGGCAGTGGTCAGGGAAGGCTTCTCTGACAAGAAACAGAATAAGGGGATCAAAGTTACAGCTCATTGTGGAGACGAATCTTCCAGTGAAATGGCCTGACTCAGAAGGTGCCTAGAGAGAAGACAGAGCACATGTGGGGGATGCTAGGGAGGACATTTCCTGCCCTAGGTGGGTTGCAAGGATGTAGAGGAGCAAAGCCATCAAGAGCACAGGCTCAGGGAACAAACAGCCCTCAGGTCCCTTCCACCTTCATCACTTACTAGCCACAGAAACAGACAAGTTGCTAGACCTCAACATTATGCACAGTTTTAAACATACACAAAAATAGAATAATTTGACTAACAACCATGTTCTATTCATCACTCAGCCTCAGCAATGACCAACTCATAGCCAACCTTCTTCCATTTATAACCTTATCCAACTTCTCCAACTCCATCATTAATTTGAGGCAAATGGCAGACACTGCATCATTATACCCATAAATATTTTACTATACCCATTAAAAAGGTATTTCTAGAAGACAATGACTTCTTTTAACATATTGCACAATACTATTACCGTGTGTAAAATGTTAGTAGTGTCTTACTGTCATCAAATTTCTAGTCATTTCTAAATTTGAAAGTTATAATTGTCTCATAATGTCCTAATGTTTTTCTCTCTTTCTTAATGGTATCTTTGTTTGAATTAAGATCTAAATAAGGTCCTCTCATTGCATTTGGTGCTTTGCCTCTTTAAGCCTTAATTTCCTTATCTGACTGAAACCCCTTACCATATCCTTAACTTCAGAAGGGCAAGGCAGTAAAGACCATAACTAGAGAAGAGCATCTGTCTGAGGATTAGACAGGTAGTCACTTGCAAGAAGTTCAAGGATTCTTGGGTTCCAGTTGCCTGTTGCAATGTCCATAGCATCCACCATACAGGAAGGATTAGGGGTGGGTCCTGTGCCCTATTCAGGTTGCCCCTCATGTTCCTCAAAGGTCTTGGCAACCTTTGTTTTCAACCCTGGCTGCTGCCCAAGCAGTTGCCCCTCTTTCAGTCTACCTGGGAGCCTCTTTAGTCTTCTTCCTTCACCACCAAGCCTTGTGGGCTCTTTAAACTCTCCCTCCAACTCACCTTTTCCCACTGGGGATTTCTCCTTCTCCCTTGCATCTGTCCATGGTGGCCAGTCACTGGGTTCCATCTTGTTTTCTCCTGAATGGAGCCAGAGATGATTTCAAATGGGTGAACACGAAAGAGGAGATGAAAGAAAACAACCAAGGCCTCAAGCACCCAGAGACATTCAGACTTTTAGCACAGGCCCAGTGACTGCCTCGTAGTACATCACTTAGATTTACATTATTACGGCCTCAGCATCTCTGTCTCTCTCTGAGCTTTGAGTTGTCTTACAGAAGGCAAACTTCTGTTATCCCAGCTTGGTGTGAATCTCACTCATCCCAAAAGCAGGAGTTGGTGTGCATCAGGCCTTACAAAACGGAAATTCTGCCATAGAATAATGAATTTAATAACTCCAACTACACAGGTAGATACTGGGTGGAATTCGTGAACAAAATGAGCAAAAGGCATCAATCCTGACACTTGTGAATTTTCACTAAATATAACTATAAAACAAGTATTATTATCAGGTGATCGCTGAGGTCTCTACCATCTAACTACCAAGCCCTAAGGCACGAAGGAGTCAGGACTGGGCTCACAAGTCGTGCATGCTGGAAGACCCACCTCCTAGGGGACCCTGGACACAATGCCCAAAGGAGCTGTGAACTTTGCTCCCCTTCAGTTTCCTTCCCGGACTAACTGTGTTCTTCAGGAAGCAGGACATCCTGGAACTTTGGGGCGGACACTTCACATTCCAAACTTTGAACTGCGTCTGTGATCAGCCCTTTGGCTGGCATAACCACTGAATCTTTTCACCAACCCCAAGGGGGAGACAGGGGTTGTCCACATTTTGCAGGTGAGAAATCTTAGGCTTCGAGAAAGAATGGCATTCCCTGTGCTCAAAGCGGGAGGGAAGGCAAACCAGGACCGCAGTCCCAAATCCCAGGCCAAATCTAGTTCTATTTTCCTGTTTCTTTTTCATTGTCTTCAATCCAAATGCTGGATTTTTTTTCAGAATACTAAATAATACATGCCCATGATAGGAAGACTGGACAAAAAATATAAGAAGGAATTCCATCCCCTATGGTTAATAGCTCTAAACATTTTGAAGTCATTTGCCTCTGTCTGGTCATTTTTATACATGCATATTTTTATGTAATTGAGATCATATTGTATGTGCACATTTATATCTTATGATTCACTTAATTTTATATCATAACTATACCTACCATGTTACAAAAAACTTGACATCATTTTAATGTGTGAATAATTTTCCATTTTATCAATATGCCATAATTTTTTTTTTTGTTTTTTCTGAGATGGAGTCTTGCTCTGTCGCCCAGGCTGGAGTACAGTGGTGCGATCTCAGCTCACTGAAACCTCTGCTTCCTGGGTTCAAGCAATTCTCCTTCCTCAGCCTCCCAAGTAGCTGGGATTACAGGTACCCGCCACTATGCCTGGCTAATTTTTTGCATTTTTTAGTAGAGACGGGGCTTCGCCATGTTGGCCAAGCTGGTCTCAAACTCCTGACTTCAGGCAATCCACCTGCCTCATCCTCCCAAAGTGCTGGGATTACAGGCGTGAGCCACTGTGCCCGTCCTATGCCATAATTATTGAGTCTACCATTTCTTGGTGGTTACTTTGTTTCCAATGTTTGTTTTACAGGTAGGTACCAATACATAGGCTGGTATATGGGAACTGCTGCTCAATTAATGACTCCTTCTGCCTCCTTTGATTAAATATTCCCAGCAGTGGAGAGGTGCTATCAAAAAGCTACCTCCATCCAGTTCTGATGGGTAGGAGGTTTCTCTTTAACTTAGGGTAAAGTTGGCAGCCTCCATCTTTTGGTTCTGGTTTTGGCCTAGAGCCCTCCATGAAGAAGGCTAAATCTTTTTTATTTAGATGTGTGAAAGCAGCTCTCAAACTCAATCCCAACTCCTATAAGTTCTTCCTAGACTCAATCCCCAGTTCCTTCAGCCAGTTCCTAAACCATTCACTGGCACAGCAATAAGGTATATTCTTTTTTTTTTTTTTTTGAGACGGAGTCTCACTCTGTCGCCCAGGCTGGAATGCAGTGGCGCAATCTCGGCTCACTGCAAGCTCCGCCTCCTGGGTTCATGCCATTCTCCTGCCTAAGCCTCTCCGAGTAGCTGGGACTACAGGCGCCCGCCACCACGCCTGGCTAATTTTTTGTATTTTTTTTAGTAGAGACGGGGTTTCACCGTGGTCTCGATCTCCTGACCTCATGATCCGCCCGCCTCGGCCTCCCAAAGTGCTGGGATTACAAGCGTGAACCACCGCGCCCGGCCGCAATAAGGTATATTCTAGCCTTTGAGTGGTCTGGTTCCTACAAACTAAAGATCACAGGCATAGAGGCCAGGGGCAGTGGCTCAGACCTGTAATCCCAGCACTTCAGGAGGCCAAGGCGGGTGGATCACTTGAGCTCAGGCGTTCAAGACCAGCCTGGGCAACATGGCAAAATTCCATCTCTAGAAAAAATACAAAAATTAGCTGGGCACAGTGGTGCGTGCCTGTAGTCCCAGCTACTCAGGAGGCTGAGGCGAGAGGATCGTTTGAGCCCATGAGGCAGAGGTTGCAGTGAGCCGAGATTTCACCACTGCATTCCAGCCTGGGCGATGGGAGTGAAACCCTGTCTCGAAAAGAAAAGAAAAGAAAAGAAAAGAAAAGAAAAGAAAAGAGAAGAGAAGAGAAGAGAAGAGAAGAGAAGAGAAGAGAATAGAAGAAAAGAAAAAAGAAAAGAAAAGAAAAGGTCATAGTCATTTGTGAAAAGACCTTTGAATATTAAAAATCTGAAAACTTCTTTTACCAACTTAGAGCAGTATAAAAGCTTATTTATCAGCCTTCTTGGCAGATGGAAAGACAGGCATGCATGAAACCACAGCCTCTTCTATTCCAAATGTATCATCCATTGTCACTAGATGCAGTTGCCTCCCACACACCCTCTGAGTCACTGGGTAATGCTACAGTCTTTCATTTTCACTTCCATTACAAACCTTTCAAGGATTCTTGCTAGTAGTAGCCTTTGCTTTCACTAGGAACTTCCCAAAGGCAAAATTACAACAAATTACTTGTAATGATCAAATTGGGTTTTATTTGTGATTCTAGAATCAGGCAGCACCTCATTCTACGAAATAGAATGAGTATTCCAGTGAAGTGGGCAGAGAAGTTTGGCTTTATGGATAAAAGAGGGCTGAAGAAAGCAGAAACAGGGAACAAAAAGCAAATTGGTCATTTCACGGTTGCTTTCCTTATAGGGTTAAAGCAGAGGGCACTTTTTATTGTGCTGATTCAGGGTGACTGGAAGCTCCTGCGTTTTTGGAAAACTGCCTCATTTCAAAGTCCGGTTTGATGACTTGGCAGTTAGCACAGGTGACTCCGTTCTGGTTTGATCTGGTCTGCTGGGGCCAGTGTAGGAGGCTAGTCCAAAACAATGGCCTCCCATAAACTATTTAACAGAATACAGTGCATTGGTGTGCTGTTTAATTTATTTCAGCTATGAGTGATAGAAAACCACACATCAATAGTGGTTTAAATAAGACTGTTTTGCTTTGGTATAAAAGCCTGGAAGAAGGTAGTATAGGACTGATATGGGCTCCCACGGTATCAGGAACCCAGGCCCCTTTTATCTTATTGTTCCCCCAAATGTGGCTTCTACTCCCAAGGCCACTCTGGTCCAGTCTGACTTCTGTAGCTCCAGCCATTATGTCTACATTCTGGCCAGATGAAGGAGAAAAAACAAAGAAGAGTATTCCGCCTCTATTTAAGGACATTTCCCAGAAGTCACACACCACTTCTACTGGCCATTCCTAGTTCCAAGAGGGACTGTGTTGATGTTATTGTTGTTTTCTAATAAGGAAAAAGAGGAAAACTGAGGTTAGGAGACAAGTAGCCCCCTGTGCACAGGGTCAGATATAAAGTCAAATGATCACTGATAAAGCTCTGGTGCAGCCTCTCTGAAAAATCACCAAACTTAACACCAAATCCTAAGGACTCCATACCTCAAACCCCCTAAAATGAGATCAATGAAAATGAGCAGTGGCCAAATTTGGGACCCAGGAGAATGTATCCAGTAGGATCATGATCAGTCAAACAAATGGGTTTAACTTGGGTTTCCTGGGTTTGTGTTTTGTTTTGTTTTGTTTGAGATGGAGTCTCCCTCTGTTGCCCAGGCTGGAGTGCAGTGGCACAATCTTGGCTCACTGCAACCTCCGCCTCCCTGATTCTCCTGCCTCAGCCTCCCAAGTAGCTGGGACTACAGGCACGCACCACCATGCCCAGCTAATTTTTATATTTTTAGTAGAGACGGGATTTCACCATGTTGGCCAGGATGGTCTCGATCTCTTGACCTCGTGATCCACCTGCCTCGGCCTCCCAAAGTGCTGAGATTACAGGCATGAGCCACCACGCCCGGCCAGATTTCTGTTTTTATGCAGGAATTCCTTCCCAGCATTTCTGAGAAATACTGTGTTTTTCCAAAGGCCAATTCCTGAGAAAAAGAAGTTAAGACACCTAGGAACCTGGTAAAAGTGTTTTTGTGTGAGAATTAAAGCTCAGCAATCAACATGTTGAACTAGATGTGACTAATTCAAAGGAATCCGCTGACACCAAATCAAAAGCGAGAGTAGAAAATACTGAGGCAGCCATGGGAAAGTTAAGTTCTGAATGGAACTGGGGAGTAGAGGAGAGAAAAGGCCATCATCTAATCAGTCTTCCGACTGCTGTTGCCAGGGTAGAGGCGGTGGTGGGCTAGCGCTGGCTCAAGAAGAGCCAGTTGTGTGTCACTCTTCCCAGCTCTCAGTGACATCACCTTGGTAGCTGGGCATTGACCATCGTGGGAGCATTTATGCCTCCCCTCAGAATTTGGCAAACCCTACATATAAGGGTTTTTTTTTCTCCAGGAGAGTCGGTTTACCAGCACACACTGGTTATAAGTGTGTGTTTGTGACCTGGTCTGCTTCTAATGGTAATTCATTTTTGCAAATAAAACAAATATTGGTAAGTTTGTACACATAGGATACTTATACAAGTCCTATGAGCAGTGTCGGAAAAAATAACAAATTTTGAAAGCAAAATAAGTCTTGAAACTGGCAATTCCAACAAGTGATTCTGTGAACCTTGTTAGTGAGTCTGAATGTTAGTTATTTGAACACTTCCCAGTAATGATTGCTGGCATTTCCACGTGTTGAATATTCACTGCAGTCTACAGTTCTTTGTAAATAATTTAACAGAAGAGATGCAAAACGAAGATGTGATTGCTGTTGTAGAACACTCCAAAAGGAAATCAGAAATTGCTCTAAAATCTGAATTAGCAAGAGCAATATTGACCTCAATGGCAAAATCAAGACCAGAGTAAGCAGACCAAAAAGTAAAAATAAAAATAAAGCATCATTTAAAAAGGAAATGAGCTTCTGTAAAACAACATGTACCCTAATGGCTAACCTGAAGATGTTAGGGGCACACTCAACCAACATCAATGAAAAATGAAAAAAGAAGACATTTATGCAGCCAAAAAACATATGAAAAAATGCTCATCATCACTGGCCATCAGAGAAATGCAAATCAAAACCACAATGAGATACCATCTCACTCCAGTTAGAATGGCCATCATTAAAAAGTCAGGAAACAACAGGTGCTGGAGAGGATGTGGAGAAATAGGAACACTTTTACACTGTTGGTGGGACTGTAAACTAGTTCAACCATTGTGGAAGTCAGTGTGGTGATTCCTCAGGGATCTAGAACTAGAAATACCATTTGACCCAGTCATCCCATTACTGGGTATATACCCAAAGGACTATAAATCATGCTGCTATAAAGACACATGCACACATATGTTTATTGCGGCACTATTCACAATAGCAAAGACTTGGAACCAACCCAAATGTCCAACAACGATAGACTGGATTAAGAAAATGTGGCACATATACACCATGGAATACTATGCAGCCATAAAAAATGATGAGTTCATGTCCTTTGTAGGGACATGGATGAAACTGGAAATCATCATTCTCAGTAAACTATCGCAAGGACAAAAAACCAAACACCGCATGTTCTCACTCATAGGTGGGAATTGAACAATGAGAACTCATGGACACAGGAAGGGGAACATCACACTCTGAGGACTGTTGGGGGGTGGGGGGAAGGGGGGAGGGACAGCATTAGGAGATATACCTAAAGCTAAATGACGAGTTAATGGGTGCAGCAAAACAACATGGCACATGGATACATATGTAACAAACCTGCACATTGTGCACATGTACCCTAAAACCTAAAGTATAATAATAAAAAAAAATGAAAAAAAAGTTTTCTACATCTAGAATATTTGTCACAAAACAAAGATCAAAACTTTCAGATGGAGCAATTAAAGCTTTGTGTTTTAAAAGTTTGTTTTAAAAATAACTTTTAAAATTAAATGTTTGTGCTATTATTTTTCCATTTTAAGTGATTTTTATCTGGCATTTATTTTGCAATAATGTTGCCTCCTTTTTAATGTTTTCTATAGCCAGTGCCTATATCAGGTGGAGATCATTTTTATGTTATTGAAATAATCTTGTCACAACATATTGGTTCATAATAATAATAAACCATAAGGAAAAAGTCTGAAACTTTTAGCATCAATTTGTCACTGCCAATTATTAACTGTTTATTATTCTGGTCACTCATTATTATTTAAAAGCATGTAAATATAATGTTATAGAAAATATGAGCCAGGCACAGTGACTCACACCTGTAATCCCAACACTTTGAAAGGCTAAAGCAGGAAGATAGCTTGAGGCCAGGAGTTCAAAACCAGCCTGGTCACATAGTAAGACTCTGTCTCTACAAAAGAAGAAAACAAAATAGCCAGGAGTACCCTAATGGCTAACATGAAGATGTTAGGGGCACACTCTATAGGCACGTACCGATAGTCTCAGCTACTCGGGAGGCTGAGGAAGGAGGGTCACTTGAGCTCAGCAGTTCGAGGCTGCAATGAGCTATGATCGTACCACTGGACTCCAGCATGGGTGACAGAGTAAGATCCTGTCTCAAAAAAAAAAAAAAAAAAAAAAATGTATAATTTCAGGAATGCTCATGAATTCCCAGCAATTTCCGTTTCTCATTCCTGAATACTGAACAGAAGTATTTGCTGGGAATTTGGAGAC
The DNA here is from genome assembly GCF_009828535.3 of Hylobates moloch. NCBI lineage: Eukaryota > Metazoa > Chordata > Mammalia > Primates > Hylobatidae > Hylobates > Hylobates moloch. The sequence continues at coordinate 32,427,941 of NW_026652285.1, read as the reverse complement.
ATTATTCTGGAGATTTCAAACCTGTTAAAGCAGCAGACCCCTTTTCATCAAGCAAAATCTACCTGGGAAACAGAAGATATAAAAGAGGCAAAAATGAGGCTCTGGCTGAAGGAGAGGGGATAACAAGGTCCTGTGCTGAACTTTGCAACCAATTTGTTGAGTGACTTGGAGTGGGGCCCGTCACTTTTGTGTCTCTAAGTCTTGGTTTCCTCATCCGTAAACTGCGGTTAATACAGCCTGCTTTACTGGGCCACGAGGCTTGTTATGGGAGACAACTGAGAGATGCCTGGGAAAGAGCTTTGTCAACTTAGGACACCCTGAAGGCCATTATGTGCCAGACAGATGTCAATGTTGCCATTCCGAGGCTCTGCACTGACCTCAGAGGGTTTGCAGCCTCACTGAGGAGAGGGGACGTCCACACACTGGATACAACCCTTGTCATAGGAGCCAGATGAGCAGGGCTGGGACTGGAGCCCTGAACTCCAGTGCCTCCTCCCGTCTGCTCTCCTGGGACCATCTCTCTGCCAGTGTTTGTCTCTTTCATGGGCTGGGGCTACAGGGTGCAAAGAGCACCTTGGGTTTAAAGTGCAGTCATTCTGCAAGTAGCCAGGATCAGGCTGTAAAACAGAAAATTTTATCCCTCACATAAAAATTATAGATTATAAAAAGGGGAGTGTGAGTTTTGAGGAAGTTCAAAGTTCACTGAAATGGAAGCCAGAAAGTTATATTTTAGTCTGGAAGTGCCACAAAATGTAGAGGAATATGTCAGTTCCCCTTTCAGAACTTCAGCTCTCACCTCTGTAGAAGCCAGGAGGGCTTGAATGACTCCACTTTTCCACTCAGAAGATTCACAGCGTCTCATTCCCCAGATGAGCTCACACAGAAAAAGAACTCAGGTTGGTCCATCTGTTTCCTGAGTGGCCTTGCTAAGTGGAGCTCTGGTCTTCCTCAACCCAAGGAGTCCTTTTTGCAAATAACAGCTGTTTGTCACAGAACAGGACAGTCAAGTTTGCTTTCTTAACCTGTGTTATCTTAACATTAAAAAAGTTATTATGTGTTAAAATAGGAGGCCATTGATTTGAATTAGTGTCCTTTACTGAGCCCAGCAGACCAAACCAATATGAAGTCATCATGCTTAATGAAACTAATTAATTTAGGAATATATTCTCGCAAATGGTTGAGGTTCAGTAAGTCACACAGCTGAACCTAATGGATTACAGTAGGTCGGCTGAGTTGAATAAGGTAAGACATTTAGGTAGAACTAATCAACCAATTAAGCTGTAACCAATTAAGTTGTCTCTGTGTCTCACTTCTGTTCTCTATCTACAAATGTTGCCTAATCATGGTGTTGGCCGGAGTTCTCTGAACCTGTTTTGGTTCTGGGGGCTGCCTGATTCCCAAATTGTTTTTTTGTTTCTCTTTGTTTTGAATCATTTTAATTGTTCAAGTAAACCGTTGAACTTAATTAGTCTAAGGATTTTTCCTTTTAACATTGTAATAAAAAGCAACACATGCTTGTTCAAATAAGGTGGAACAGGACAGAAGGATGTGAAGTAAAACATAAGCTTCCTTCTTCCTCCAAGCCTGTCCCCCAGAGGCCATCACATCCTTCCCGATGTTTTCCTAGGTTCATACAAACACATGCGCATGTGTAATTTAGGAGGTTTTTTGTTCTTATTTTTGTTTTCTTGAGGAGGAAAAGTGTTTTTTTGTTTGTTTTTGTTTTTGTTTTAAGAGACCATTCTGTAACTTGCTGTTTTTTCTCTGTGTATAGAAGGCAGTTTCCAAGTCAGTACATTTTTGTAATGGCTGCCTATTATTCCATTTTTTTGTGGCTGTATCATAATCTTCATATATTTCCCAGTTGATGGGTACTTGGATTTTTATAATGTTTTGTTAATAGAAACAATACTGTAAGAACATCCTTGGACATACATGCTTGCACACTTGCGTGGGTGTCTCTGTAGGGTAAGGATAAGGATGACTGGGTTTGCACATTGCCCAACACCTGGTGCAGGGCCTGACAATGGCCACATTATCACTCTCAGCCTACTCACTAGGAAGTGTGACTTCTGACTCCCATCCCTATCTCTAAGGTGGTCAGCCCACCCGTACTCCAGACCCAACAGCCTTCTTCAGCTCTAAGACCTGACCCCCTCAGAGGCCACCTTTCTCTGTTTCTTGGTGGCCAGGAATAGATTTAACTAGAGGAGCTAATTCAAGGCTAAGTCTTTGTGAGCACTAATGGTTGAGCTAAGAATACTTTGTTGCTATAACAACTTAGCATAAATATAGTGGCTTAAAACAACACAAATGTATTATCTTATAGTTCTGGAGATCAGAGTCCAAAATAGGACTCACTAGGCTAAAATCAAGATGTTGGCAAGGCAGGCCGGGCGCAATGGCTCACGCCTGTAATCCCAGCACTTTGGGAGGCCAAGGCGGGCAGATCACGAGGTCAGGAGATCGAGACAATCCTGGCTAACATGGTGAAACCCCCGTCTGTACTAAAAATACAAAAAAATTAGCCGGGCATGGTGGCGGGCTCCTGCAGTCCCAGCTACTCAGGAGGCTGAGGCAGGATAATGGCGTGAACCCGGGAGGCGGAGCTTGCAGTGAGCAGCGATCACACCACTGCACTCCAGCCTGGGCGACAGAGCGAGACTCAGTCTCAAAAAAAAAGCTGTTGGCAGGGCTACGTTCCCATCTGGAGGCAACCAGGGAGAATGCTTTTCCTTTCTGGTTTCTAGGGACTCTCACACTCCTTGGCTGGTGGCCTGCTTCTGTCTTCAAGTCTTTCTTGCATCACCTGCCCTGACTCCTCTGCCCCCCTCCTCCACAGTGAAGGGACATTTCTTACTGCATTGGGCCTGCCCAGATAATCTGGGATAATCTTATGTAAGGTCAACCGATTAGCAACTGCGATTTCATCTGCAATCTTAATTCCCCTTTGTGAACACAACATTTTCTCAGCTTCTAGGGATTAGGACACGGACATCTTTGAGGGATGATTATTATGCCTACCACAGATAGCGAACTCTGAAGGCGGGAACAGAGGCCCACCCAGTAGCCCTCTAAGGAGTTAGGTCTGTGTCCAAGAAAGACCTCTCTGGCGGCCGGGCAGGCAGGGGTGAGGTGAAGCCAGGGAGGCCCATAAGGAGATGACGTGGTGAGGTCTGCACAAGAACAGTGACAGTGGGGATGATGGAGGACATGGGGTGGGCCAGTTGACTGGCACCTGAAATAGGAGGCAGCCACCCCTTGCCTCAGGCCAGGCCCCACACCAGGGCTGTGGCTGTGCCTGTATCTCAGGAGGACAAGGACAGAGGGAACCTGTATGAGCCACCACAGGCCTGGCTTCCTAAGTGGGGTCTGTAGGCAGCTGACAAGGCCTCAGCCTGGAAGTTGTAGGTGGTTGCCAGGAAGCCCCTCCCCATCTGTGGACCCTGCTGTCTCCCTCCACTGCTGGGATGGGAAAGAGTTGCCTGGGCAGGCCCCTCAGCCTTGCCCGAACTGGGGACCCGGGATTAGGAGCCCTACCCTGTCCCAGGAGGTACAGGCTGGGTGTGGTACAGCCAGGCCTCTCACTCAGGCTAGTGAGCCCCAGGCTGCTCCCTCTACTTTCCTCAGCCCACCCAACCTGCCCAGAAGCTCCAGCAGCCACCCCAACACCCAGACTCCAGTGTTCCTGGAAACTTGGCAAACCCCCACTGACTGCAACTCCCCAGCCTTGCCTACCTCAGCCATGTGAATTAGGCAGAAGAGGGGTGTGTGTCTGTGTGGATGTGTGTGTGCGCATGTACTTATCATTGCATCTGTTCTGAGAAATTCATCTGCCCCCATTTTTGTGTCTATGTCTGACTGTGTTTTTGTATCTCTTAGATTGGAGTTGGTTTGTTTTATAATTTTTAAAATAACTTTTGTTCCTTTGTTAGGTTCTTGCTCTTTCTTATTCAAGAGCAAACAATTCATTATGAGAAATTCAGATAAACACAAAGGGAAAACATTTAAAATGCACAAATAGGCAAGGCACAGTGGCTCACGCCTGTAATCCCAGCACTTTGGGAGGCCGAGGTGGGCAGATCACCTGAGGTCAGGAGTTCAAGACCAGCCTGGCCAACATGGTAAAACCCTGTCTCTACTAAAAATACAAAATTAGCCAAGTGTGGTGGCACCTGCCTGTAGTCCCAGCTACTTGGGAGGCTGAGGCAGGAGAATCACTTGAACCTGGGAGGCAGAGGATGCAGTGAGCTGAGATCATGCCACTGCACTCCAGCCTGGGCAAAAAGAGCAAAATTCTATCTCAAAAAAAAAAAAAAGTAAGTAAATAAAAAGCACAAACAATCCCACCCACCTAGAGACAATGGCCTGTCAACACCTTGGCATACAGCTCTCCACATCGTCTTCTATGCGTCTAAGCGTGCAGCTACATTTATAGTCCTCTAATTCCCTTTTAATTTACCAATACATGATAAAAGCCCTTTCAGGTTAATGAGTTTAAATTTACCTCATTGTCGTTAACGCCTGCCTAGCATTTGATTCTGTGGCTGTGTTGCGGTTTGCCAGCCCAGCCCCCTCCTGTTAGTGTCGAGGTGGTTTCTAACTTTTCAGTGTCACGAATATGCCGGATAGAGGCACGGGGCAGGGGCGCAGGTCTCTGTCTCCAACTGAGTCTGCCTTTTCAAATGTCACGTCCTCAGGGGAATGCGGACCTGGCAAGGTACAATGACCCTTTTCTACTCCCTGGAACAAGTGGTTTCCTTTAAGGAAGGTACTTTTCCGGAAAACATGTTATTTCAAGGCCTCTTAGATTCCAGAATCCAGCCTGTCCCAGCGAGAAACGCCACCCTGCTTTCAAGTCCAGGAATGCAGAGAAAGAGCAGGGCAAGGGTTGGAGGTGGTGGGGAGGGGGTGGGTGGGGTAGGCCTCTTTCCCTTGACCGCTCCTGACAGCTGGGTTCCCAGGATCTTCACTCTCACACATCCTCTAGACAAGCCACGATGGGATTCTTACCTTCTCCGTACAGCCAGGGAAACTGAGGCCCAGCAACTGAGTGGCAGAGGTGGGGCTCGGATTGGCCTTTCCATGTCCCAGTGGGGCTGGACGGAACTGAGCAGGGTTCTCCCTGCCCTTTGCCCCATGTGGAACTGAGAGAAGCCCCAGGAAGTGAAGGGGAAGCAAGACCCATTGCTCAGAGAGGCACAGCCTGTATCTCTGCAGGTGCAAAGCCTTAGGAAGGCCTTAAGTGGGCTGGGTCAGGACTGATGTCTGTTAACCCTTAATTCCAGCCCTCCACAGAAGTTTACTCTATGGGGGAGGCTTCCTGGACTGTCAATTAAAACTGTAGAGGGCAAAGACCTGCTTCTTCTTCAAGTCAAAGATGCAGATGGGGCCGGCCGTGGTGGCTCACACCTGGAATCCCAGCACTTTGGGAGGCCGAGGCCAGTGGATCACTTGAGGCCAGGAGTTTGACACCAGCCTGGCCAACATGGTGAAACCCCGTCTCTGCAAAAACTACAAAAATTAGCCAGGGGCGGTCGTGTGCAACTTTAATCCCAGCTACTAGGGAGGCTGAAGCATGAGAATTGCTTGAACCCAGGAGGTGGAGGTTGCAGTGAGTTGAGATCGTGCCATTGCACTCCAGCCTTGGAGACAGAGCCAGACTCTGTCTCAAAAAAAAAAAAAAAAAAAAAAGGTGCAGATGGGTAGGTGCCAGCAAGGCTTTTGCTCAGGTGAACCTGGGGCAAATCAGATCCCCTGGATCCCTTCCTCCTGAAGATATGAACTGGGTCCCTGAGAATTGGCTGTGGCAGATATCACTTATGGAGGAAAACGACAGCTTAGCATTGTTCTGCAGATTTGGTATTTGCCCAAAGTGGCTCAAAGTGTGGGGGCTCGGTTCCCTCATCTGCAAAACGGAGGTGATGGAGTTGCTGTATACACTCATGAGAGGACACAGAGGAAGCATAATGTGCCTGGTGTGTCATAGAAGTCCAGTAAATGGGCCAGTCGCAGTGGCTCAGGCCTGTAATCCCAGCACTTTGGGAGGCCGAGGCAGGTGATCACGAGGTCAGGAGATGGAGACTATCCTGGCTAACACAGTGAAATCCCATCTCTACTAAAAATACAAAAACTTAGTCGGGCATGGTGGCGGGCTCCTGTGGAGCTGAGGCAGGAGAATGGCTTGAACCCTGGGGGCGGAGCTTGCAGTGAGCCAAGATCACGCCACTGCACTCCAGCCTGGACGAGAGAGCAAGACTCCGTCTCCAAAAAAAAAAGTCCAATAAATGGAACCGGCAAGAGAAGTAGAATGAATTGAGAGAGCGCTCGGTTTGGAAGCTGGGAGGCCTGAGTGTGGCTCCGCCCCAGATTCCAGGGTGACCTTGCACAGCCACTTCCCTCACTGCCACCAGATAAGCACTCCCGGCTTTGCTGCATGTTGGTGCCAGCCTCAGTCTTGTCCCTGCACGGCCACCTCCTGCCCTTGGGGACAGTAGGAAGAGGCCACTGTCACAGCAAGAGGCTTCCGCTGCCCTGTTGCTGGGCCCCTCCTGCTTCTTACACAGTGGGCTACACTGGGGAGAATGGCAGGAGTACCTGGGGCCAACACACACCACAGCATGCAAAAACACACACACACGCCACAGCATATACAAATACACACTACACACATACAGCTTACACACACACCACAGCATACAAAAACACACACTACACACACTCACTACACACATACAGCTTACACACACACCACATACACATCATACACATGTCAAACACACCACACACATACAGCCTTATCTAGGAGACCACGGGATCCAAACGTCCAGTTGACCCCCACGTTCCCTTGGCAGGGCTGGGTACACAGTCAGTGCCCAGTCAGTTTTTACTGAATGGAGGAGTGAATGAATAAGTGAATGAATGCACGGGTAAGTGAGGCGGCATCTACTGCAGGAATAGATGGATGGGTGGGTGGATGGGTGGACAGATGGGCAGGTGAACAAATGAAGAGCGTGCCGGGCTTGGCAAACAGCCTGTCTCCTGCAGAGGGAGGCCAGGCTCCCTCCCCATGCCCGCTTCACCAGCACTTTGTTTTCACGGCCCTGTGATTCCAGCCCGCAGACCCTCCCGGACTGACCTAGTGAACGCTGTGACCACACAGTACAAGAGCAGAGCCCTGGGCCTGGCTCCTGGTGAAGGGTGCCTGAGCTGGAGCAGAGCTGACTCTGGCTGAGGAGAGAGGGAGACTGAGGCCCACTCTTCTCCCTTCCAGATCCTGCACAGCCGTCTCTCCCCTCATGGATCTCCTGTGCCCAGGTTTTTCTTTGTATCTGGACATACTCACCAACCTCTGATCAGTCTAGGCTCTTCCAAGAACAGGACGCTACAGAGTTCCTGTGGAGATGTGTTGCCCAGGTCCCCTTTAAAGGAAGGACTTCAGCCAAATGCAATGGCTCACACCTGTAATCCCAACATTTTGGGAGGCCAAGGAGGGAGGATCACTTGAGGCCAGGAGAGTTCAAGGCCAGGTTTGGAAACATAGTGAAATCCCATCTCTACAAGAAAAGGATTTTTTAATTAGCTCAGCATGGTGGCATGCACCTATAGTCCCAGCCACTCAGGAGGCTGAGGTGGGAGGATTGATTGAGCCCTGGAATTTGAGGCTGCAGTGAGCTATGATCACACCACTGCACTCTGGCCCAGGTGGCAGAGTGAGATCCCATCTCCTAAAATAAAATAAAATAAAAATAATAAAATAGGAAGGGCTTCAAGGCCTGCCTCGGCTGCAGAGAGCTGCCCTGGCTGAGGTTAGACCCTGGGGGAGGGGAGAGGGACTCAGAGACGGAGCAAAGGTGTGGGGATATTAAGGACCTGCATCACGGTTTGACTTCTTCCTCTACCCAATCCTGCTTCTTCCTTCTTCCCCTTATAGGTGTTGGTCCCTGATAAATATCTTGCACCCAAACTTTGTCTCACTGTTCGCTTTTAGAGAACACAGCCCTCAAAAGTTCCCTTCCCTCCGTCTGCAGGGCCTCCCCACATGTGCCAGTTCCCTTCTCCGTGCATCTCTGAAGGCTCTGCATCGAAGGCTGGTGTCAGGAGTGTCCAGGACATGGTCCCAGGAGCTCCTGGACATGGGCTGAGCCTTGCCCACCATGCTCCTCCCCATCCCTCTCCGTCAGCCTCACTCTATCCCCACCCCTTCCCCCTCCCCGCGTGCACCTCTCCAGCTCCAAGCCACTCTCTCTGAGAGCCCTTCCCATGGCAGCCACATGGCAAGGGCAGCCTGTCTGAACACGCTTAGAGGCCAGAGCCCCCCTAAAGCTCAGTCCTGCCCCCCTCAACAAACAGGTCCTGGGAGAGCCATCTATTCAGGGCTGGATACAGACATAAGAGCCAGGAGGCTCACAATTTTGCACCCTTCAAACCAAACTCCTTAAATATAGCATGGCATTTATTCCATGGCCACGGGAGAATGGGTTTTCTGTTCATAAAAACTGAATATCTCCTTATTTGTGATGAAAACAAGAGCTTTGAATGTAACATAACATTTTAACTTGTCTGGAATTATCTTTCGGTTCCTGATTTTTCTGTCACTCCGAAGTGACACAAGTCATTCACATTCTCTAAGAATAGAAGTGACCTGTTGGAATATAGCAATAAAGTCTCATTAAAAATACGTTTAAAATATCTCATTTCTGGCTTTCCTGTTAATAAAACATATCGTACTTTCTGTGGCTCTTATTTTCTCTTCTGTTTCCTTTTGTGGTTTTTCAAATCAGATTTGGAAAGGCCCATAAAAGGATATACGTTTTCAATTCTAAAGTAAATAACTTGTTCTCAGGAAGCAGCTCTTTGGTTTCAGAATTTTAGGGCTGATTTCAGGCAACTGGCAGGGAGCAGGCCTCGAGGTTGGGTTCTGTGCAATGTGCAAAAGTAATCGTTAGGAGAGCAAGTAAGAAGCGGTTTCTAAAAATGTCCACTTGAGGGTGCTGCGTGCCCAGGTGGCAACAGAACCAGTGTCACAGGCACACTGTCTACAATAAATTCCAGTGATATTTCAGTTCCTGGTGTAGATCAGCAGAGCTGGCCCACCATGCAGTCCGGCACTGTGTCTGTTCACTCACTCCTCAGAGCCCTCCTAAGCCCCATCCCGTGGGTCAACCCCAGCTGGGCTGTCCCAATAACAAGGATCCCCAAGGCTGGAGGGCACAGAAGGCTGGAATGGGAGGAGACGGGAAGTTCACAGGTTACGGCGGCCGGGGAGAGGGGGAGGGGGAAGGACAGGGAGAAGGCCCTGGGAGGAGGGGAAGGCCAGGGAAGGCTTGCTGAGGGGTGGGTGAGTCTGACCCAGCAGCACAGCAAATCCTGGGGACTCAGGCGTCACATGAAGGTCCAGAAGTCCCGGGCACTTGGCACTGGCTGGGCATGGCGACCAGGCCCCGTGAAGAGAGAAGCTTCCTGGCGAAACGTGGCCACCGTGAAGCTGCGGCCAGGGCCCCCCTGAGGATCCTGGGCCCTCGAGTCACAGCTGAAGCAGCAGAGGACGCAGGTGATGGCCACAGTCACCACGAACAGCACCACCACCACACCAATCACTGCCGTTTCCATGGCCCACTGAGCAACCTTAGGTCCTCTCGGAGCCTTCGCTCCCATCCAGAACAGGAGGCTCTTGGCGACCGCAGGTGCCCCGTGCTCCTCCGGCGGCTCTCCTTCCGTCTCCTAAGAAGATGCTGCTCTGAGTCCCTGGGTCGCTCCTGCTCCAGGCCTTCGGGCGCTGCCACGTGGCCCCACTGCTCAAATCTCAGATGATCTCTATTTTCTAAGCCTCAGGCCATGCCTCCAAGAGCTGTGGTCAGCTCCATGTTAGCTTCTAGAAGAAGCACTGTCCTGGAAGACGTGAGCACAGATTCCCTGGACACAGAGGAGGTGGAGAGGAGGGGTCAGAAGACGTTGCACAGAGACAGCCTAGCCAGCCCTGGCCCTCCGGTGACGCCTACAGATTTCAAGAGCAAGTTACACTCAGACCAAAGACAAAATACTCCCCCAACTGTGGATGCAGGAGGAGCCCAGCTCCTCCCCAGGAGGGACCTTGGGCCAGTCCTTCAATTGGCCTATCTGCTGCCTCCCCAGCCCCTGGCCCTGTGTTGGGGGCAGGGACATGAGGAGGGAGGAAGGCATGCGCCAGCTCTGGGCAAGGCAGGGGACACTCACGGGTCACCCCAGGTGCCAGGGCCTTTAGCAGGGGCTGGAGGCAGGGGCAGGTTGCATTTGGCCTCCTTTTCTGCATGGCGCTGGGATCATGCAGTTTAGATACAGTATCAGGTGCTTCCCTGGGAATCCCTGCCCTGTCCATGACCGTGGGGCTCTTTACCTGGAGGTCCCGGAAGAGCCTTCTTAGATGCCGGCCTCGTCCGCCCTCTTTGCTGCCTGCTTAGCCCGTTGCTCACACTCTTGAACTATTAAGATTTACCCTGGGCTCCCCAAAGGCCAGCCCTGGCTGTACCTGGTGCTGCGGCCTCCTGGCCTGGTGGCCGTCCCAGGGACCATGGCGTTCCTCCCTGGGTGCTGCAGCCTCCGTCCTGCTTGGAACTTGGCTCCGAGATGTCTGAGCAGCTGTGAGCACTTCCTGAATTCTTTCCTCCAATTGTGAGCGAGGGCCCAGGACCCACACTGCAGCCGTCCAACCCCCGCTCAGCAGTTATCCCATCCCACCATGGGCACCCCAGGCCATTTCCACCCTGCTCCCTGACAGGAGGTCAGGGGAATAAGCTCGGCCCAGGCAACTGAGTTAGTCTGCCAGGTCAGAGCCCTTTCACACCCAGCACCTCCTGAGACCCCCACCACTTCCAGAAAGGAGACTGGGCTATTAGCCCCACTTTGTCCATGTTCTGGGAAACAGAGTAATGAGAACAATAACTCCAGGCACGGGACCTCACCAGACATGACCTCATATAACCTCCCCAGCAAACCTGCATAGCCATGTAGCCTCCATTTTATAGATAAAGATCCTATGGTCATAGAGGTTACATGACCTGACCCCCATTCTGAATTAGCCATGTTAACAGGCGCGAGCTATGGCTGAGGAGGGACCGCCCTCCCTCCACTCCTAGCTCAGTGCACCTTCCAGTTACCATGGGACCACAGAGCAACCATCTGATTCTGCGATTTTACTGATCTGGGTGCAAAGTGCCAGAAAGGGCAGAGGGCTGGCCCAAGTTCATACAGCCTGGGTCCTTTTCAGTTTCTCCAAGGCCCAAGGGAACTTTCTTTAGTACCAGTATTAGGAAACTGGCACTTTGCACAGGATGGGAGAGCAACTTTTCAGAGCAAACGATAGTCTGTCATATTCTCAATCTGTCCCTTTTCTGAGATGATGAGACCATCTGGGCCCTGGGCTCCTCCACATGGAGCAGGCTGTGGGCCATGACAGGAAGCCAATTCCTTGGATTATTCGTATTAACTGGGATGACCAGAAGGAAGGAGACGATGGGCTGATCTGCAGGGCCTGTGGTTTCAGGTTGAGTTCCCAACATCGCCTCCTTAACTGGGGTGATAGAGGGCACCAGGAGGCTATGCCTCGAGCTTGAACATTTGTTCCTTTGATTTCTCATTGCCTGTTCTTCCTGTGTACACGCAGCTGTAGGCCGCCTGCAGATTGTCTGAGTGGTTCCGCATTTTTGAAAGGCCAATTGCTCAGTGGGTTCTCTCCCGCCCTGCATAGGCTTCCTTTTCCATTTCCGGCTTTCGGGGAACCTCCTCCCCATCTTTGATTCATCTGTGAAATCAGCCTGGAGATGCTTGGGAAAGGGGCAGGGCTGCAGGGAGCAGGCTGGCAGGAATCCAGGAGGGAGATGGAGGGGGCTGGGCTAGGCAGGGCATGGGAATGGAGAAGGGGGTGGATTTGAAGGACACTGCACGGCAGCCTAGGGTCCACTTTCCCAACCCAGAAACCTAAGGCGGGAGAAATCAGTGTGAATTTGCCTCCCTCTCTCTCACTCCCTCCTCCTCCAGCCCTCACAGAGAATCCACTGGGAAATAGAAAGGAAAGAGGACATTCTATTCCGGTGAGTCACCAAGTCCCTGACTCTCTGGCCTGCTCTCCAGCCCCTCCCCACTGCCTCTCCTGGCCCCCAGTCCTCGTCTCCCCCCAATTCCCACCTCAGCTCACAGGCACAGGCTGAAGGCCTCAGAGCCAGACTTCCTTCCTTGCTGTGGATCCCACCAGCTGTTCACAGAGCATATTCCAACGAGCCTCCAGGCTTCGGCAAGGGGGCATCTCTGTTATCCACCCCATTGCAGAGAAGCGGAAAGTGAGATCCCAGCATTCTCCCAAGGCCATCCAACACCTAGCACCCCGGCACCACAGCCTCCACTTTAAAGAACTCCACTCGCTGCCTCCCAGCCTTCCCACCACGCACAGGCACCAGCTGGGGCAGGATGGCTGAAGATGCAAGGCTTGGAGAAGAAACCCTGATCCAGTTACCAAGGAAACTGGATTCAAGGCAGCCTGTGGATGGGGCTTCCTCGAGTTTCAGAGCTCAGTCTGCCCTGGACATGGGCTGAAAAAAGTACAGGGGCAGAGCCCTGGGGAGCCAGGCTCGCAGCGGCTCCAACCTTCCTCTCCCCGAGGCCCTGGACTGTCCCACGGAAGGCCAGAGCCCTGCTGGTGCACACAGGACCTGCTGTGGGCAGGGTTTTGTGCAAACCCTGAATCTTCCCTCAGAGATCAGACAGAGCCCACCCAATTCTTCCCACTCCACAACCAGCCCCTAAGAACCAGACAGAAGCCACCTGCTCCAGGCACCTTCTTCTCATCAGAGAGGGAGGTCCCAGGGCAATGAGGACGCAGGCCAGGCAGCTCCCTCCCTCCCACTATGCTGTAATCAAGAGCCTCTTCACAAAAGCTTCTTAGTGGTTTTTATTTTCTTGGACTAAGGCACCGATGAATTGACTGTGCAGCTTCGTACTGCCTTCTCCAAACCAAAAGGACATTCTCAGGGCCTCTCCCAGTGCCCTGCTTGCCAGAGGCCTGCAGCGGCCTGATGAGGAGGTCAAGACGGGCACTTCACATCCACTTGTGTGTTGGCTCTGCCAAGACATGCTTGTCACTTCTGGGGCTCACTGGGAGTCACAGTCACAAGATGGGCTGTCCAGCCCCAAAAGAGCACCCTTGCTCTCCACTCCCCAAACCCTTCAGCACCACAGGCCCCAGTGTTCCTCCATTCTCTGCTGCCATAGTACACTGGGGCATAGCACACAAATGCAGCTGGAGCAAGCCCCAGGCTATTGTTCCCCTCGTTCACCCCAGAGACGCATCCTTCCACAGGGAAACATGGGGTCCACTTGTCCTGGGAACGGATGGGAGGGCAGGGGCACCTGCTGTCCACAGGCACCGGCGGCAGCAGCCTCAGCGAGCGTGGCGGGGATGGTGGCGGTGGGGGTGGTGGTGGTGGTGGAGGTGGTGAGGGGTGTGGCGGGGGTGGTGGTGGTGGTGGAGGCCCACATTCGGCACGTGAGAGACGTGGCCAGGATGACGGTGATGGTGAAAGATTCCCAGGTGGCCCCGCCGCCAGAAGGGCCAAGGCTGGGCCCGGCGGACTCGGTTTCCCCCTGCAGCTGTACGGTTCCTCTCCACGTCACAGTCCTGCCGTCCGTGGAAAAGGCAGGTGGCCAGCAGCAGCAGCAGCAGCAGGACCGCCACAGCAGCACCTGTGATCCATCCCACGAGGGTCGTGCTCCCCAGGAGGCCCAGCATCTGGGAGCCGGACAGTCCCTCTCTGCCCAGCAGCTCCTCACTCCTTTCTCCCCTTCAGCAGCCTCCGCTCAGCCCTCTCAGTCACTGAACTTTGTTGTCTCCGCTGCGGGCTGGAGAGCAGCCAGGGAATGTGGGCGAAGCCTGTTTGGACTTGCAACTGCTGGCCAAGGGTGAGGCCAGGCCGCTGTTAACTCTGAGGAGGCCTGGCAGGGAGGCCGGGTGGAGACAGAGGAGCTGTCAGGCTGGATCTGGTTGAGGGAGGAGCCCTGAGTCTAGAGGAAAGAAACCCTCCTGCTGCCTGTTTCAGTGACCTTCCCTCTCCAGGCTTCAGTCTCCTCTTGTAGAGACCGTGTGGAACAGAGATGAACAACACGGGCTTTGGAGCCACACAGCTCACTCGCTCTGAGACTATGCACAAGTTATTAACCTCTCTGTCCTGTTTCCTCTTCTGTAGAATGGCTGATAACAGTTCCTTCCTCAATAGGGTGTTCTGAGGACTAAAGGAGTTGAGATGCGTAAAGCAGCAACACCAGCTCCCGTCACGTTTGCGATTGATACTACTGCAATGGACTCCATGGCTCAGGAGACACTGTCATCTGAGAGTCTGTGATTCCCTGTCCTGCAGCCTGCAGAGCCCTCCGGGGCTGAGTCAGGCTCTGTCAGATGAGCCATCCCGAGCTCAATGAGCTTGAGAAGCTCAGGGAGGCACCGCAGGCAGATTTGGCCAACCGGGGAGGTCCTCCATCCGGCCCGTTCTGGGAGGCAGGAGGGTCTGGGTGTCTGCCCAAGGTTGCTGGGAGGCAAGAAGGAGGCCACTGAGCTCAGAGAGGGCAGGCACAGGCTCAGCCTCCTGGTTCCCAGTTCAACAGTCTCAACTGGCCATAAATGGCATGCTCCTTGCTCTGTCACACCCTCCCTGCCCAGCAGTGATGAGTGCTATTCCTACCTAGTGGAGCATTTACAGAGCGGCAGGATCTGAGCAGTACTGACTGTCCCTCCAAGCCCACCCGCCAGGCCCAAATCCCCTCTGTTCCTCCTGGGAGGCACCGTCCCATCCTGCTGACAGACCTCAGCAACAGGTGCTCACTCTGTCTCTGGGCAACCCTTTCTGCTGTGGGCGTGCTGGGCTGTTCTCCAAGCTCTTCCTCACACGCAGGGGGGCTCCCCAAAGCCCCAGCTCTGTGTCTGGCTCTGCAGGGTCCCTCCAGGCTGAGTCCCCAGCCCCTCCCTCCAGGCTCATCTCCCTACCGCCTGGAGGAATGTCTGCAGACACCGCAAGGCTGGTTCTCTGAGTTCTGGCAGCACCTCCACCCTGTGATGTTGGGCAAACCCCTTGCCCTGATCCAGCCGGTCTCCTCTGCAGAACTCCCAGAGCAAGAGGTGACCTCCAGGGACCCTTCCCCCTCTGGCCTCAGCCTGAGGTGAGTTCTCTTAGGGAGGCCGCCAACCCTTATTGAAACCCCTCGCCAGATGAAAAGGCTAAACATTCCCTTCAACCAAACTGGGCTCAGGGGCAGCAGGTCTAATGAATCCCGGCACTTCTTTGGCCCTTGGGGGAGCCACTTGAACTTTAAATGGTGCTGCAGTAAGAACTCCTCCTGCAGACTCCTGGGGCCCTGGGAGCCCGGCTGCCTTCCCCAGGGAAGTTAAGGAGGGAAGTCTGCTGTGAGGAGGAGGAGGAGGAGGAAGTCAAATGGGATTTTCGTCCTCAGAACTTCTTCAGGAAGACTCCCACCCCTCACCAGCCGCTGCGGCGGGGCAGGACCTTACAACTACGAGCTTGAAGAACTTCAATCAGCTCAAAGGGCCCCTTGGAATCACCCAGACTCAGCCTTCACTGACAGATGGAGAAACTGAGGCCAGAGAAGGGAAAGACTTCCCTAAGTTGCCCCAGCCTTGTGCGCTAATCTGTACAGCAGGTACTCAACAGAGCACTGCCCCTGCAGTGAGGGAGCCCTCCAGAGTGACAGCCCGAGATCAGCAGGGCCTTCCACAGAGACATCGGGAAGATGAGGTGGAGATGCGAATAAACCTGGAGGGCGCAGGGGTTGGGTGTGCCCCCTCACACACACACATACACACGACATCTGTTTCCTTAGGTGCAGGTTCACTCCCCATCTGGGTAGTAGGATCCCAAAGTGAACATTTGATTAGATACTTTGGGCACTCATGGGGGCAGTGAGGGGCAGCCATTGAGAATACAGTCCTCCATGACTTAACCCATTTATGCCTAAGGTTGCAATTTTTTTAATTTTTGCAATCAGACCTTGGCAATGACCTTGATCAGTATGATAAAAATAACTCTCACATGCTTAGTGTTCCAATAAAGGAACACTAGGCATAAATGTTAAGAAGTGACACAGCCAGGTGCAGTAGCCTGTAATCACAGCATTTTGGGAAGCTGAGGGGGGTGGATCATTTGAGCCCAGGAGTTCAAGACCAGCCTGGGAAACATGACGAAACCCTGCCTCTATAAAAAATACAAAAGATTAGCTGAGCATGGTGGCACATGTCTATAATCCCAGCTATTCAGGAGGCTGAGGCAGGAGGATTGCTTGAGCCTGGGAAGTTGAGACTGCAGTAAACTGAGATCATACCACTGTGCTCCAGCCTGGGCAACAGAGCAAGACCCAGTGTCAAAAAAAAAAAAGAAGTGACAGAGACCTTCTTGGAGGCTTGACTGTATACTGTACATGAGGGTTTGCAGTACTGATAACTTTAAGGACACTGTGGCTGTGTTTCCGGATCCCCCGCTTCAGAAAAGCTTGTCATTGTATTTCTTCCCCAGGGTTGGGACTTCCTAGCCAAGGAATGGGAGTTCTAGACCACACAGCCGATGGGTAAGCTTTTTGAAACTCATATTATTTAGCTTCATGCCCATACTTTCCAGGGCACACAGACTCATGCACATGCTTATAAATCAACATTGCTCTGTGGGAAAACTTATACACCAATAATTGTGTGTGCACACGCTCATGTAAATATGCACAGGTGAATAGAAGTTCCAGACAACTCACAAATTTGTGCTTGTAGTAGCTGCAGGTGGTTCTTGGAAGTCCAGCCATAGCAACCACATTGTTTTCACTAATTGGTGGCACCACCTAGTGGTGACACTGTAAATAAATCAGTTTTGTATTCTGACCTGTCAAAAGTTAAGAGTATCTGATGGTTGTTTACAGATCATAATTTGGACCCATGCATTTAAATCCTCCCTATTCCAAATTCCTATTGAAACAGAGAAAGAGATAAAAATCCTATTCCACTCTAGAAATCAGTAAAAAAAAATCACATTACCGGCGCATAAACTTTAAGGAATTTCAACAAGATACAGTGCAAATAGAACCAGGCTGATGGGTGTATTGACTAAAGAAGGACATTCCTGGGAAATAATGGAGGATACGCCCCAGGAGAGTCTCCCTAAAGCCCCATAATAGACAGCCAGGACTAGGAAAAAGGCTGAGATGGGGATAAGCGGGAAAAAAACTGAGCAACCTTGGGAATCGCGAGTGCCTGCTCACAGAGAAGGTGGCCAAGGCTCAGCTCATCTTTTGGTTTGCACAGAAAAGCAAGGACATTGGCCAGCAGGTTTCTAACCCAGGTGCTCAAGACAGTTAGAGAAGGGGGGACATTCTTCCAGCCGACCTTGGACCGCCTCAACAAACAGTGAAAAGAAGTTGCGCAGCAGAACAGCAAACTTCTCTCCTCTTCTCAGAAGCTCATCCTGCCCTAATCGTGGTCGACTGGATCTCTCCCAATCTAGAAAACTAAACTATAAATATTCCATATTTCTTCTTTTCCCATTGCCTGGAACCAACACGTTTGAAAATGATCTACGTATCTTTTAGAGGACCCACTTCAAATCTCAATTCCAAACCAATGTAGATCTAGGTCCCTCCGTAAAGTGAGCAAATATATAATAATTTCTAGACATACGAAAAAAGACGTAAGTTATTATATCTTTATCGTTAGGGTTACTAGAATCTAAGAAACAAAAACAGTAAAATTCTGTAATTTATATTGTAAATAGAATTCCAGAAGTCAATCTATATGTGAATATGGAAAATATGCAAAAACAGGAAATTTATTTTCCAATTAAAAACCAAATCCGGAAAGATTGCTTTGAGAACCTTCCCTATAACGCAGAAATAAATAAATAAATAGATTAAAAGAGAGAGAAAGAAAAGAAAGATCCAGAAATCAAATATACCTATATAATAGGCATTCCAGAAATAGAGAATAGAGCCCATGGAGAAACAATCATTAAAGAAATATAAAGAAAATTTCCTGACTTGAAGAATTAACTCTTTAGATCAAAAAGTGACTTAGTAAATACTCAGCTATCTATCTATCTATCTATCTATCTATCTATCTATCTATCTATCTACTATCTATCTATCTATCTATCTATCTATCTATCTATCTATCTATCTATTTAGAGACAGGGTCTCATTCTGTCACCCAGGCTACAGTGCAGTGGCACAATCACAGTTGGCTCACTGCAGCCTCGACCTCCTGAGCTCAAGTGATCCTCCAACCTCAGCCTCTCAAGTAGCTGGAACTACAGGCAGATCCCATCATGCTGGCTAATTTTTTTGTGGAGACAGGGTTTTGCCATGTTGTCCAGGCTGGTCTTGAACTCCTGGGTTCAAGCAATCCTCCCAACTTGGCCTCCAAAGTGCTGCGATTATAGGTGTGAGCCACCACGCCCCGCCTAAGGAAACTATTTAAAGAGGCCAGATCATCTAGTTATATCCAGGTGAAATTTTAACATTAAAACAATAAAGAGAAACCAAATGGTACAACCATCATGGAAAACACTTTGAATTTTCATATAAAACTAAACACGCTCTACCAGCTGTTTACTGATTCCGACTATTTACCAGCAATCACACTCCTTGGAATTTACCCAAATTAGCTGAAAACTTGTGTTCACACAAAAATCTGCATGTTTATAGCAACTTTATTCATAATTGACAAAACTTGGAAGCAACTGAAATGTCCTTCAGCAGGTGAATGGATAAATAAACTGTGGTACACCAGACAATGAAACATCATTTAGCACTAAAAAGAAATGAACGCTCAAGCTATGAAAGAACATGGAGGAAACTTAAATGCATATTGCTAAGTGAAAGAAGCCAATCTGAAAAGGCTACATATGTGTGATTCCGACTATTTAACATTCTGGAAAAGGCAAAACTATGGAGATAGTAGAAAGATCAGTGGTTGCCAGGGGCTGGAAGGAGGCAGGAGGTAGAGCACAGGGAATTTTTTAGAGCAGTGAAACTATTCTATAAAACACTATGATGGTGGATACGTGTTATTTCAAAATTTGTCAAAATCCATAGAATGTACAACACCAAGAGTGAACCCTAATGTGAACGATGGCCCTTGGGTGATGATGTGTCAACATAGAGTAGATTATAACAAATGTACCTCTGTGTTGTGGAACGCTGATAATAGCGGCGGGGGGGTTCATATGGGAAATCTCTGTAGCCTCCACTCAAATTTCCTGTGAACCTTAAACTGTTCTAAAAAATAAAGTCTACTTTTTTAAAAAACAAAAGGGGTAAAGAAAATGATCCCACAAACCACAACAGGAGCTGTTTGAACTGTTTCAAAAAATAAAGAGACCTTTTTTTATTTTTTAAATTCATATAACTTACTTTATAAAACTAGCATAACCCTGATACCCAACCTAACAGTCATAGCACAAAAACACTACAAATCTCAAAATTCTTTTTTTTTTTTTTTTTTTTTTGAGATGGAGTCTCGCTCTGTCGCCCAGGCTGGAGTGCAGTGGAGCAATCTCGGCTCACTGCAACCTCCACCTCCCAGGTTCAAGCGATTCTCCTGCCTCAGCGTCCTGAGTAGCTGGGACTACAGGCGCCCGCCACCACACCTGGCTAACTTTTTGTATTTTTAGTAGAGATGGGGTTTCACTGTGTTAGCCAAGATGGTCTCGATCTCTTGACCTCGTGATCCGCCTGCCTCGGCCTCCCAAAGTGCTGGGATTACAGGCGTGAGCCACCGCGCCCGTCCCAAACATCAGAATTCTAACAAATTAATATTATATCCCAGAACATTGGGAGACGAATACTCCATAAAATAAATTTATTCTAGGAATGTGAGGGTGGTTTCATATTTTAAAAATACGCTGTAATTAATTACATTAATAGGCTAAAAAAAACATATAATCATCTCAACAGATATCAAAAAGTATTTAATAAACTTCATTATGCATTCCTGATAAATACAGGGATAACTCATTTTTATTGTGCTTCACAGATATTGCTTTTTTTCATCTTTTTACATATTGAAGGTTTGGGCTGGGCTCAGTGACTCATGCTTGTAATCCCAGCATTTTGGGAGGCCGAGGCAAGTGGATCGCTTGAGGTCAGGAGTTTGAGACCAGCCTGTCCAACATGGTGAGGCCAACCCCATCTCTACTAAAAATACAAAAATTAGCCAGGCATGGTGGCTTGCACCTGTAATCCCAGCTACTCAGGAAGCTGAGGCACAAGAATTGCTTGAACCCGGGAGGCAGAGGTTGCAGTGAGCTGAGATTGCACCACTGCACTCCAGCCTGGGCGACAGAGTGAGACTCTGTCTCAAAAATAAACAAAAACAAATTGAAGGTTTGTGGCAACCCACTTTGAGCAAGTCTGTCGACACTATTTTCCAACAGCATGTGCTCACTTCATGTCCCTGTGTCAAACGCTTTAGTAATTCTCACAATATTTCAAATGTTTTCATTATTATTATATCTGTTATGGTGATCTGTGATCAGTGATCTTTGATGTTACTATTGTAATTGTTTTGGGGCACCATGAACTGCACCCATATAATATTATTCAATAAATGTTGTGTGTGTTCTGGCTGCTTCACTGACTAGCCCTTCCTCCATCTCTCTTCCTCTCCTAGGGTTTTCCTATTCCTTAAGACACAACAATATCAAAATAAAGCCAATTAATAATGCTACAATGGCCTCTAAATGCTCAATGAAAGGAAGAGTCACGTCTCTCGCTTTAAATCAAAAGCTAGAAATTATTAACCTTAGTGAGGAAGGCATATCAAATGCCAACACAGGCTGAAAGCAAAGCCTCTTGCACCAAGCAGTTAGCCAACTTGTGATTGCAGAGGAAAAGTCCTACTCCAGTGAACACATGAGTGATAAGAAAGCGAAACAGCCTTATTGCTGACATGGAGAAAGTTTGAGTGGTCTGGATAAAAGATCAACCAACCACAACATTCCCTGAAACCAAAGCCTAATCCAGAGCAATACCCTAACCCTCTTTAATTCTATGGAGGCTGAGAGAGGTGAGGAAGCTGCAGAAGAAAAGTTGGATGCTAGCAGAGGCTTAAGGAAAGAAGCCATATTCATAATATAAAAGTACAAGGAGAGGCAGCACTTGGACTTCTGTGATGTTGAAGCTACAGCAAGTTATCTAGAAGGTCTACCGAAAATACCTGATGAAGGTGGCTACACTAAATAACTGATTTTTAATATAGATGAAGCAGTCTTCTATTGGAAGAAGATGCCATCTAGGACTTTCATAGCTAGAGAGAAGTCAATGTCTGGCTTCAGAGCTTCAAAGGACAGGCTGACTCTCTTGTTAGGGGCTATTGCAGCTGATGACTTTATGTTGAAGCCAATGCTCATTTACCATTCCCAAAACCCTAGGGCCCTTAAGAATTGTGCTAAGTCTACTCTGTAGATTTATAGATGCCTGTGCTCTATAAAAGAAAAAACGAAGCCCAGGTGACAGCACATCTGTTTACAGCATGGTTTATGGCATATTTTAAGCCCACTGTTGACACCTCCTACTCAGAAAAGAAGATTCTTTTCCAAATATTACTGCTCATTGACAATGCACCTGGTCTTGCAAGAGCTCTGATGGAGATGTATAAGGAGATAAATGTTGTTTCCATGCCTGCTAACACAACTTCCATAATGCAGCTTATGAATCAAGGAGTAATTTCAATTTTCAAGTCATCTTATTTAAGAAATGCATTTTGTAAGGCTATAGCTGCTATACACAGTGATTCCTTTGATGAATCTGGGCAAAGTAATCTTTTGTGAAAGGAAGGCTTGATCAACGTGGCAAAATTTATTAACAACTTATTTTAAGAAATTGCCACAGCCACCTCAACCTTCAGCAACCACCACCTTGGTCAGTCAGCAGCCAACCACGTCAAGGCAAAGTCCTCTACCAGTGAAAATATTACAAATCACTGAAGGCTCAGGTGATCATTAGCATTTTTTAGCAATAAGGTATTTGTTTTTTTGAGACAGAGTCTCACTCTGTTGCCCAGGCTGGAGTGCAATAGCATGGTCTCGGCTCACTGCAACCTCTGCCTCCCAGGTTCAAACGATTCTCCTGCCTCAGCCTCTGGAGTAGCTGGGACTACAGGTGCGTGCCACCACATCCGGCTAATTTTTTGTTGTTGTTGTATTTTTAGTAGAGACAGGGTTTCACTATGTTGGCCAGGCTGGTCTCGAACTCCTTACCTCATGATCTGCCCACCTCAGCCTCCCAAAGTGCTGGGATTACAGGCATGAGCCACTGCACCCAGCCAATAACGTATTTTTTAAATTAAGATATGTACTTTTTAGACATAATGCTAATGCACACATAATAGACTATAGGATAGTGTAAGCATCATTTTTTATGCACTGGGAAACCATAAAATTGATATGACTCACTTCATTGCAGTGATTTGGAACTGACCCTGCAGTACCTGCAAGGTACTCCTGTGTTGCAAATGAGTAAAACAAAAACAGTGTACTATTAGGAGGATACTCTCTTCACATTATTAAAAGGAAAAATATCTCAAACCAGTAGTCAACATCATGATTAATGGTGAAAAAAAAATAGGCCTGTAATCCCAGCACTTTGAGATTCCCGTTGAAACCAGGAACAAGCTAGAATGCTTACTTCCACCACTTTTAGTTAGCTTAATAGAATAACAACATAATATGAAAGGTAGAAATATTAGAGATGATGTGACTACGTATCTGGAAAACTTGAAAGAATATACCAGAGAACTATTAACACTAATAAGAGTTAATTTAAAAATACAAATTTTTAAATAAAACAATTTAAATTTTTGACCCGGAGCAGTGGCTCATGCCCATAATCCCAGCACTTTGGGAGGCTGAGACGGGCAGATCACTTGACGCCAGGAGTTCAAGACCACCCTAGCCAACATAGTGAAATCCCATCTTTAAATAATAATAATAATAATAAATTTAGATTCTAAAATTTAAAAATAAAAATACAAAATCGGTGATTTTCCTACATAACAGTAATAACTAATTCAAAGACAGAATGAAGGCATTATTGAAATTTAAAACAAAAAATATAAAACTTCTAAGAACAAACAAGAATAAACTTAACAAGAGATGTGGAAGACTAATGAACAAAAGAAAAAGGAAGTCTGCACCGAGCGCTGTGAAAGAAGACCTGACTAATTGAAGTGCCACACCATGTGTCTGAAAGGGAGGAGCCCGCATTTTAGTCCAGGCTACACTTCAGTGGATGTTGATCCTGTGAGACTTGCAAACAACCTGCCACAAGCACCTGTTATAGAAATTCTTATATGCTATAGAGGTAATATTTTGGAAAAGTATTAATATACTTTTTTTGAGATAGGATCTTGCTCTGTTGCCCAGGCTAGAGTGCAGTTGCATGATCACAGCTCACTGCAGCCTCCACCTCCCGAGCCCAAACAATCCTCCCTCCTCAGCCTCCCAAGTAGCTGGGACTCCAGGTGTGTGCCACCACGTCTGGCTAATTTTTTATTCTTTGTAGAGACGTGGTCTCGCTATGTTGCCTAGACTGATAGCCTACTCTTTAAAGTTACTTTTCCAAATATGTAAGTTTCTTCCTAGTTGTTCCACAGCATTCGCGTGGAGAGAGAGTTGAATTATTACAAAAAGAATGCAAGGAGAAGGACTTTAATATGCACGCAGTCTTTGACCTTCAAAATTGGCCTTTGCCCTGTAAGTCAAGCCAGTTTCCTAAGAGGATTTTCCAAATTCTTTTTTCTCTCCCTTTCAACATACTGAATCAAGGACCAAACGAGGACCCAGCCCATGCAGATCTCCTATAATGTAGAAAGCTCCCCCATTCCACATGCGACAGCCATGTAGCCGAAGTTTGAAGCTCTAAGGTAGATGGAGGCCATGATATCCAGGCCTGGGAGAAGTGTGGTTCCTTCTAGCCCCAAAGGATGATGGGAAGGAGAGAGAAGAAAGGCATGAAGTGCAAAATGTGTGCAGCAGCTGCTAGGGAGCTTCAAAAATAAATGGGGAAGGCTACAGGAAGACAGGGCTAGAGGTGAATACACTGAGGCACTGATGTTATTTGGATGGGGAGTGTGGTCTACAAAATCTAGGTATTCATGAAAATGTGACCTCATTTGTACATGCAAGGTGGTTAGTGCTGGCAATGTTTGTGTTACACATATAAACACGCACAGACAGAAGTCTGAAGAGCTACATGATGCAATCTTAATAGGGCTTCCTCTGAGCAGTGAGTTTGCAGGTGACTGCTTTTTATCTGGCATTTCTACATTTCTAAAACTTGCAACAATAAACATTTTACTTGTATAATAATGAAAGCAACAAAAGTTACAGCACCTTTAGAAAAATATTCAGAAAGCATGCCCACCAAGTAGAACAGATCTGCATAGTGATCCACCTATTCAGCAACGAAGAGAGCAGCTAGACCCCAGAATCATAAGCTTCATTGGCGTCATTTTAAAGGTGCCGGCCAGGCACGGTGGCTTATGCCTGTAATCCTAGCACTTTGGCAGGCCGAGGGGGGTGGATTGCCTGAGCTCAGGAGTTCGCAACCAGCCTGGGCAACACGATGAAGCCCCATCTCTACTAAAATACAAAAAAATTAGCCAGGCGTGGCGGCGTGGGCCTGTAGTCTCAGCTACTCAGGAGGCTGAGGCAGGAGAATTGCTTGAACCCGGGAGGCAGAGGTTGCAGTGAGCCAAGATCGCGCCACTGCGCTCCAGCCTGGGTGACAGAGCGAGACTCTGCCTCAAAAAAAAAAAAAAAAAAAGATGCCAACAAGTGGGAGAGGTGTCCTAGATTCACTGTCCCTGGGGATGTGTGGGAGCTGATTAATCCAAGGGGACTGCTTCTCCTGCCTTCCCTGGGCAGCATGCCCATGGGCTTTGATACATGCATATGCAATAAACATAGTGAACTTTCTTGAGCCTAAGTTTGCCCTCATGCACAACGAGGGAAGAACTGGAGACGGATTGAATCTGTGCAGTCTAAGATTTATTGCTCTCTGGATTTTCAAGTCTCTGTAATTCTCTGAAATCATTATCTAAAGATAATTGTGACACTTAGAATTATATTCATTGATATAACTAACATCTATTGAACTAGACTCTGTGCCTGGTGCTGAGGCTGGGTAGAAAAAAGACAATCCATGCCTTCCAAGAGCTTTTTACCTAAGACAGGAGATAGAAAGATAAATTATTACAACACACTGGGTAAATTCTGGGACCTAAGTGTTCACAAGGAAAGCACAAAAGGAGTCATTCATAAGCAATAATCTCCTTTCCTTTTCCTCCCCACCTATTTTAATAATTGCTAGAATAATTACACTTTGGCCAGGCGCGGTGGCTCACACGCTTGTAATCCCAGCACTTTGGGAGGCCGAGGCGGGCGGATCACGAGGTCAGGAGATAGAGACCACGGTGAAACCGTGTCTCTACTAAAAATACAAAAAAATTAGCCGGGCCCGGTGGCGGGCGCCTGTAGTCCCAGCTACTTGGAGAGGCTGAGGCGGGAGAATGGCGTGAACCCGGGAGGTGGAGCTTGCAGTGAGCCGAGATTGCGCCACTGCACTCCAGCCTGGGCGACAGAGCGAGACTCCGTCTCAAAAAAAAAAAAAAGAATAATTACACTTTACAAATGTATCTCATTTAAATCTCACAACAAACCTATTGTCCTCACATTACACAGGAGGCTTAGAGAGTTAAAGCTCTCACTGTTGCCGGGCACGGTGGCTCACCCCTGTAATCCCAGCACTTTGGGAGGCCAAGGTGGGTGGATTACCTAAGATCAGGAATTCGAGACCAGCCTCGTCAACATGGTGAAACCCCGTTATCTACTAAAAATACAAAAAATAGCCGGGTGTGTAATCCCAACTACTCAGGAGGCTGAGGCAGGAGAATCGCTTGAACCTGGGAGCGGAGGTTGCAGTGAGCCGAGATCGTGACACTGCACTCCAGCCTGGAGGATACAGTGAGACTCTGTCTCCAAAAATAAACAAATAAATAAATAAAGCACCCACTCTGGGTCACGCAGTAGTAAATGACAGAGCCAGAATCAAGTGCAGACCTGTCTGACCCCAAAGCCTACCTCTAACCCAGAACAATATTGTGCTAGGCTGAGAGATGTAACCGAACATGATGCTTCACTCAGAAAGCTTGCTCTCTGATGGGAAAGAGAAGTCATGCCACTGAGAATCTACAGGAGAGGAAAATCAGGACACAGGCATAAGAGGATAATAAAGAGGAAAAGGAGAGAAGCTTTCAAGTTCTTTTGCCCTGAAATTTGAAAAATCTCCTGATTAAGCTTTTGTAGAACAATGTTCAAAGAGATAATAATTTCCTGCATAAATGTCTTCTTTTTTATTTATTTATTTATTATTATTATTTTTTTTATTGTTATACTTTAGGTTTTAGGGTACATGTGCACAATGTGCAGGTTTGTTACATATGTATCCATGTGCCATGTTGCTTTGCTGCACCCATTAACTCGTCATTTAGCATTAGGTGTATCTCCTAATGCTGTCCCTCCCCCTCCCCCCACCCCACAACAGTCCCCGGAGTGTGATGTTCCCCTTCCTGTGTCCATGAGTTCTCATTGTTCAATTCCCACCTATGAGTGAGAACATGTGGTGTTTGGTTTTTTGTCCTTGCGATAGTTTACTAAGAATGATGTTTTCCAGTTTCATCCATGTCTCTACAAAGGATATGAACTCATCATTTTTTATGGCTGCATAGTATTCCATGGTGTATATGTGGCACATTTTCTTAATCCAGTCTATCGTTGTTGGATGTCTTCTTTTGAGAAGTGTCTGTTCATGTCCTTTGCCTGCTTTTCGATGGGGTTGTTTGTTTTTTTCTTGTAAATTTGTTTGAGTTCATTCAACATGGCATATGGATACATATGTAACAAACCTGCACATTGTGCACATGTACCCTAAAAACCTAAAGTATAATTAAAAAATAAATAAATAAATAAATAAAATAATTTCCTGAGTGGGTTTTCAACCTATCCTACACACACATAAAAAGAAACACTTCTAAAAAGCAGACAATAATAAAAAAATGTTATGGAGAGATGGTTGGATAGACAAATTGATATCTGATAACTGTAGCAAGTAGTTAACAATTATAGAGACTAGTGTTAAGTATATGGCTATTCAACTGTACAATTATTTTGACCTTTCTGTGTGTTTGAAATATGTTTGAACTTTTCTCTATGTTTCAACCTTTCTATATGTTTGAAATATGAAGAAAACATGCAAAAAATGTTGGGAGAAAAAGGTAGGCAATAGTTGTGGGAGAAAGTAAGTGAATAGAGCTTTCCTAGTGCTGTCCAATATGGTACCCACTAGCCACATGGCTATTGGGCATTTGAAATATGGCTAGTCTGAGTTAAGATTTCTGTAAGTATAATATACACTCCAGGTTTCAAAGACTTAGTACACAAAAGAATGTAAAATATGTCATCAGTAACTTTTAAATCTTGTCTACATGTTAAAATAATCGTATTTTTTATATAGTGAGTGAAATAAAATGTTATTGAAATTCATTTCACCTGTTTCGTTTTACTTTTCTAGTGTGGCTACTAGAAAACTTTAAGTTCTGTTGCTTGCATTGTATTTCTATTGAACAGTGGCACACCTCACCCCTAGATGAATCAAACATAGTCACTGATCTCAGAGAGCAGAAGGTCTAGGTCCTGTGGACAAAACAAGCCTAAAAATCATCAGATGATTTTAGCACACTGTAATCTCAGTGACTTTCTTGCTTGTGCATGTCCACTAGGTGCATTTGGATTAGGCTTAGGGCATAACTACCTTCCTAGAGACTATTTGGAAATATGTGGGGGTATTTGGCATTATCAGGATGACTGGGTAAGTATTTAGTGTTCAGGATCCAAGCATGACAAATATCCTGCAATGAGTGTGATGGTCCCATCGGAGGAAGACTTGTCCTGCCCAAAACATCAGTAGTGCATCTGCTGAGAAACCCAAAAGTAGAGGAAAAGTAACACTCCCCCTTCTTTCCTCTGGTTGAGGACTCTGAGGTCTGTTCTCCACCCCACATTAGGGCAATATTATTATTTCTTTTTTGGGGGACGGGGGTGGAGTCTCACTCTGTCCTCCAGGCTGGAGTGCAGTGGCACGATCTCGGCTCACTGCAACCTCCTCCTCCCGGGTTCAAGTGATTCTCGTGCCTCAGCCTCCCAAGTAGCTGGGATTACAGGCACCCGCCACCACACCCGGCTGATTTTTTGTATTTTTAGTAGAGATGGGGTTTCACTATGGTCGGCCCGGCTGGTCTCGGTCTCCTGACCTCAGGTGATCCACCCACCACTCCCAAAGTGCTAGTATCACAGGCGTGAGCCACCGCACCTGGCCAGCAATATCATTATTTCTGTGGAGTCAAGAACAAGGAACTTCTTGGGATACTGAGTCACATAATCTAATTCCATGCCTCCTTAAGGGTAGGAAAAACACCTGGGACAGTCAGGGACACCCAAGGGATTGACTCCCAGCAGGAAACCTGTCTGATTATGGAGACTGCCAATAGCAAGTTTCAATTAACCAGACTAATTGGGCTTCTGGGAGGCTGTCCCCACAGCTCAGCATACCAGCCCCCAGCATCAGACCCTAAAGTGCCATGGTGGCAGAGCATTTCTAGGGACGGTACCCAGGGAAAATGAATCACTTCTCTGGCCCAATCTCAGGAGCTGGAGCTATGGGAGTTGGAGTGTGTGTGGGTGTCTCGTGTAACTCAAGTTGAAGGACTTGGAGTTCCCAAACCTCAGCAAATCCCAGAAAGCTTTGGTTGGGGAACAGGTAAGGGTGGGAGGACTCCAAGAGGAGAAGAGGATCACTGTCAGCTTGTGAAAGGATCAGAAATCCATTCCCAGGAGGAAGTTCAGAGGTCTGGGCAAGAGATGATGGGTACCCATGTCACAGCAGTGGCAGAGACAGCAGCAGGTGGAACAGATTTCAAATCCATATCTATTTTCGAGATGGAATTAAAAAGACTTTCTGAGTCATTTGATGAGGAGAACTGAGGGGAAGCAGGAGCCAAGCATAATTCCTATGTATCTGGATTGGGCAACTGAGTGGTAAAACAGGCTGGAGTAACTTTTTGAGAAACTTGCCAGTGCAGGCGAAGAGAGAGATGAGGCAGCAGCTGAAGGAGAGAATTATGCCAAAGATTTTTACTTTAAAGGTGCAAGAAGATTGAGCTTTATATTCTCAGTAGAGTCAGCAGAGGAGAGGGTCAGGACTCACAGAATGAGGTCCCTACAGAAGGGAGAGGGATTAGAGTCAGGGAGAGGTGGAGTAGGATGTTTTGAGGTTGATGTTTTCTCTCAGTACCCAATGTCATGAGTCTCCCAGTCTCTAGAACCTTGACATGACCCTCCTTGGGCCTCACTTCTCTCTCTCTTTATACCCATAGTAAAAAAAAAATTTTTTTTCTTGAGACAGGGTCTTGCTGTGTCGCCCAAGCTAAGTGCAGGGGCATGATCACGGCTCACTGCAGCCTCGACCTCCCAGGCTCGAGCAATCCTCCCACCTCAGTCCCCCAAATAGCTGGGACTGCAGGTGTGTGCCACCATGCCTGGATGTGTGTGTGTGTGTGTGTGTGTGTGTTTGTGTAGATAGGGTTTCACCATGTTGTCCAGGCTGGTCTCAAACTCCTGGGCTCAATTGATCTGCCTGCCTCGACCTCCCAAGGTGCTGGGATTACAGGCGTGAGCCACTGCACCTGGCCAAAAAAAAAATTTTAAGCCTATGTGCTATGTACTAGAAAAATCTAAAACACGGCCGGGCGCGATGGCTCACGCCTGTAATCCCAGCACTTTGGGAGGCCAAGGTGGGCGGATCACCTGAGGTCGGGAGTTTGAGACCAGCCTGACCAAAATGGAGAAACCCTGTCTCTACTAAAAATACAAAATTAGCAGGGCATGGTGGTGCATGCCTGTAATCCCAGCTACTCAGGAGGCTGAGGCAGGAGAAGTGCTTGAACCCGGGAGGTGGAGGTTGCAGTGAGCCGAGATCGCACCACTGCACTCCAGCCTGGGCAACAAGAGTGAACTCCGTCTCAAAAAAAAAAAATAGAAAAGAAAAAAGAAAAGTCTAAAACACAAGACTAGTTACAGAAAAGTGGAAAGCAAAAGGATACAAAAGATATATAATGTAGGCTGAGTGCAGTGGCTCATGCCTGTAATCCCAGCACTTTGGGAATCTGAGACAGGAAGATCACTTGAGGCCAGGAGTTTGAGACCAGCCTGGGCAACATGCCAAGACCCTGTCTCTACAAAAAAAAAAAATTTTTTTAATTAGCCAGGCATAATGGCATATGCCTGTAGTCCCAGCTACTCAGGGGGCTGAGGTGGGAAGGTTGCTTGAACCCAGGAGGTCAAGGCTGCATGCCACTATACTCCAGTCTGGGTGACAGAGCAAGACTCTGTCTCAAAAGGAAAAAAAAAGAAAAGAAAAGAAAGAAAGAAAAAGAAAAAAGAAATATAAGGCAAATACTAATGAAAAGAAAACTGGTATAATTATATTAATAATAAACAAAGTAAATTTTAAGGCCAAATGAGATAAAGAGAGTCTGTATGTAAATATAAAAGATAATTTTCACCAGGAAGATATACCAGTTCTAGTCTCATATGCACCTGCAACATAGTCTTAAAATATGTAAAGCAAACACTTATAGAACTATCAGGAGAATTTGACAAATTCACAATGAATAAAAAAATTATAGCACATATCTTTAAGTAATTCAGAGCCAAAAAGTCAGTAGATATTTAGATTTAAGCAAATTAATTATAAAGTTTGACAAAATGAACATATACAGGAATATTACTCTCAACGAACAAGACACATGATTTTGAAGCACACAGAATATGTTTATGAAAAATGACCAGACAGCAAGTCATAAAGCAAGAATAAAAATGTTTTTTCCTATTGCTGCTGTAACCAATAACAAAAAGAAAAAAAACTTTTTAAGCATGGATGTCATACAAACCACATTCTCTGACCACAAGGAAATTACATTAGAAATTCAGCTAAAATAAATTTTAAAAATTAAAAGGTTTACACAAAAATATTATTCGTTGAGAAGTTAAGAAATATACTTCTGAAATAATTAAAAGAAGTAATAATGGAAATTACAAATTACTTGGAACCTGACAGAAACAAAATACTATATATCAAAGCTCATAAAATTAAAATTAAATGAAAAGACATTTATATTGGGAAAAAAGAAAGCCTGGGATTTAACGAGTTTAAAAATTGAAAAAAGACCAACAGAATAAATACAGGAAAATAAAAGAAAGGAAATAATTAAAATAAGAGCAGTTAACAAAACCAAAAATTGATTCTTTGAAAAGACTAATAGAATTAAGAAAGTTTGGGAAATATTTATTAAGAAACAAAAAGAAACCAAGCACAGTGGTTCACACTGATAATACCAGCATCTTGGGAGATAGAGGTGGGAGAATCACCTGAGCCCAAGAGTTCAAGACCAGCCTAGGCAACATAGTGAGACCCCATCTTCACAAAAAATTAAAAAAAAATTTTTTTTTAATTAGTCAGGCATTGTGGCACCTGCCTGCTGTCTCAACTACTAGGGAGGCGGGGGCAGGAGGATCATTTAAGCCCAGGAGTTTGAGTTTGCAGTGAACTGTGATCATGCCACTGCACTACAGCCTGGGTGAGAGAGCAAGACCCTGTCTCACAAGGAAGAAAATAAAATAAAATAAAGAAGGAAAGAAAAGAAACAAAAAGAGTGAAAGCACAAATAAAATTTTTTAAAAAGGATATCACAGATACTTCATATATTTTAAAACAAATGAAAAGATATAGCAAGAGGAAGGAAGGAAATAACAAATATTGGAGTAGAAACTAATGAAATAGAGAACAGAAAAACAATAGAGAAAATTAACAAAACCACAAGTTGGATTTTTTTTCTTTTCTTTCTTTCTTTTTTTTTTTTTTTTTTTTTGAGACAGGGTCTCACTCTGTCACCCAGGCTGGAGCGCAGTGGCACAATCTCAGTTTACTGTAACCTCCACCTCCCAGGCTCAAGTAATCCTCCCACCTCAGCCTCCCAAGGAGCTGGGACTATAGGCCTACACCACCATGCCCAGCTAATTTTTGTATTTTTAGTAGAGATGGGGTTTCACCATATTGGCCAGGCTGCTCTCGAACTCCTGACCTCAGGTGATCCAGCCACCTCAGCCTCCCAAAGTGCTGGGGTTACAGGCGTGAGTCACCGTGCCCGGCCAAGTTGGATATTTTTAAAAGTCAACTAAATTTCAAATCTTTAGCTAGATTAACCAAGAAAAAAAAGAGAAGAGACTCAAACTACTAGAACCAGAAATGAGAGACATCACTACCAATCTTACAGATATAAAAAAAAATTATAAAAAACACTATAACAATTGTGTGCCAAAAAAATATAGATAACTTAGATGAAATGGACAACTTTCTAGGAAGGCAGAAATTACCAAAACCCACTCAAGAATAAATTAAAAATCTGAATAGACCTATAAAGAGATTAGATTAGTAATTTTTAAAACTACCCTACAAAGAAAAGCACAGGCCTACATAGCTTCACTGGTGAATTTTACGAAACATTTAAAGCATTAATACGAATGTTTTACAAACTCTGCAAAAAATTAGAAGCAGATACCAAGAACATTTAACGCAAAAAGAATAGTGTTTTCAACAAATGGTGCTTGGACACCTGGATATCCAAATGCAAAGAATAAAGTTGGACACTTACCATATGCCAAATACAAAAATAGATTGAAGATCTAAATGCAATAGCTAAAACTATAAAATTCTGGGAATAAAACATAAGCATAAGTCTTTATGATCTTGACTTTGGCAATGGAATCTTAAATATG
Source organism: Hylobates moloch (assembly GCF_009828535.3). Classification (NCBI taxonomy): domain Eukaryota; kingdom Metazoa; phylum Chordata; class Mammalia; order Primates; family Hylobatidae; genus Hylobates; species Hylobates moloch. Next base: position 32,394,981 of record NW_026652285.1, on the reverse strand, counting down.
ATACCAAATACACAAGCAATAAAAGAAAAACTAGATAAATTGGACTTCATTAAAAATAAAGTTTTGGCAGGGCGGGGTGGCTCACGCCTGTAATCCCAGCACTTTGGGAGGCCAGGGCGGACGGATCACGAGGTCAGGAGATCGAGACCATCCTGGCTAACACGATGAAACCCCGTCTCTACTTAAAATACAAAAAATTAGCCAGGCGTGGTGGCGGGCGCCTGTAGTCCCAGCTACTCGGGAGGCTGAGGCAGGAGAATGGCGTGAGCCCAGGAGGCGGAGCTTGCAGTGAGCCGAGATCGTGCCACTGCACTCCGGCCTGGGCGAAAGAGCGAGACGCCGTCTCAAAAAATAAATAAGTAAATAAAAATAAAAATAAATAAAGTTCTATGCTCCAAATACACCAGTAACAAGTGAGAAGAGGCCGAGCCTGGTGGCTCACGTCTGTAATCCCAGGAAGAGATATTTTGGGAGGCCGAGGCAGGTGCATCAACTGAGGTCAGGAGTTCAAGACCAGTCTGGGCAACATGGCGAAACCCCATCTCTACTAAAAATACAAAAATTAGACAGGCGAGGTGGCATGTGCCTGTAATCCCAGCTACTCGGGAGGCTGAGGCACAAGAATCGCTTGAACCCGGGAGGTGGAGATTGCAGTAAGCCAAGATCGTGCCACTGCACTCCAGCCTGGGCAACAGAGCAAGACTCTGTCTAAAAAAAAAAAAAAAGTGAGAAGAGAATCCAAAGAATGGAAGAAAATATTTGCAAATAATATATCTGATAAAGGACTTATATGTAGAATATATAACTCTTACAACTCATTAATAAGAATACAAACAACCCAACTTAAAAATAGGCAAAGGATTTGAATAGATATTTCTTCAAAGAAGATATAAAAATGACCAATAAGCACATGATAAGATGTTCAATGTCATTAAGCATCAGGATGCAAATCAAAACCACAATGAGATACCACTTCACACCCATTAGGGTGACTGAAATCAAAAAGTCAGGTAATAGTTAAGTATTGACAAGGATGTGGACAAGTCAGAAACCTCATACTCTCCTGGTGGGAATGTAAAATTGTGCAGCTGCTTTGGAAAACAGCCTGGCAGTTTCTCAAAAGCTTAAACATAGAGTTACCACACAGCCCAACAATTCCACTCCTAGATGTACACCCAAGAGAAATGAGAAATGAAAATCTATGTTCACACAAAAACTTGTACACAAATATTTATAGCAGCACTCTTGTAATCGCTAAAAGGTGGAGACAACCCAAATATCTATCAACTGATAAATACATAAAATGTAGTATAGCCAGACAATGAAATATTATTCAGCCATAAAAGGAATGAAGTATTGATACATGCTAGAACATAGATGAACCTTAAAAACAGCATGCTAAGTAGAAAATCAGTTACAAAAAATCATATGATTACATTTATATGAAAAGTGAAGAATAGGCAAATTTGTAGGGTCAGAAAGTAGGTTAGTGGTTGCTTGGAGGACGAGGGCACAGGAGGATAGCTACAGGGTACCAGATTTCTTTTTGAGGTGATGAAAATGTTCTAAAATTGCTTGTGGTGATGGCAGTTCGACTCTGTGAATATGCTAAAAGCCTTTGAATTATACTCTTTATTTATTTATTTATTTATTTATTTGTTTGTTTGTTTGTTTGTTTGTTTTTGAGAAGGGGTCTTACTCTGTTGCCCAGGCTGGAGTGCAATGGCACAATCTTGGCTCACTGCAACCTCCGCCTCCCGGATTCGAGCGATTTTCCCACCTCAGCCTTCTGAGCTGGGATTACAGACCACCATGCCTGGCCAATTTTTGTGTTTTTCATAGAGACAGGGTTTCACCATGTTGGCCAGGCTGGTCTCGAACTCGTGATCTCAGGTGATCTGCCCACCTCAGCCGCCCAAAGTGCTGGGATTACAGGTATGACCCACTGCGACCAGCCCTGAATTGTACACTTAAATGGCTGAATTATATGGTATATCTAATAAAGCTGTTCCCAAAAAAAAACAAAAAAGAAAATATAACAAATTAACTTGAAAACCTAGATGAAGTAGAAAAAGTCCTAAAAATACGTAATTTGCCTAAACTGATTTGTGATATGATAGAAAACTTATAACCATTTAAAAAATTGTCAGTAGTTAAAATCCTCCCACAAGGTGAACACTAGTTGCAAATAGGTCCAACTTGCACAAACTATCCCAGTATAGAAAAATATTATAAGCTACCATAACCTTGAAACCAAAACCTGACCAGACCCTACAGGAAAGGAAAATTATGACACAACAACCTTTATGAATATATATGTAAATCCTGAAAACATATTAACAAATTAAATCCAGGAGTGTATGGAAAACCTTATAAATCATGACAAAGCCAGATTTCTTCCGGTAATACAAGGGTGACTTAACCATTAGAAAATCAATTGACATAATTCATCATATTAAAAAAATTAAGAAGAAAGATTATATTATCATCCCAATAGATGTGAAAACTATTGGACAAAATTTAACATTCATTTTTGATTTTAAAACTCTTAGAGAAAAAATATCAAATAAAGAACAGTAATATATTATGTCTTCATTTGGGTGAAAAATAAAGGGGGAATGTGTGTGTGTGTGTGTGTGTGTGTGTGTGTGCGCGATGACTGTCGTTACAGTATCCAGAGCAGAGAACTAGGTTATGAGGTGACATGAGTGGAAGGGAGAGTTTGTCTACATATCCTTTTCTGCCTTTTGAATATTATGCCGCAAAAATGAACAGACTATTAAAAATAAATTTTAACTTAACAATTAAATTACATTTGTAAAAAATGCTTAGCAAATTAGGAATAGAAAGAAACTTTCTTAATCTGATAAAGAATATCTAAAATCAAACATCATTCTTAATATTAATATTTGCAGCTGGGCATGCTGGCTCATGCCTGCCATCCCAGCACTTTGGGAGGCTGAGATGGAAGGATCCCTCAAGCCCAGGAGTTCAAGACCAGCCTGGACAACATCATGAGACCCTGTCTCTACCAAAAACAATTTTTTTTTAATTATTGGGGCTTGATAGTGTGTGTCTGTAGTCCCTGCTGCTACTCAGGAAGCTGAGACAGGAGGATCACTTGAGCCAGGGAAATCAAAGCTGCAATGAACCATGATCATGCCACTGTACTCCAGCCGGGGTGACAGAGCAAGACCCTGTGTCAAATAAATAAATAAATAAATAAATAAATAAATAAAAGATACTTGAAAGCATTAAAGATCAAGAGCAAGACAAACCTGTAATCCCAGCACTTTGGGAGGCCGAGGCAGGTGGATCACCTGAGGTCAAGAGTTTGAGACCACCCTGGCCAACATGGTGAAACCTGGCTCCACTAAAAATACAAAAATTAGCCATGTATGATGGCACATGCCTGTAGTCCCAGCCACTCAGGAGGCTGAGGCAGGAGAATCACTTGAACATGGGAGGTGGAGGTTGCATTGAGCCGAGATCACACCATTGCACTCCAGCCTGGGTGACAGAGACTCCCGTCACAAAAAAAGGCAAGACAAAGGTGGCTGCTCTTACTACTTCTTTTCAACATTATTCTCAAAGATCTTAGCCAGCACAGAAGCATAATAAAATACGTAAAAAGGAATAAGGATTGAAAAAGAAGAAACAAAACTGTCATTATTTGCAGATGATGTTTGTCTACAAGAATATCCAAAATAAACTATAGATAAATTACTACAATTAATGAGATAGTGGAGCAATATTCCAGGCCTTAAAATCAATAAACAAAAATAACAAAAATTAATTGCATTCCAGTATAACAACAATAAACACTGAAAATGTTATTTCTAAAATTGATTCCATTTATAATAACATTAAAATATATAAAACAGCTGTTCCAAAAATAACAAATGTGAGCTAGACTGGAAGACTCAATATAATAAAGATACAAGTTATCTCAAAATTGCTTTATAGATTCAATGAAATTCCAATCAAATTTCTGAAAAGTTTTTTTAGAATTTGTCAAGCTAATTTAAAAATTTGTATGAAATCATCAAAGCGTTCATGTAAAGAGAATACCAAAGTGGGGATACTTGCCTTACCAGATAACAAGAATTATTCTAAAGCTCTTGTAATCAAGATAGTACAACATTGCTGCAATGACAGACAAATCTCCCACAAATAAGAACTCAAGGGCCAGGCCCTATTCTTTTCATTCTATCCACCTGGAATTTCTATTATCTGGATTGGAAATGATGAATATATCTTTCACATTATCTAATATTTCTTTCCATATATTTGCCCTTTTGTATAACATTTGGGAGTATTCTTCAACTTGACCTTCTGGCTTGATAATCTGCTCCTCAAATGAACACATTTGTCATATACACATATATGAATATATATATATATAAATGAACACATTTGAGGAGCATATTATCATTAGAGGAACTAATTCACTGACGTTTTTTGTTTGTTTGTTTTTTCTTTATTTCAACAATCAACAGAATCTCTAATTGGTTTTTGTTTTCACATGAACTTGTTATTGTTCCATGGATGAAAAATCCTTTCTTGTCCTTCCAATGGTATAAATCACACTTCTTTCAAAGTCTCATTTACTTTATTCATGGTTTTCTTCAATGTTAGTTTCTCTTCGTTGGGTTTGGTTTCTCACTTTTATGATGTTAGTTTTCCTTCAGCGTGTGCTTATTCTTATTGTCAGGCTTATCTTTTTATTTAAGATTCCATATTGGCCTGTCTGTGGATGTGGTTTTCATTGACTATTTCCAGAAATTATAATGGGAGGATATTGTCTGTGCTCCTCATTCCTTCAGAGATTTCTCTGAGTTTCAAGTTCAAGCATTGGCAATGACTGACTCCACTTAAAGGTCAATATCTCTGATGCTCACTGCTTCAACCTGCCCACTTGCTGCCAGTTACAGCCCCTAACCAGTCATCATGATGGTTGCCTCAGTTCCCTCCTTCTTTTCCTTGTAACTGTTGCCTCTGAACTAAGAACGCCTCCAGAACCACTCCCCTTATTGCAGTAATCCCTTCCTTACTTTGTTTGGCTGTGGTTTCTTCCAACAATTCAACCTCATCTGTTACCATTTTTCAGGAATTCCTGAACATTTCTTGTTGGCTGGTAGCACTTTTTCTTGCTTTTCAGTACCGTTAAGAATTTATTTTCTAAAACACCTAGGAATAAATTTAGCCAAGAAGATAAAAAGATCTCTGCAAGGAAAACTATTAAACATTGATGAAATAAATTGAAGAGGACACACAAAAAATAGAAAAAAAACTCATGTTCATGGAAGGAAAGAATATTGTGAAAATGACCATAGTACCAAAGCGACTTATATATTAAATGCAATCCCTATCAAAATACCAGAGATGCAAGATTTTACTTTCTGGACCATATTTGGGACATAGTTTCTGATTTATAAGTTCACTGATATGAAAAGACATCCACATTCATAAAAGTGAAACTATATTTGAGGGTTTCCCTTCATTGAAAATGACATAAAGGTAATTACAAAGCTTAGAGAAAGGGACAGGTCAGTGAATGGACTGTTGGATTCTGAGAGAGCAGATTCTTTTAACACAGATATGGTCTCTTTCCTCAGGGTCTCCTAGCAAAGAGAAACTAACAGAACCCAAGGAGGCAAAACAGATGGTTACATAACTCGGGCACACAGATTTCATGTCTACCAGATTCCTAGATCTGTGATCCTGCTGCCTGAGTCCTGGAGTCCAGGATTTCACAGCCATTCCAAACCCCATCCCCAAAGGTCACAGAGAAGGGCCTGATGGCCACCAGGGGGAGCCCAGGAGCCGAAGCAGATCAGCTCACCTGAAATCAATCCAGCATCCATGCGTGGCAAGGATAAAACGTAAGGAAGAAGGGTTTATCTCGGAAATACAAAGATAATTCAACATTAGGAAAAAAACACATTAATATAAATCACTTTATTAACATATTAAAAGCAGAGGAGCCATATAGTCATGACAAAGTAAAAGACCTGAATTGATGGAAAGACAAAAAGCAATGTTCTTGGATGAGAAAACTTGATTTTGTAGTGATGTCAATTCTATCCCAAACTAGGCAATAAATTAAAAGCAAAATCCCAGGAGAATTTTTGTGAAATGTGACAAGCTGATTGCAAAATTTTTCTGGAAAAGAAAATGTGCAAGAATAGCCAAGAAATGATTGAAAAAGGCTGGTAAGAGAGGATTTGGCCTAGCAGATACCATAAAGCTACAAATCACTATAAAGCTATAGTAATTAAAACGGTGTGACATGAGGACAGAAAAAGACAATAAAATTTCTTTAGAACGTAACACTGGGTCCAGAAAGAGACTAATAAATTTGTGAGAAATTCGTTTATGAAAAAGGTGGCATTTTTAAATCAATGAGAAAAGAATGACCTTCATAATAAATTTTATTGTGGCAAGTAAATAAGCTTACTTATCCTGCCTCACTCACTCAATAAGTAAATTCCAGATAAAATAAAAGTTAAATCGAAAAGTAAAACTTTTAAATCATTAGAAGAAAATACAGAAAGGAGAATGTACTTAAAACCTTGGGGATGTTACACAAGAGACAAAAACGAAAAAGAAATTTGCTACCCCAAATAATTAAACTTCTATATAACAAAAGATATCGTACACAAATAAAAAAGGCAACTGACATAAAATGTTTGCCACATATATAATACACAAAGAAATACTGTAGAGAATATATAAAGAACTTCTAGAAATCATTATTTTCAAAATTAGAAAATGAGCATAAAATATGAAGAGATAATCAACAGAAAAAAATTTTAATGGCAAAAAATGACAAATAGAATTATTCTTAACATTTTTAGTGATCAGGGAAATGTAAAATAAAACAGCAAGATATCCTTTTCACCCACTGTAATGCAAAATTTAAAAGACTGAGGCCAGGTGAGGTGGCTCAAGCCTGTAATCCCAGCACTTTGGGAGGCTGAGGGGGGAGGATCACTTGAGACCAGGCATTCAAGACCAGCCTAGGCAAATAACAAGACTCTGTCTCTACAAAAAAAATTAAAATAACCATCAGGGTGCGCTGGCATGCTCCTGTAGTCCTACTTACTCGGGAAGCTGAGACAAGAGGATCACTTGCACCCAAGGGTTCAAGGTTACAGTGAGCTGTGATTGCACCACTGTGCTACAGCCTGGGCAACAAAGCAAAATTCCGCCTCTTTAAGAGTTTAATTTAATTTAATTTAATTTAAATTTAAAAAATAAAAGACTGACAACACCCAGTATCAGTCAGGATATGGAAAAATGGGTACTGTTATATTCTTGGTGGAGATTTAAATTAAGACAACATTTCTGAGGGCGATTTAGGGCATCGTTCAACAATTTAAATAAACATACCTTTGATCCAATAACTTCCTGTCAAAATATTTATCCTAGAGAAGTATTTGTACATGTGCCAAAGAGTCAGGTAAAATGATATGAGTTGCAGCATTGTTTGCATGGCCAAAGAAAAACATTAGATATAACCTAAATGTCTAACAACAGGAAATACTCAAATAAGCTATAATATATTCACACAATAGAATATTACATATAACTTTCAAAGAAACAATTACATAAAAATATCTACAGTCGGGCGCGGTGACCCACACCTGTAATCCCAGCACTTTGGGAGGCCAAGGCAGGTGGATCACCTGAGGTCAGGAGTTTGAGACCAGCCTGACCAGCATGGTGAAACCCCGTCTCTACTAAAAATACAAAAATTAGCCGGGTGTGGTGGTGCATGCCTGTGGTTCCAGCTACTTGGGAGGCTGAGGAGAATCGCTTGAACCTGGGAGCCAGAGGTTGCAGAGAGCCGAGATCACGCCACTGCCCTCCAGCCTGGGCAACAAGAGCAAAACTCCATTTCTCTCTCTCTCTCTCTCTATATATATATATATATATGTGTGTATATATATATGTATATGTATGTATGTATATATGTGTGTATATATGTGTGTGTATATATAGAGAGTGATATATATGTATATGTGTGTATATTATATATATATATATACACAAGACTTGGTATATTGTTAAAAGCAAGCTCACATATTAAAGAAAGACACAGAAGATTTTTAAAGACCCAAATAAAACTTTTAAAAATAAAAAAATACAATTTTCAGATTAAAAAATCAAATGGATGAATGCAACATGATATCCTGGATTGGATCCAGGAACAGAAAATGATATTTGTGGGAAAACTGGGAAAATTTGAATAAAGCCTGTAGTTTAATTAATAGTGCCAATTATGTTTAGTTGTGTCACTGCTAATTTCTGAGTTTTGATGAACATTTCATGGCCATATAAGATGTTCACATTAGGAGAAGCTGGTTGAAAGTTATACAGGAAATCTATATCCTATCTTTAGAACTCTTCTGCCAATCTAAAATTATTTCAAAATTTAAAACAAATTTCAGATACATTAGATGGAATTAATAGCAGACTAGAACCTGCAGCAGAAAATATTAGTAAACTTGATATCATAGCAATATACATTAACCAAAATAAAATAGAAAAAAAAATAAATAAATGAACAAAGTATCAGTGAGCTTTGGGACTTCAAGTAGCCTAATATGTGTACAACTAGAATCTCAGGAAAAGAAGCAATGGACAGAAAAAAAAATGGAAAAAAAAAGATTGAAATTTTTCTACACTTAAAAAAAACCTACAAAATCATAGATCCAAGAATCTCAACAAAGCCCAAGCAGAAGAACATGAAGACAGCTACACCAAGGCATATTATAACACGATTGCTTTAATCAGTGGTAAAGAGAACATCTTAAAAGCAATCATAGAGAAAGACACGTCATATACAGAGGAACAAACAAGAACGACAGCAGTCATTCTCAGAAACAATGCAAGCCAGAAGACAGTAGCGCAATATCTTCAAAATGGTAAAAGGAAAATTAAACTGTCAGAATTCTATACTAAGCAAAAGACCTCTCAAAACCGAAGTTAAATAAAAATATTTTCAGACATACAAAATTTGAGAGACTTTATTACCAACAGACCAGATCTATAAGAATGTTAAAAGAAGTCCTTCAGGTGGAAGAAAAATGTTATCAGAAGAAAATACCTAGCTATACCAGGCAATAAAGAGCCCTAGAAATGGTAAATATGTGAATAAGTATAAAATACTTTTACTCTAATTTTTAAACCTTTTAAAACATAGCTTGGATGTGGCCAATAGGAAGCTAATTTTTTTTTTAAAAGGAAGGAATATATAACATAGTTGACTATTGGAAGCAAAAGTAATAGAATTTTAACAGATGTGGAATTACAATATATAACAACAATAGCTCAAAACCCAGAAGAGGGGAAGTGAAAGTGCATTGTTGCAACACTTATATACTATAGGTGAGGTGGTATTATATTAATTAAAGGTAGATTAAAAGAGGAACAACAGATGGAACAATAGAAAACAAACAGCCAGATGAAATATTTAAATCCAACTATGTCCCTGGTCATTTTTAATGTAATTGGTCTAAGCATCTAAATTAAAGAGCAGAGATTGTCTGATTAAATTTTTAAAGATCCGGCAGGGCACGGTGGCTCACGCCTGTAATCCCAGCACTTTGGGAGGCTGAGGCAGGCAGATCACAAGGTCAGGAGATCGAGACCATCCTGGCAAACATGGTGAAACCCTGTCTCTACTAAAAATACAAAAACTAGCTGGGCCTGGTGGCGCGTGCCTGTAATCCCAGCTACTCGGGAGGCTGAGGCGGGAGAATGGCGTGAACCCCGGGGGCAGAGCTTGCAGTGAGCCGAGATCACACCACTGCACTCCAGCCTGGCGACATAGCAAGACTCCATCTCAAAAAAAAAAAAAAAAAATTAAAGCTCCAACTCTATATTAATAGCAGACAAAGTAGATATTAGAGCAAAAATATTAACAGGGATAAAGAGGGTCGTTTGAAAATGACAAAGATGTCAATTCATCAAGATAACATAACAGTCCTGAAAGCTTATATATCTAATGACAGAGCCTCAAAATACATAAAGTAAGACCTGACAGAACTGAAGGGAGGAATAGACAAATCTGTAATTGCAGCCAAAGATTTCAACATCCCTGTCTCTGTGGTTGAAAAATAAGTAGACAGAAAATTAGTAAGAATATAGGAGATGTGAATAATACTTTCATCCAACTTAATTGATATTTATAAAACCCTTCACCCAATAACAGCAGAATACCATGGAAAAAGACAGCTAAGAAGAATCCTCCTGGGGTCAAAACAAACCTCAAAGACTGGCCTCAAAAATACTCCTCCCCAAATTTAATTGGATCAGACTGTGGCGCAGTGTATTCCCCAGGACATGATCAAAAACAGTAAAGCAATCAGATTACAATTTGTGGAGTCTAACACTGGCTGTGATACCAGCAGAAGTAGATACTTTTATAAATAGATCAGGAAAAGCAACAGTCAAATGGCTCTGCTAAAACCACTGTTATCCCAGGGTGAATGTGCACATATCCAAGGCTACATACAGCCTCTGAGGAAAGACAGAGGCTTCATGCTGTGGGATAATAAACTAAATAAAATAGTCTAGCCAAGTCAGTAATAAAGAAGTAAAAAATAACAAAAGCAAGCTACAAAGTGGCTACCATATATTACCAAAAATATACAGTTTCAACAAAATATTATGAGTCACGCAAAGGAACAGGAAAGTATGCATACATGAAGGGGGAACAGAACGCAGGCAAGAGAAACTGCCTGCAAAAGGCCTCAAGTCATATTTAGCCAATGAAGATTTCAAGCATCCACCGTAACTATGTTCAAAGAATTAAAGGAATTCATGCTTAAAGAATTAAAGGACCTACATATTTAGTGCAATCCCTATCAAAATCCCAATGATGTTTTTGTAGAAATAGAAACATCCATCCTAAGATTCATATGGAATCTAAAGGGACCTTGAGCAGTCAAAACAACTTTAAAAAATAACAAAGCTGAAGGACTCACACTTCCAGATTTCAAAACTTACTACAAAGCTACAGCAATCAAAACAGTGTGGTACTGGCATAAAGACAGACACATAGACCAATGGAATAGAATGAAAAGCCCAGAAATAAACCCTCATATCAAGTGATTTTTGTCAAGAGCAATGAGACTATCTATTTAGGAAGGGACAGTTTTTTTCAATAAATCGTGCTGGGAAAATTAGATATCCACATGCAAAAGAGACTCTTATGCAGTGCCAAATACCAAAAAAAAAAAAAAATTCAAAATGGACCAAAGACCTCTCAAAAACTATCGAACTTTTAGAAGAAATCACAGGGCAAAAGCTTCATGAATTTGAATTTGGCAATAATTTCTTGGATATGACTCCAAAGGCAGAGTCAAAAAAAGAAAACAATCAACAAATTAGACTTCATGAAAATATTAAAATTTTGTGCATCACAAGACTATGTCAACAGAGTAAGAAGGCAACACACAGAATGGGAGAAAATATTTATAAATTATATATCTGATAAGGGATTAACATCCATAATATAGAGAGAACTCTAAAGACCCAAAACAAAAAAAAAAAAAACGGTGCCATTAATAAAAGGGCAAATAACTTAAACAGACATTTCTCCAAAAATCTATACAAATGGACAATAGGCACATGAACTAATGTTTACCACTAAATCATTAAGGCAATGCAATCAAAACTACAATGAGATAGTCCATCTCACCCGTTAGAATGGCTGCTATTAAAAAAAAAAAAAAAAAACAGAAAAAAATAACAAGTGTTGGTGAGACTATGGAGTAATTGGAACCTTTGTGCACTGTTGGTGGAAATATAAAATGGAAAACAGTATGGTAGTTTCTCAAAAAAGTTAAAAATAAATTACCATATGATCCAGCAATTCTACCTCTGGTGAGGGGTGGGGGAGTAAAGGAAGCTATGATGACAATTTTTCATCAAATAGAGAATATTAATAAAGAGAAACTATTTTGAATGGAAATTCCAAAATTAAATGTACAATAACCAAAATGAAAAATTCACTTAGAGGTGTTCAACAGTAGATTTGAATTGGCAAAAGAATCATCAAACTTGAAGATAGATTGATAGAGATTATAAAATCTGAAGAACAGAAAGAAAAAGGGATAAAGAAAAATGAACATAGCCTCAGGGAAATGTGAAACACCCTTAAGTGTACTAACATATGAGTGAGATAGGATTACCAGGAGAGGAGAGAAAGAAATGAACAGAAAAAGTATTAGAAGATATAATGATTGAAAACTTCCCAAATTTGTTGAAAAACATTACACATCCAAGAAGCCCAACAAACTCAAAGAAACTCACCCCAGACATATAATAGCAAAAGTGCTTGAAAGACAAAGAGAAAACATTGACAGCAGTGAGAGACAAATAACTCACCACACACAAGGGAATGATAATAAGATTAGCAGCTAATTTCCTGTCAGAAACAGTGGAAGTCAAAAGGCAGCAGGCCGACATATTCAAAGTGCTGAAAGAAAAGCCTGCCAACCTAAAATATTAAAAACAGAAAAACTATCTTTCAAAAACCAAGGCAAAATAAAGACACACCTACTACATAAACAAAAACTAAGAGAATTCACTGCTAGCAGATCCACTTTACAAGAAATACTAAAAGAAATCCTCTAGGCTGAAAGCAAGCAAATACAGATGGAAATTCAAATCCACATGATAGAACAAAAAGCACTGATAAAGGTAATTATATAATTATAAAAGGCAGTTTTAAGTGCATATTTCTTATTTCTTCTCCTATTTTTCAAAGAAATCATATAAAACAATATGTGTATAATTATATTCTTGGAAAAAATGCATACTCTAAAAATTACAAAATATTGTGGAAAGAAATTAAAGAAGATCAGATTAGCTCATTGGTGCTGTCATGGCAGGTGTGCTGAAGAAGACCACTGGCTTCATGGGATTGGCTGTATGCAAGAGTCCGCACAAGACAAGCAACTAAAATCAGTCTGCTAAAATGTAAAAGGCTAAGAATATTGTACACAAAGATCCTTGATGTTCTTAAGCAAACCCCTTAAAAAGCAGCATATAGAAAGTATACAGAACAGATTGCCAATGAGAAGCTGGCTATGGTTAAAGCAGAACCAGATGTTAAAAAATTAGAAGACCAACTTTAAGGTGTTCAAATAAAAGAGGTGATTCTTCAGGCTGAAAATGAACTAAGTCTGGCAAGAAAAATGATGCAGTGGAAACGATAGGAGGTGTTCATGGAAGAGCCTCCTGCCAATCAATGGAAACGGCCAATGTAATTAATAAATGACTGGTGGGTTGATGGGAAACTGATATAATTAAATATGCTGTTATATTAAGAGCATGCCCATATTATTGACATTTTATAATCAAGAAAAGTAATATAGAAAATATTTAAGAGACTGTTAAAATTGGTGATTATGGTAATACAGTCTTGTGAATCAATTTTTGATTTGTAAAGTATTCACACAAATTATTACAAAGATGATATTTCTTAGAACAGAGAGGTCATGGAAAGATTTGAAAATTAATTTTAAAAAATCCTACAGATCTTCAATGCAGAGGCCATAATCCAAAAGTAAAATTTCTTTAGTAGTATCTTCAATACATCATTAATTTTTTTTATCATCCTGAAGAAGAAAAGGTCCTTAATTATTATTGTCTAAACAAATTTATAGATCACTGTTTAAAGTAAATAGTAAGAGTGAATATTTTCAAATGTGATAAAATAGCACAAGTGGCTGGTAATACAATTTGAAATTATAGTTAACCTCCTTGGCTGTGATCTTACGTATGTAAGGTAAACTTTAAATATATAATTAGGTCAGGTGCAGTGGCTCACACCTGTAATCCTAGCACTTTGGGAGGCCAAGGCAGTTGGAACATTTGAGATCAGAAGTTTGAGACCAGCCTGGCCAACATGGTGAAACCTCATCTCTACCAAAAATACACAAAAATTACCTGGGTATGATGGCGTGTGCTTGTGATCCCAGCAACTCGGGAGGCTGAGGTGGGAGGATCACTTGAGCCCAAAAGGCAGAGGTTGCAGTGAGCCCAGGTCACACTACTGCACCCCAGCCTGGGTATCAGAGCGAAACCCCATCTCAAAGAAAAAAAATTAAAATTAAAATAGGCTAAAGAGCCTATTTTTTTCTCCAAAGAAGATATACAAATAGCCAATGAGCACTTGAAAATATGTTCAATGTCATTAGCCATTAGAGAAATGCAAATCAAAATCACAATTAGATACCACTTCACTCTTACTATGATGGTTATATATACACACATTTTTTTTTTTTTTGAGACAGGGTCTCACTCTGTCACCCAGGCTGGAGTAGGGTGGTGTGAACATGGCTCACTGCAGCCCTCAACCTTCTGGGCTCAAGCTATTCTCCTGCCTCAGTCTCCCAAGTAGCAGGGACTACAGGCACATGCCACCATGCCTGGCTAATTTTTGTATTTTTTGTAGAGATGAGGTTTCACCGTGTTGCCCAGGCTGGTCTCAAACTCCTGGTCTAAAGTGATCTGCCCACCTCGGCCTCCCAAAGTGCTGAGATTACAGGCGTGAGCCACCACACCCGGCCAAGATGGCTATAATTTAAAAAGCGGATAATAACAATTGTTGGTGAGGATGTGGAGAAATTGGAACCCTCATATACTGGGGAAATGTAAAATGGGAAAGTAAAATGATACTTTCCATTTTGGAAAATGGCAGTTCCCCAAAAATATACACATAGAGTTTCTATATGACCCAGAAATTCCACTCTGAAGAAAATATCCAAGAAAAACGAAAATATACATCCACACAAAAACTTGTACACAAATGTTCATAGCAGCACTATTCATAATAGTCAAAAAGTGGAATCAACTCAAATGTCTATCAACTGATGAATGGGCAAATAAAATGTGGTATATCCATACAATTAAATATTACTTAGCAATAAAAAGAAATTAAGTCCTGATACATGCTACAATATAGATGAACCTTGAAAACATTAAGCTAAGAGAAACCAGTCACAAAGAGAAACATATTTTATAATTTCATTTATGTAAAATGTCCAGAATAGGCAGCTCAATAGAGACAAAAAGTAGATTAATGGTTTCCTAAGGCTGGAGGAGGCTGAAGAGAAAAGAGGAGTGACTGCTAAAGGGTATGGGCTTTCTTTTGGAAGTGATAAACACGTTGTAAAATCAACTGTGGTGATACTCAAAACTATTGCATCGTACACTTTAAATTCACCCATTGTACACTTTAAACTCGCCCATTTAAAGTGTACAATGCAATAGTTTTGTATTTGAATTGTACATTTTAAATGGGTGAATTTAAATGGGCGGCTGCATGGTGTTTGAATTATAGCTCAATAAAGATGCTATTTTTAAAAAGAACTAACCATTGATTCGCACAACATGGATGACTCTCAAAATAATCACGCTGAGTGAAAGAAGCCAGATTTTGAAAAGAGTACATTCTGCATAATTCCCTTTATGTAAAATGCTAGAAAATGAAAGTAATCCACAGTTACAGAGAGCAAATCAGTGACTGCCTGGTTGGGGAAGAAAGGAATGGATTACCAAGGGGCATGAGAAAAATTGTGGGTATATTAGATAAGTTCATTATCTTGATGGTGGTCATGGTTTCATGACTGTATATGTTAAAACTAATCAAATTATATGATTTAAATATAGTTGTACATCAATCATCCTTCAATAAAGCTGCAACAAAAAAGCATACTAAAAAGTCACAAGACCTATTTCTATGTATAGATATACATATGCAAATGGCCAGAAAAGTATCTGGATAGATATACACAAAACTAATAACAATAGTTACTTTTGGAAAAGTAAAAGCATAAATTTATTTTGTGTAAATAAGTAAAATTCTAATAAGGTTACTTTTAATTTTAAAACAGTGAAATAAAAATCTAACAATGCCTAGTTCCAAAATAAAATGACCCTAATCTTTAAAGAGACCCTTGGCTGGGCGCAGTGGCTGATGCCTGTAATCCCAACACTTTAGGAGACCGAGGTGGGAAGATCACTCGAGGTCAGGAGTTTGAGACCAGCCTGGCCAACATGGTGAAACTCTGTCTCCACTAAAAATACAAAACTTAGCCAGGCGTGGTGGCGCATGCCCACATGCCTGTGATCCCAGCTACTTGAGAGGTTGAGGCAGGAGAATCACTTGAACCCGGGAGGCAGAGGTTGCAGTGAGCCGAGAATGTGCCACTGCACTCCAGCCTAGGCAACAGAGCAAGGCTCTGTCTCAAAAAAAAAATAAAAAAATAAATATAAATAATTAAATAAAGAGACTGTTAAGCCTGCAGAGACATGGACTCTGAAAATTGTCGAGAACCTCACGGAAGAACCATCAAGATGGATGCTCTGAGCACAGGGAAGAAGGACCAAGTGGAGACAAGAGAAACCCAGTCACTGGCTACCTGGGCAGACAGGCTTTGCATTGACTGAGGGAGACAGGATTCAAGGGTGGACAAATCAGTGTCAGAGTCAACCCAGGGCCATGCTCCTGCCTCATTAAGTGGGGCTGAGCTAGCTCCTTCACTTCTCTAGGGCGGTTCTCCCACCTGGACAGTGAGCATGGGTTAAGATGGCCTTTAAGCACTTTCCTGCTCCGATAGTCTGTAATTCTGCTGCGCTTCTTCATCCAGTTCAGTTCACACCCCTATTCACTTTCCTAGATTTTGCACTTTTGTAAGATCCCTGTGAGAGTTGAGCCAAGACCTCTAGCTCCTCACCTGGAAAGCAAGTCTGCCTATCATTTGTTCACTCATTCATTCATTTATTTTTACATTTATTTATTCATTGAAAATTGCTTATGTGTTCATTTAATTGCTCATCATCCATTCACTTATTCATTCTGTAAACATTCCTGGATCAGCACTGGCTGGGGCCTGGCCTAAGAGGATGGTTCCTGCCCCTTAGCCACTTTCTCCAACTTTTCCACACTAATTAAGATTTCTAAATAGATTCTGTGTAATTGGGTCTTTGGGACATTATCCCTGAAGCACCCCAAAGTTTCTAAGCTGGGCACATTTCCTCTCTTCCCTCTAAATTTCCTCAGGGATCGCACAGTCCCTCGCTGCACGGAGCACTTTGAAAGGTGCTACCTCCATATGACCTACCTTCTCCCCCGGAGACTGTCGGCTGAGATGGAGCTGGGTGCTGCCAGGTCAGGGGGGTCCCTGGCTGCTCACAGTAAACTACTGGCCTCTCCGTTTCCTAATTTTACCAAACCTGACACGTTGCCAAGAAACCCACTGAATTCTAAGCAGTTTGTATAATTCTGCCAAAGTCCAAAAGCTCCATTTAATTCTATCAAGTTGCAAACCCTTTGCTGAATTCTATGAAAGTTCAGGCATGTTTTCAGAGTTTGGAAAGCTGGGCTGGTGTGAAACCCCGTGTCCCGTCCACCAGGATTCTCTATGTTTAGGAGGCTCGGGCCTGCTTCTTTCAACTGTGTCCCCCTGGCTCCAGACAGAAAAGGTCCCCGGTCTCAAACCCTCTAAAACATCCTCCAGTGAGCCAAGGAAATGGATCCAGAGAGCCTGAAGGTGAGTGAGAAATGGGGATATGAAGGCAGAGGAGGGAGCGAAGAGCCTGAGAAGAACGGAGGCCTTGGCTTCCCCCTCCGATCGACTATGCAAAACTGGGCAAGTCTCTTCTCCTCGCTGGGCCTCAGTTTCCCTGTGTATAATAGGGGGGCAGTCCAGCTGATCTGTGAGACCCCTCCCAGCTCTGCCAAGGTGCAACCTAGGCGGGGACCAGCCCGTGGTTGGCATCCAGCGGCTCACTCCCAGTTTGCCTTAGCCACAGGACGTCACAGCAAGACAGGAGGAAGTCAGCAGTGGCCAGGCTGGCGGTCTCAGCTTGGCCTTCAGAACCTGGGAGAGGAGAGGAAGGGTGACATCCCTGCAGGCTGGCTGGGATAGGAAGCAGATAAGAAGTGAGAGAGAGAGGTGGGCATTACCCAAGAGGTCCAAACACAGGGCCATGGAGTGAAAAGGAAAGAGGGCTCAGCGCAGCCTTGGGGTGGATACAGGAAGGCCCCCTGTGGAGGTACCATTTGAACTGATTTTTCCGTAGCATTCTGCCAGGAGGGAGGTGGGAGCAGAAAGAACATCATGGGCTCTGCAGACAAAGCTTTCTGGCCCTGCTTTGGGAACCAGAGTCCACAGCATGGGTCACGTTCCTCCTCCTCTCGCAGGTCCCATCCCCCAGCTGAAGGGCAGAAGGAAGAGCCAGGGGCCCCAGGTCCTTTTGCAGCTTGCCCCTGCTCCGGGGCTGCCGTGTCCTTCTGGGTCATTGTAGGCAGAGTTTGCTGCCTTCCCTCAGAGCTGCTCCTTCCTAGCGATGCCCCTGCTGCCCCTCCTTGCCGTGGTTTCCACACGCCTCCTCCCAGGGAATAAGGCATCTGCCCAGCCCTCTGAAGCACCCTGGCCCCAGGTTCAAGGGGATGCACTGCCAGAGCTGAGCATATATGTGCACACGTATGTGTAAGAGAGACTGAGTGGTACCTAATGTGTGTACGCTCATGTGAATGACAGCACAGGTACACACATGAGCCTATGTGTGGCTTATGCTCACAGGCACACATTTTTGCACCTGTATGTCACATGGGTATTCGTGCATTCTCCTGTAGGTGAGTGCACATGTGGTGGCCTGTATGTATATTCCAACAGGTAGCCAACGCTGCAGATGCTTCCTTGTGACTTTTGGGAATAAGCTGTAGTACGTGGAACCACGCAAAGAGGAGACGGTGCCTGGGCCAGTCACTGGAGCCGCATGATGCCATCTCTGTGTCTCACCCTAGCCGTGGCACAGTCCTTGTTTCTGTTCGTGCTCTGTTAAGTGGTGGTCCCTCTCCAGGAACCCAGCCTCAGAGTTTCCCGGCTGGGAACTCCACAGTCTTGAAAGAAACTTCCTGCTCACATGCACCTGGGCCCATGGTGAGTCTGGACACAGTCAAGTGAAACAAGACTTTTTCTCTCAGGCCCTAGCACTGGATCAGAGATCTTGCTGCAAGGCGCCCCCGAACTCCCTGAAGGAGGGCCTCCGTGTGTGGGGCTAGGCTCTGAACCCTGCACTTACACTCTGGGAGAAGAAGGAGTCATAGGGGCCACCCACCTGGAAACCTCATGAGTGGTGAAGGCCCCGTGAGACCTAGAGAGACTCCACTTGTGACCCTTCAAGTAGCCTGACAGCAGGAAGAAAGGAAGAAAAATATGTACAGGAGCAATGAGCTTCCTGTCACTAAAGGCAAGCACACAGAAGCAGGATGCGACTGGGTATGGAAAAATGGGAGGAGGGTGAGGCTGGGTACGGGAGAGTGGGAGGAGGACAAGGCTGGGTATGGGAGAGTCGGGGGAGGGGGAGGCTGGGTATGGGAGAGTGGGAAGGGTGGGTGAGGCTGGGTATGGAAGAGTCGGGGGAGGGGGAGGCTGGGTATGGGAGAGTGGGAGGGGTGGGTGAGGCTGGGTACGGAAGCAGGGGGGACAGTGAGGCTGGGTATGGAAGAGTTGGGGGTCCTCTCTGCCTAGGAAGGGTTTGCACTCAGCAGCCTGGGAGCACACCTGTCATCGGTGCTCCCTTGCATCTGGCACCACCTGGCATGTAGCAGGTCCTCAGTTACTTCTAGGTTCTGGAAGGAGTAAGTGAAGGTGGAATGAAAGACGGAAATGGTCTCCTGCAAGGAAGGCACTGAGAGGAACTGTGCTCCGCCCAGGCCCAGGATTTGGCATCGTGTCCCATGGGATTAATGACACCGTGCCAGATACTCTGGAACACTAAAGAGAGGTGACTCATGTTCTTTTGCTGGTGAGAGGATTGTGGCAGCCCCCAGGGCACAGATATCCATCTAGAATGGTAAAAGAACAAGCATTGTTTGAAACCTAAAAGAAGCATACACCTGCTCTGAGCACGGTGTAAGTGTCACACTGTTGGGAGGGCTGGATTCTAGCTTCACCTCACCAGAGACCTGTTGTGTGACCTCAGCATCCCCATCTATACAATGGGAGATCCAACAAGTTGGCCTCTGGTCATGTTCCATGCTAATACCCTAGGAGTTCATGAAGTCAAAGCAGCCCTCGCTCTGGCCCACAGAACATAGGGGTTTGGATCTGGGCCAAGAGCTCCATCAGATTTTAGCTGGGAAACCCACAGGAAGGCAGATTGTGAAGGTCCAATCCACACAGGGTAGCTAACGAAACAGGCCCTGGGCAGGGGACAGGGGAACATGCCCAGCGATAGGCTTCAAGGTCAGCAGCCCTCCAACACACAGCACCGTGTATGCTTTGTTCATGGATACTAGAATAGGCCTGAAGAGACAGGTGAGACCACTGCAGGCCGAGGACATTCCAGACAGAGGGAATAGCAAATGTGATGGCTCAGAGGCTTCCTTAAAGCCAGGAGAATCTCCACCTGCTCAGAGACCATCTAGCCCAATAGTTCCTCAAAGTGTGGTGTGGTACCTGCATCAGCAGCAGAAGCATCACCCAGACCCACCGACTCAGAAACTGGGTTTGGGGCCCAACAATCTGTTTTAACAAACTTTCTGGGTGATTCTGGTGCATGTTAAAGTTTGAGAACTGTTGATCTAGCCCACTGTTTCCCAGACTATGTTCATAGAACACTTACCTGCAGTAGGTTAATGGGTGTTCTGTAAAAGGGGATCCATGATCAAATAAGTTTGGGGTACACATGTTCTACATTGATTTGCAGGAGTCATAGATCACATTAGCATATTAAAGGCTCTGAGAAGTCCTGCAGTAAAGAGCTTTATTTTTGATTAATCCAATGTTGTCTCAAATTGATTTTTCAGATTGCTTACTAATGTTCTCTTTAACATTTTCTCAGGGAATGCTGATCTAAATCAATCCTCATTTTTCACATGGATAAACTGAGGCCTAGAGAGGATGAAGGGATTGCCTGACGTCACAGAGCGTGAGTGTGGCAGTGCTGGAAAAGATCCTGACAGTCCACCTCATCCCAGAAAGGGCTCTGTGAGCTTCCCCATGCCCTGTACCCTCTCTCCTTCCATCCCAACTGTGGATCATCCCTTCAGAACTCTACAGCATGGAGCCGCTCAACAGAACAGAGGTGTCCGAGTTCTTTCTGAAAGGATTTTCTGGCTACCCAGCCCTAGAGCACCTGCTCTTCCCTCTGTGCTCAGCCATGTACCTGGTGACCCTGCTGGGGAACACAGCCATCGTGGCGGTGAGCGTTCTAGATGTCCACCTACACACGCCCATGTACTTCTTCCTGGGCAACCTCTCCACCCTGGACATCTGCTACATGTCCACCTTTGTGCCCCTGATGCTGGTCCACCTTCTGTCATCCCGGAAGACCATCTCCTTTACTGGCTGTGCCATCCAGATGTGTCTGAGCCTGCCCACAGGCTCTACGGAGTGCCTGCTGCTGGCCAACATGGCCTATGACCGCTACCTGGCCATCTGCCAGCCACTCAGTTACCGCGTGCTCATGAGCTACCGGCTCTGCGTGCTGCTGGTGGGAGCTGCCTGGGTCCTCTGCCTCCTCAAGTCGGTGAATGAGACAGTCATCTCCATAAGGCTGCCCTTCTGTGGCCACCACGTGGTCAGTCACCTGCGAGATCCTGGCGGTGCTGAAGCTGGCGTGCGGCAACACGTCCGTCAGCGAAGGCTTCCTGCTGGTGGGCTCCATCCTGCTGCTGTATCCCTGGCATTCATCTGCCTGTCCTACCTGCTCATCCTGGCCACCATCCTGAGGGTGCCCTCGGCCACCAGGTGCCGCAAAGCCTTCTCCACCTGCTCGGCATACCTGGCTGTGGTGCTGCTTTGCTATGGCACCATCATCTTCATGTACATGAAGCCCAAGAGCAAGGAAGCCCACATCTCTGATGAGGTCTTCGCGGTCCTCTACGCCATGGTCACGCCCATGCTGAACCCCATCATCTACAGCCTGAGGAACAAGGAGGTGAAGGAGGCTGCCAGGAAGGTGTGGGGCAGGAGTCGGGCCTCCAGGTGAGGGAGGGTGGGGCTCTGTACAGACACAGGTCTCAGATTAGTAGCTGAGGCCATCGTATGCCAATGCCAGTGAGGACATGGCAGGGCTAGGGCTACAGGTCTGGTATCTTCATCCCAGCAAGGCAGCACCAAGTCCCGCTGATCCTGCCAGAGAACAGCCCCCAAATCACCCTCTGCTCTCAGCATCACCTTGGCCTTCATGCCAGCCTCCTGGCTGGTCCCAAGACTTCAGTCCTGTTCCTCCCTCCAATCTCTCCTTCACGGGGCATCTTTTTGAAATGCACATGTGATCACATCACTTTTCTCACTGAAATCCCTAGGTGGCTCCCCAGTGTTCTCAGAACAAAGTGGAAGCTCTTCGGTGGGGCATTTGAGGCCCTCACAAGCTGGCCCTGCCTGACTGGCTCCCCAGCCTTCCTCCCCTCCCACCCCATCTCCCTCCTCACAGCCACACACACCAGCCAGATGTGACCCCCACATGCCCTGCACTGCCCAGCTCTGTGCTCTCCTTGTTTCTCCCCACGAGGCAGCACCCCTCACCCATCCCCAGCACACTTCTCCATATGTAAAAGGACTGACTGCCTGACCCTTCAGGCCCAGCTCAAACACCACCTCCACCAGGAAGCCACCCCGCCTTGCTCCTCTTGCTGTGCCCCTCTGTGTTTTCAGCATACTCCAAGAGCAGGGAGTGTCAGATTCTATTCTCTCCCAAGGTCCAGCCTTGCCCAACCCTAGGCCCCGCACAAGTTTCTTAAATAGAGATATTAACATGTCAATGTAGGGGTGACAATGGCAGAGCCTAGAGTTCTTCCCAAATCTGAGCAGAGCTGAGACGGAGTCCACAGATGACGGGAATGGCCCAGCTTCCCTGGTAGGTGACAGTAGAGGCAGTGATGAGACCTGTATTAGTCAGGGTTCTCTTAGAGGGACAGAACTGATAGGATATAGATATATATAGATAGATATAGATATAGATATAGATATAGATATAGATATAGATATAGATATCCAGGGGAGTTTATTAAGTATTAACTTACACGATCACAAGGTTCCACAATAGGCCGTCTGCAAGCTGAGGAGCAAGGAAAGCCAGTCCGAGTCCCCAGACTGAAGAACTTGGAGTCCAATGCTCAAGGGAAGGAAACATCCAGCACGGGAGAAAGATGTAGGCTTGGAGGCTAGGCCCGTCTCTCCTTTTCACGTTTTTCTGCCTGCTTTATATTCACTGGAAACTGATTAGATCATGCCCACCAGATTGGGGTGGATCTGCCTTCTCCAGCCCACTGACTCAAATGTGAATCTCTTTTGGCAACACCCACACAGAACACACCCAGGATTCATACTTTGTGTCTCATGATCCAATTAAGTTGACACTCAGTATTAACCATCACAAGGCCCAAAAGTTCAAGATTCCCAGACCTGTCAGGCCCTGGGACACCAATCACCCAGCCCAAAGCCTGAAGCCTCCCCATTCCTCCCACCTCACCCCGCCCAGCAGCAACAGCAGCAGCAGCAGCTTCCAGTGCCCCCTTTCCTGGGATCCAGGCCTCACCTGGCTTGAGGAGGCTTGTTTTACCCATCCTCACCTCATGCCCTGGGACCCCGCCATACCTGCCCCTGCCTGATGCTCAGCCTCTTCCAGCTTTTCTTTCTGATAACTCAGTGCACAGGCAGTGGACACTGACCTAGATTCACGGAGCATTTCCATTCCCTGCCTTGCCCTGGCCTCCATGGTACCATCTGTACGATGGGAGCACTGGGCTTGCCCTGCAAGCAGCAGTCCACCTTTCCTGCCCCCGGCCACAGGTAAGCACAGCCCCTGCATGAGGCCTGAATTCCCCTCCCAGGGCTTTCTCCCTGCTTCCTCTGCTGGCCAGAACAGAGGCACAGAGAAGCATGGCTGGAGGAGTGAGAGACACCCAAGCCTCTCTGACCACACCTGAGAGAAGGCTGTCAGTAGCCATGCCAGTGGCCATGCCATTCTGCTGGGCCTTGGATACATGACAGGAGTTTGGGTTTTATTCTGTGGGCTCTGGGGGTTTACAATCAGATTGACTTTTAGCAAGGTCACTGATTAGATACCATTCTCTCTTGTTTAACACAATGTCCACTGTTAGGTACCGTGCGGTGAAGTAGGCAGTGTCATACACTGCTGGTGGAGATGGGGATAATTTAATATGAACTTCCTAGAAAGTAAGTTGGAAATATGAATCAAGGGCCTTCAAAACTTCCAGACCCCTTAACCCAACACCTCTACTTCTAGGAATCTAGTCTAAGTAAATAATAAAAGGCACAAAGATTTGGACATAAGGATATTAATAACAGCATCATTTGTAGTAACAAAAAAACCGTAATAAGCTAAAAGTTCAACCATAGAAGAATATTTAAACAAATCCTGGTGGAGTCCAATGAGAGTATGTGATACAGCCGTTAAGAATTTTTTTTTTTTTCAAGACAGGGTCTCACTCTGTTACCCAGGCTGGAATGTAGTGGTACAATCTTGGCTCACTGCAGCCTCAACTTCCCGGGCCCAAGCAATTCTCCCACCTCAGCGGTCTGAGGAGCTGGGACGACATGCATGTGCCACCACGCCCAGCTAATTTATTTTTAATAGAGACGAGGTCTCGCTATGTTGCCCAGGCCGGTCTTGAACTCCTGGACTCAACTGATCCTCCCGACTCGGTCTTCCAAAGTGCTGGTATTACAGGCGTAAGCCACCATGCCTGGCCAGGAATCTTATTTTTTGAAGGGTATATGATAATGGGCAATGCTCATAATGTAACTAGAAAAAAAAGCAGAACACATAACACTGTATTTCAGTATGATCTCAATTTTAACTTTTTAAGTATTTTTCTTACATATCTATAAATAAGTGGGTATCTAGGAAGTACTGGAAAACGATGACCAAATATTAACTAACAGTTGTTTCCTCTGGGTGACAGGGTTGTAGATAAGTACTGTTTTTTAAATTATTATTTTCAATATTATCCAGTATTTCTATGATAACCATGACTTTGAACTTAAAAAATAGTGGCATGTGGAAGACCACCTTGCCCACAGTAGAGGACAGATGAGAAAGGCTTCCTCCTGAGGGCAGGGAAGGGAGTAAGCTGCTGCAGTCACCCAGGCCCTCAGTGAGGCATGAGCCAGCTGGGTAGCAAAGGACAGGGTGTCCCCAAGAAATATTGGGGAGATAGAGATGCGAAACAACATTTGGGAGCTAGAGATACAATATTTGGGATTACAGTTAACCCCTGAACAACACAGGGGTGAGGGGTGCCAACTCTCCTCACAGTAAAAAAATCCATGTATAACTTTCAACTCCCCCAAATCTTAACTACTAATAGCTTACTGTTGACTGGAAGCCTTATCAATAACATAGAAAGTCGATTAACACATAATTTGTATGTTATATGGTTTATATACTGTATTCTTACAATAAAGCTAGAGAAAAGAGAATGTTATTAAGAAAATCATAAGGAAGAGAAATAGACTTCCTATCTATTAAATGGAAGTGGATCATCATAAAAGTCTTCATCATTGTCAACATCATGTTGAGTAAGCGGAGGAGGAGGAAGAGGAGGTGCTAGTCTTGCTCTCTCAGGGGTGGCGGTTCACCTGCAAGTTTTTTCAAACTGTAGCAAATCTCAAAAAAAATTCCCAACATTTTATTTGAAAAATACAAGTATAAGTGAACTCGTGTAGTTCAAATCCATGTTATTCAAGGGTCAACTGTATATATATGTAAAATAATATTTGGGAGAGATATTTGGGATTATAGAGGTGGAGGAGGGAGAGTGAGGACCGTGGGTTGGTCCCAGGTTTCTGGTTTATTTGGGGTGGACTGAGACACTGAGTGAGGAGGATGAGCACAGTAGATGGGGGAAGTGGGGAGATGGTGAGTTTGACTTCGACCTGCTGAGTTCAGGGTATCTGTGGGGCAGCAAGAGGACAATACGCTATGAGCAGATAGAAAATAAACAGTAACTTCCTTTCCATTTTATACTTCAACCTATGTTCTTGATAAAAAACTCCAGAAGACAAACCATAGCATCATAAGAAACTTTGCAACTTCTGCTGCTTTATTGAAGGATGATTTTTAGTCTCTAAGCTGTGTCAAGTTGTTATTCTTTATTGTGAAAGGACAGGAAAGGGAGGGGAGGGAACAGGAATAAAGAAATCTGTAAAAACTCAGATGCCTGATTAAATCCCTGACCTAATAAAGTCCCTCGCCTGTACTTGGTGTCTCCCACCTTACAAAGCAATTTACTTTAAGCTTTGATGAATCCAGGTCCTTATAGCAATCCTGGAAGGAGATACCCCATTTCACAACCCAGGCACCCAGGCCTAGTGAAGCCGGGCTCATGGGCCTGCAGCCTATGGCATCCAAGGAGCAGAACTGCAACGTGACCCAGTCTTCAGATTCTCTGTCCACTCTCTCTCCTATGCCCACTTCATCTCAGCAGGGCCCTCCTGGGGGAGGCCGAGGAACCTGGAGTCTCTGAAGCCCAGGTCCCACAGCTGCCAAGCCTGCAACTTTGTGTAGTTCAAAGTTTGAACTTTAAATTGGGCAGGGACCATGAGGTCCCTGACAGCAGGGAGCAAGCAGACTGTCTACGTGGCAGGGGAGCAAGAGGCAGGTCCTGGGAGGCAGTGGCGGGGCGAGGTGGGGGGACCTAGCCCACCCCAGCACCATGCACTTGCTCGTAATGAACTCGGCACTTCCCAAACCTCAGCTCCCCTTACCTGGCTCCAGCTCCCTGCAGACATTTAGACCATGGCCAGTAGGTGGGAGGTAAGGAGAATTAATCTGACCCATTGCTTATTGTCATGAAATCATTTAAAACATTTAAAAGCCAAAATATTTGCTGGGGGACAGGGACAGGCTGGTAATAATATCATCTACCGCTCACTGACTATTTACCAGTGCCAGGCTCTGTTCTAAGAGCTTCGCATCCTTCCTCTCACTGGATCCTTAAAACAAGCCCACAAGGAAATACTGCCGTCTCCATGGTACAGGTAAGGAAGCTGAGGCTGAGAACATTGTTAACAAGTGGAAGAGCTGGGGCTTGGACTCTGGTCCCGTCTGACTCCAGGGCCATCCTCATCTTCTCTGCCACACAGCCAGGAAGCGGTGAAGCAGGAATCCCAGATCCAGGCATTTCGAGGAAATTGTAACTGAAGCTTTCTTCTTGTTATGCCCCTTTCTTTTCTTTTAAAATAATTTGTGAAGCCTAAAATAAGTATTAAGTGGTTAAAATTAGATGTACCAGACAATGAGACTGATATGTCAGTTAGCTTGCCAAGTAACCCTGGGTCTATCAGACCTCAGGTTGGAAGTTGCTAGAAACATGTGAGGAAATGTTTCAGAGATGACAGCATACCGGAGATCGCTTAATTGGCTCCACTTCTCAGGAGGAGAAATCTGACCAAAGTCATACAGCAGAAGAGGAACAAAGGCCCCGATTCAAACCTGGGACAGGCCCTCCCAGTCCAGGGCTCATTCTAGGCATCACTCTGCCTCTCAAGAGATGTAAAACCGGGGAGTGAAAGCAGGCAGTTATTTTCAGAGACACTCCAGGTCCTATCCCTCTGTGACTCTGATCTTCCAGGCCATGACTGAGCATGACACTGCATGACACTGGTAGATGGCCGCTAGAGTAGCTTTCTGAGAGTCATAAGACGCCATTGCATCCACATGCAGAGGGGCTGCTCAGCAGTCATTCTGGTTCTCTTCCTTCTGGGCAGGTGGTAGGATGCCGCAGGGCCAGTGGGCTGTGGGCAGATAGGACAAATGTCCCCTGTGGCTCAGAGCAGCAAGAGGCTCCAGTGTGTCCTTCCCCAGCCGTAACAACTGGTGATGTCCCACAGGGTGAAGCCTCCATCTGCCAGGGGCTCTGAGAACTCTGAGCCAGCTGGAAAGCCACAGTAGACATGTAGCATGAGAAATAAAACTTTGTCATGCTAGCCACTAAAATGACGAGGTTGTATGTTACTGCAACATAACTTAGCCCATCCCAACCCCACCACCATGGGAACCAGCTCCTCTCTGATGTCCCAGCCTGTGCCCATGTTACAGGCAAAGCTGTTGGCAACCTGGTAACATGGCATTTTCTGGACACAGAGTTATTTCTTTAGGGCCATAAGCCAATGGTTTCGTGTGCTGGTTCTAGTTTCCATGAATGTGTTACGATCAGACTTTTAAGTTGTGAGGAAAACCCACCACGTTACTGATGTAGCTCTTCAGAAAGAGCAGGTGTTACTGCAAATAGGAGACTGGCACACCCCAAAGCCCTTCTCCTAGCAATCACAATAGCTGCATCATTCTGTTGCGGTGTATGTGTTGGAGGGGGAAGGGGGGATTGATTTTGAGGCAAGACCTTGGGTTCAGCGTTCTTCGTTTGCTTTTTTAGAGAAAGGGTCTCACTCTGTTGCCCAGGCTGGAGTGCAGTGGCACAATCATAGTTCACTGCAACCTCAAACTCCTGGGCTCAAGTGCTCCTCCCACCTCAGCCTTCTGAGTAGCTGGGACCACAGGTGCAAACCACCGTGCCTAGGATCAGGATTTTTGGCAGAACAACACTGGATGTCAATAAACAGTTCAACTCAAATGGCAATCACTGACAGCTCCTGGCTGCGGGTCACTAGAGGGTGACAGTGATGAAGGACACAGCCCTTTCACTGCAATAGCTCATAGTCTAGTCAGAGAGAGATATACAAGAAAAAGGAACTATAATGAAGGCAGAATGAACTTAACCTCCGCTAATGGCTGTGTGACCATCCTGTTGTCCGGGTGGTCAGTTTTATGAAGCCATCTGAGAGAAGGCTGCACGAGACAGTGGTGTGTGAACTGAGCCTTGAAGGATGAGTAGAAAAGAAAGGCACTCCAGCCTGAAGAAACTGCCCAAGAAGAGGGACGGGACTGGAGCACACAGGCTTTGTCCAAAAGACAGGGAGTGGTCTGGTGAGGCTGCAGCAGGTGTGCGTGAGGGATGCGGCGGAGGCGAGGCAGGAGGACAGGCCAGAGCCTGTCCACACAAAAGCCCTCCAACGCCTCCGCCATGCCCACTTGGTCTTACTGTTAGAGGTGTGAGTGATGAAGAAAAATGCAGTCAGGTGGTTTCCCACCCTTCACCTGCTTGAAACCCCCACACCTGTGTCCAGTGTCAGAATTTGAGATGAACATAGTTCTTTCTGCAACAACACCCCCATCGAAAACAAAGCTCTTATAGTTCTGCTTTCCAGATTTCAGGTTTTACTTCGTCTTTACATCCCAGACTCAGAGAGAATCTCAGAGATCTAAAGCCAGGAGAGAGGAGGGGGAGGTGTCCAAAGTCACCGAGTGAGTGAATGAACGACCGCAAATTCCATGAGGGCAGGAGCCAGGTCTGCCTCTGCTGTATTCCCAGCACCTGGCCCAGGGCCTAACACATAGTAGGTGCTCAATAACTATTTGCTGAATAAGTGAATGAATGAGGCTTCACACTTGGGGAATTCTTTACTTTTTGCCAAACCTCGCCAAGAAAAACCCTAACTGTAGATGTTCACATGGATGATAGTTAAAGGTCAGTTACTGACCAAGATTGCCCGAGTGCCCCTATATGTTCCTGAAACTGTCCTTTAAGAATCACCCTGATTCAGGGTAGGGGAAGGAAACCCTGCACAGGCTCTGGAGAAAGCTGGTGTCATGGAGGACACTGGAGCCCTTGTCCAGGAGGTGGCTAGTATAGATGGATCAGGCAACTGTAGATAGAGCAGGCACCTGTAGCTGATGATGGATGCCGTCCTCCATCCAGCCTCAGTAACAGGTCATTGCACCCCCCAGGGCAGCACCTTCAGGTGTATGTTTCCTCTGAGCTACACAGCATCCCAGTCTTCAAGGAGGAAGCTGAGTCTGAGAGAGGTCAAGTGTCTTGGTCAGTATCACACAACTAGTCTGAACTACAGCCAGGAGGCAAAGCTGCGTTTTGGAGTCGTGCATTCGCTATCTGCTGGGTGCCTGCCATTGGCAGCACTTGCTGTATGAGGTGCTGGTAGGAAGGAGGCAGAGTCCTGCTCTTAAGGTGTAGTAGGGAAGACAGGTGCACCACACAGCGCACAATGACACAGAGGGATGGCCAAGGGCGGTGGGAGCACAAGAAGGGAGGAGGTAACAGCAAGGGGAAGGAGAGGGAGGAAAAGAGACGGAGCAGTGCTGGGCTCTGGAGAATGGGCAGAACACCCCCCACTGGGGATGGGAGGGAGGACACGCCTCTATCTCAGACAAAGGTGCAGAGCTGGGAAAAGAGATGGTTTCTTCAGGAAAGGGTGAGCCCTGCAACTCGACAAATGGTGGATACAACAAAACAGGAGGAATAAGAGAAGAAGAAATCTAGCCCGGAAGGACAGACAGGGCTCCATCGCTGTCACAAAGCACTGTCCTCACAACCAATCCAGGAGCAAAGGGTGGGAGGGGAGAGGTGCATTATATCTTCTGAGTGATAAAAGTTCACACTCAGCTCCTATTTTTCCTTCAGACCAGGGGCCACCTGGCCATAAGACAGTTTTCCAGTCCTAACAAGACTACTGTTCTCTGGGCACACCTGGGCTTCCTCCTATGAATACCTGACGCTGGCCTTTCCCGAGGAGAAGTGAGAGCAGCTCTGCATGGCAATGGAGGTCACCTGGGAGAGACCACAGCCTCGCCCACTGCCCCCTTTGCAAAGCTGGTCACAACTGACCGCACCTCCACCAGATTCGTGCCTGGCTTCCCTCCTCATGTGACATGATTGTCAGTATCATTTCTCCTACAAAGCAATATGGAGGCCAGAAAGTAAGTCACTGGCTTTCATGACCACAGTTCAATCCTGTGACCAGTAACTCTATTGAGACATGTATGTTCTTCTGTGTCCTTTTAAAAAAAAAAAATGAATGGTCCATGATTCCTTAAGGAGAGATGACCAGAAATCAAGCTTACACATCCTGTGGGGCTGAAATATTTGATCTTCATGGCCCAAAGGAACACTAGGTGAGCATCATCCATTACCCACCTGCCTTCCGGAGCTCATCTCACCTGACTCAGGGAGTGGGGCAGCACCTGTGACAGGTGTGGAATCCTTTTGTCCACTGATTTTCCTTACTGCTGTAGCCCCAGCACCTGCATAGAATAGGTACTTAATAAATACTTAGTGGATGAATAAATCTGAAATACTATGGCCATAATTTGGTCACATGAAGTCGTAATGTAGAAAAGATGCTTCCTGTTAATGACCAAAAACACTTTGGATTCCAAAGGATCATTTTAAACATGAATTCTTCTCTGTTGTCTCCTCTGATCCCATCCTGGGGAGAGCAGAGAGGAGCCTAGGGGACTAGAATGTGCCCCATCCTCCCCTCAGTGACGTCCACAGAACTGCAGCGCTGAGAAGGCCAGCTTGCAGATCTGAAGTCCAACTCCCTCGTTATACAGATGGTGAAACTAAATTCCAGAGAGGGAGGCTGACCTGCTGCAGCTCAGACATCAGGTCACTGGGCTCCCAGGCCAGTTGGAGCTTTTTCCAAAAAGCTGGGGGGTCCAGATGGAAAAGGAGAGAGAATGAAATGAAGGGGGGCAAACCAGACAGCTGTGACGGAATACGTCCTGATCGGGCTACATGAGCACTGTAACCTGGAGGTGGTCCTGTTTGTGTTCTACCTGGACATCTACTCCGTGAATGTGCTGGGGAACGCCCTCCTCATAGGGCTGAACGTGCTGCACCCTCGCCTGCACAACCCCACGTACTTCTTTCTCAGCAACCTCTCCCTCATGGACATCTGTGGCACCTCCTCCTTTGTGCCTCTCATGCTAGTCAATTTCCTGGAAGCCCAGAGGACCATCTCCTTCCCTGGCTGTGCCCTGCAGATGTACCTGACCCTGGCGCTGGGATCAACGGAGTGCCTGCTGCTGGCTGTGATGGCATATGACCGTTATGTGGCTATCTGCCAGCCACTTAGGTATCCAGAGCTCATGAGTGGGCAGACCTGTATGCAGATGGCAGCACTGAGCTGGGGGACAGGCTTTGCCAACTCACTGCTACAGTCCATCCTTGTCTGGCGCCTCCCTTTCTGTGGCCACAACGTCATCAACCACTTTTTCTGTGAGATCTTGGCAGTGCTAAAACTGGCCTGTGGGGACATCTCCCTCAATGCGCTGGCATTAATGGTGGCCACAGCTGTCCTGACACTGGCCCCCCTCTTGCTCATCTGCCTGTCTTACCTTTTCATCTTGTCTGCCATCCTTAGGGTACCCTCTGCTGCAGGCCGGCGCAAAGCCTTCTCCACCTGCTCAGCCCACCTCACAGTGGTGGTGGTTTTTTAAGGGACAATCTCCTTCATGTACTTCAAACCCAAGGCCAAGGACCCCAACGTGGATAAGATTGTTGCATTGTTCTATGGGGTTGTGACACCCTCGCTGAACCCCATCATTTACAGCCTGAGGAATGCAGAGGTGAAAGCTGCTGTCCTAGCTCTGCTGAGAGGAGGTTTGCTCTCCAGGAAAGCATCCCACTGCTACTGCTGCCCTCTGCCCCTGTCAGCCGGCATAGGCTAGGTTGTGCTGTGGTCACGACCTCAAACCTTCAGAGGCTTAAAGCCATTAAGGTTTGTTTCTTGCTCCTGATGCAGGTCCACCAGAGGCTGGTGGGGCTTCTGCTCCGCATCATGGTCTTCACCCCTCTGGGACTCAGGATGACAAAGCAGCTACCATTGGGAACATTGCTGGTCACCATGACAAAAAGAAAAGGGAAAGTAACAAAGCCTACACTGACTCTTAAAGCTTCTACTCAGAAGTGGCTGTGTTGCCTCCACCTACATTTCAGTGGCCAACACAATGGTAACAGGAAGGCACAGGACCACACCTATCGTTAAGGGGGAAAAGCACGCTGTTGTGTATCTGGATGGCAAACGAGAGGGACAGAGAGATTTGTGAATGGCCTAATGACTACCACACCAGCTGACAGTGTCAACCCAAGAGCTATTGGAGGTTTGGCTTTCTTCATCCTGACCATCTATTCTTCACAGGCTGCTGCCAGGTTAATCGTCCCAAGAAAGCTCTGGTTAGCTCACTTGTGGTAGCTTTATACTGAGTCAACCAAACTAGGTTAGAGGGTCTGGGTTAGTGTTGGCCACAGAGAATTTTGCATGTGATTTGCAAGGCAAAAGTGGGCCAGGTGTGGTGGCTCATACCTGTAATTCCAGCACTTTGGGAGACCGAGGTGGGCAGATCACCTGAGACCAGGAGTTCAAGACCAGCCTGGGCAACATGATGAAACCCTGCCTCTACTAAAAACACAAAAAATTAGCCGGGTGTGGTGGTGCACCTGTAGTCCCAGCTACTAGGGAGGATTGCTTGAACTTGGGAGGTGGAGGCTGCAGTGAACTGAGATGGCGCCACTGCACTCCAGCCTGGGTGACAGAGTGAGACTCTGTCTCAAAAAAAAAAAAAAAAAAAGGAAGAAAAAAATGGAACAGCACCAGACACAGTGACGGCACTCACATTTTGCTAATCTGATGACTCCTCATTAGCACAGCCTGTCCAGTCCCCACCAGGTCACCTCCTTCCACTGTGCTGAGTGCTGGGCCAAGTGCAAGCTCCATGGCAAAGGTCACAGCTTCCCCTGCAGGTCACCAGACACTGAGATTGAAGGCACAAGAGCCAGGCGCAAGTTCCAGTTTGTCCTTCTGGATTCTAGTGTGCCCTTACTGCCCCTCACTTCACACTCAGCCTTCTTTCCTAACTGCTGGCCCAGCTGAGCTGTGACAGCTTCAGGCCCAACACCAAATGCAGAGGTAACAGTTTTGCACAGATTTCTCCAACTGCTCCCATGACTGGAAAGGTCTAATCTTTTTATCACTCATAGTGGTTCTGTTACTTTGGCGAAACCTGGATTGATTCATCACTCTTTTGATCAAGGACTTTTGACAGCTCCCATTACCATTAAGTCCAAATTCTTCAGTTGAGTCCTCAAGGCCCTCCACAATATGCCCCCATCTGCTTCTTCAGCCTGATTTTCCACTACACCCTTCACACGGCTGTCCCCTCGCTACATTGTCTGGACTGCTGCACCCCCATGTCTTTGCACCCTTGTATGTATTGTGCTGTTCTCTGATAATACCTGGGACTAGTTTTCAAAGCTAGGTTAGACACCATCTCTTTCATGCACCCTTTCCCATTGCACTTTGAGATCACTCTCTTTACATCCTACAGCACTTTGTCAGGATCTTCCACTTCACACTTGTCCCATCTAAGTCGCATTCATGACACTTCACCACCGTGTGAGCTCCTTCAGGGCAGGATTCAGTCAGGTCTGGCTCATCTCTGTAGCTCCCACAGCATGTTCCCTATGGAAGGTTTGCAGGACTGAATTGTCACTCAGAGGCCTTCAGAACATCACCCTGTGGGGATTGAGCCCTGTGCTGCTGAACACGCCCCAGGCAGCTGCAAGTGCTCAGGGGTCTCAGTCCAGTCATATGTACAGATACGTGCAAGGGTGCAGCAATATCTGCCAGCCACAGCCCTGTATTCAAGGCAAGGAAGGGCTGTTTGAATCTTGGGATCTCCCCAGCTGAGACAAGTCAGGAGACAACCAAGGATCCCCATTTTGGGAGCCTGGAGACAGGCCTGGTTCAGCGGCTATGTCCAGCACTGTCATATTGCTGGCTCCCTTCCCTCCAGGAATCCCACATGCACCTCAAACTGTCCAAAGTGGAGCTCATGTTCCCCCCACCCAAAGTGGTGTCACCATCTCAGGGAATGACACCACCACCCCCAAATCAGAATATCACCATCATCCTAGGCTCTCTCATACCTCACCACCCCACACACCCAATCAGTCACCAAGTCCTAAAGAGTTCACTCCTAACAGCTCTTAAATTGGTCCCCTCCTTTCCACCGACATTGCATTAAGAAGGCTTCACCATTTCTCTCTCAAATGTTCCAACAGCTGTGGTCACTGCACTTTGTCCTCCAAGGTCCCCCAAAGTCCATCCTCTACCCCAGCCATCAAAACCCCAATCTGATGTCCCTCTCCTGCTTAAATCTCTCCAACGGCTCCTCATTTCCCATAGAATAAAGACCCAACCTCCACTTATCTATCCAATCATATCATTGGCTGCTTACCTCCACCACCCCACTCCACACACAAAAGCATGCGCACATGCCCTGGCCCAGGTACACTGAACTATTCAGTGCCCGGAGTAAATATCAGTCTTTCCTGCCTCTGCATTCCCCCTTGCTGTTCCCTCTCCATGTCCAAACACTTGGTGACCTTAAGCTAACATATATTGGACCACATCACACACCAGACTAGGCACTATACAAGTGTTCTAAGAACTTTACTGACTGAAGACCACATGGAATGATGAAAATCTCAGGGGAGGGATGCCATATGGACACTGGTGACCACAAAGAACACTCTCCCATTATCCTGGCATCATGGCAACTCAGCTAATCCTAGTTCAAATGTCCTTCTTCCCGGACACCCCTTATGACCCCTCCTCACTGGGTGGGATGCACCCCAGCTCCGTCTCCCACTTCAGAGCCTTCTGTACTCTGCTGACTCTGTCCAGAATCCCAGTGACCTGGCTCTATACATCTTAATGTGGTATTTCTGATGTAGGAACAGTATTTTCTAAAATAGGAACAGACACCTAGTTCACACCCCCTCACTGCTTCTTACTACTCACTTGGCCATACCATTCTCTGCTCAGTGCCCCATGGAAGAGACGTGATTGCAGAAAGCAGATAACAAAGGCATGTTTTCCTGGCTTTTGGGCTTCAAAAGTCTAGGTCCTGAAGGGAACAGAAAAGGCTTAAGGCATGGATAAAAGATTCAGGAGAGGTCGGGCGCGGTGGCTCACGACTGTAATCCCAGCACTTTGGGAGGCCGAGGCGGGTGGATCACCTGAGGTCAGGAGTTCAAGAGCAGCCTGACCAACATGGAGAAACCCCATCTCTACTAAAAATACAAAAATTAGCTGGGCATGGTGGTGCACGCCTCTAATCCCAGCTACTCGGGAGGCTGAGGCAGGAGAATCGCTTGAACCTGGGAGGCAGAGGTTGCGGTGAGCTGAGATCGCACCATTGCATTCCAGCCTGGGCAACAAGAGCAAAACTCCATCTCAAAAAAAAAAAAAAAAAAAAAGATTCAGGAGAAAACATTAAGTAAGGCTTCCTCACCTCCAATATTAACAAAAAGGGGAAAGAAGAGAGAGGAGGAGAGAATGTATTGAGAATACTGACACAGAAGGTCCCAAAAGGAAGAGTCCCTGAGCCCCACACCCCAGGCCAAGATAGATCTGCAGGTTTTAAAAGATGCAGCAACTCATGCCTTGTCTGTCAAAACCCACAGCAGAAACAACTTCAAGGTGTGTCTGCATAGCCAAGGCCTTAGACAACTTCACAGGTCTCCACATAGCCCAGAAGTGGCAGAGAGAACCTTAGGACTGACAGAGTTATGCAAATGGGAACAAGAAATCTCTCTGCATCCCAGATGAACTGTCTGGACCTCTGACTGGGGACCAGATGGAATGATGGAAATCCCGGGGATGGATGAAGTATGGACACTGGTGATCAGTGAGAATGCTCTCCCAACTTCTTGGCATTATGTAAGACCTCAGAACTCAGCTATGACCCTCATGGAAAGAGAAGGAATCCCGAATGGACAAACGATCTTTTCTGGCACTCAGAAAAAATGAGGGCTCAAAACAGAAGTTACATTCTTGATTCTTGTGATATTTCTTGCACATCTGAGATGTGTACCTGCTATTCCAATTTCCTGGGACCTCGGCTTCCTTCTGTGTTGGGTGTGGGCATCATAAGGAAAGTCTGTCTCACTGATTTAAATCATCTCAGCGTACATACACACACACACACACACACACACACACACACACACACACACACACCACACACACACACACACACCACACACACACACACCTTTCAGCTACTGCAAACTGGGCTGAATAGCAATTGGGGAATAGGCATTAGAAAGTGTTTAGAAATGAACGCAGGGCCCAGATGAGCGGGATCAGACGGTGTATATGGCGTGACAAAAGCCTCCGGCAGTAGCTCCCATCAGCCCTGCTGATTCCCTGAGGGGCCCTCTTTCCCCCCTTTCCCACACCCCTGACCCCAGGGGGAAAAAAGGCAGCACAGAACCATTCTGAACCAATCATTGGAGACACACAGACTCCACCTGTATCAGACGAGGATACCAGCCAACCAGACAGCCCCAGTCCCAGCTCCATCCATCCTGCAATCCCTCCTCTGCAGCACAGCACAGCCCAGACGCTGCTTCTGGGAAGGAAGCCTGAGGCCACAGTTGCTAAGCCTCTGGGAAAATCTGGAAATTTGGTTTCCCCAAGATAGACTCCACCTCCTCTGGAATGATGCTGTGCTCCTGACAGGGCTTTGTCTCCCTGGAAAGGAATCCATATCTTGGGAAGGCTCTGCATCCCAGGAAAGGCTCCACACCTGCAGGAGGGACTCCTTGGTCCTGAGGGTCTCTGTGCCTGCATAGGCTCCAGTCCTTAAGAAGGACTCCATGATGCAGGGGGACTCCAGGCCCTCGGGAAGTTCTCCATGTCCTGGGAAGGGCTCCAGGTCCCTGGAAGAGTTCTGTGTCCTTGAGAAAGACTCCATGTCCTCAAGAAATACAGCCTGTCTCCTTCTAAGAGGGCTCCACGCCCCCAGAAAGAACTCTATGAAGCGTTCATATCCCCCCAGGGCCAGGCCCAAAGCCCCTCTCAGCTGGCACAGATGCTGCTGACAGTGGCCCCTCCTGGGCCCACGAGGCCCAGCTCCTCCTGCTCGTTGATGCATAGCTGGTAACCACAGCCCCGGGCCCGGGCTCCAGATGGGACCCGGTGGTCAGTCTTGGCACGAGGGGGCAGCAGGAAGCCCACACTGCCCGCAATGAGCATATGCCAAATGCTGTGAATGTAGAAGTAGTTGTCCCGGGTCTCCACAAAAGCATAAAGCAGGACGGCACTGCCTGCAATAAGGCTGCCAGGACACAAGTAGAAAAGCCAGCGGCGCCACGTGGGTGGGTAGCAGTGCCGGCGGCGGACGCTGCGTACTGTCTGGGGGAGACAGAGAAGTGGGGCTCAGGAATGCCAAGCCCTGGAACCCAAGCCAGAGCTGGTCACTCTCAGGCTTCCTCTGAGCCCTGGTTGTGACCTAAAGACATCTGCCAAGACTGGAGCGGACACTGCCAGCAGCAGGTGATGACGACAGAGCCAAGCCCACCTTAAACTGGGGACCAGATACCTGGGGCCCAGCAACCAAGTCCTGCTGGGACCCTCCCCCCACATCCCTCCCCACCCTTACCCAGGCTGTGGCCAAGATCCCCAGGGCGAAGAGACTGGGTCCAAGCAGGTTCCAGAGTCCATGTCGGTCAAGCTGCAGAGCCATGGACAGCAGCATAGCTCCCAGCAAATACAGCACCTAGAGAAAGAGACTCCAGGGCTGGGCTAGGGCTAGGGCCAGATGACAGACAGCACTCCAGGGGCTGGGTCAGAATCATGAGAGGTACTTGGAAATGCCCCCAGGGAAAGGTCAGGAGTGGATTTCAAGGAGACTTGGCATGGTTGTTCCCCAGGGCCCACTCCGGACTGACCTGCTTGACCACGGGCTGTAAACGAGCCATGGCAATGACAGTGACCCACACGGACATTAAGGAGCCCAGGAAATCACAGAACTGCAGCACATCGTAGTCCATGATGCAGAAAACCACGATGCCTGGCTGGTCACAGGCATGATAGAACTGAAGGAAGACATGACAGGCATTGAGAGAACTTGAGGCAGAGGTCCAAGTCTATGGAGGGGGTGGGCCCAGGGGTGGTGTGCTGCTGTCAGAGCAGCAGAGGTGAGAGGTCACAGATGAGAAGATCTGGGAAATGCCTGACTCCCCAAATCCTGAGAAGAATGTGGTAAGGAGGTCCAGTCTGCTACATAACTAATATGTATCTGGCAGCCCTGACCCTGGTCCTGAGCTTCCTAATCTTCCTGCTTCTGGAAGGTGCTGTGGAAAGTGCCCTGCCAGGGGGTTCTGATATCCTCAAGCTGAGGCCAATCCTGTCCCTGTCTCCTCATGCTCACCATGGATCCCACCTATAATCCCCATCCCTGGCCCAAGCTCTGGGCTACTCAGAACCCAAATCTCCCCGCTATGTCCCAGTTTCCCCTGCTAGCTCAGACTCTGAACTGGGCTTCACTCTCAGGGCTTCCACCAACTGACCCTCTTCATCTCTTCCCAACAAATGCGGGGAGTGTGTGGCAGGTAAGAAAAAAGGCAGTCCCTAAGGCCATGGAGAGAGGCATGGCACTTCACACCATGGGGAAGAACATGGAGAGGGGACAGCGTCCACCCATCCTATACTCTGGAGAACATAGTGAAGAGTGGACTATTGAGGAGGTTCAAAGGGGATGCAGGGAACAGAAGTGGAATCGGATCAGGCTCAACTGGACATCCTGATTAAGGAACGAAGCAAAGTCTGCCATTAGCTCCCTTGTCTGTAGTTCCAACCCATGTCCAGATTGTCTCTCTGGACAATGCCATGGCTTCCAGCATCCTGTGTTCCCTTATTTGTGAAAAAAGTTTTCTAGGGATAACTCTTTAGTGGCAGAGATGCCACCAAAAGAACTGGAAAACATACTCTAAAGTCAGTCTCTAGAGACAAAAGATGAAAAAGAAATCGCTAATGTTTCCTTTGACCCTACTGAAGATGTCATCCAGTCATTTAAATTGCAAAAATTACAACTTCAACAGACAAATTTGGAAAGGAAGAAGCTAGGATCTTAGAAAAAGAAAACAAAATGAAGACGAAAACCTGGGATGTGAATTGGCATCAGGAAACTTTGGGTTTGATTCCTTTAAATTTTAAGCTGCAAGACTCAAGCTTGTATATCTATCTTCTTTCTTTTCCTTCACTTTGGAGGTAAAGAATTTTGCTCCTGCAAGAAGAGACTGCCTAAGGATGAACATGTTTTAAGTGGGTGTTCCAGGCTTTCGAAAGGGCTTGTTATTTTGGGGACATGGTTCCCTCTTACTATACTGTTAAATTGAAAAAGTGAGTTCTTACTGGGAAATTTTCAGACTTTTCATGTAGGTCCATATCAACATTAGAATGAATTTTTTTAGGTTGGGTGCAGTGGCTCACACCTGTTAATCCCAGCACTTTGGGAGGATGAAGTGGGCGGATCACTTGAGCCCAGGAGTTCAAGACCAGCCTGGGCGACAGGGTGAAACCCCCATCTCTACAAAACATACAAAAATTAGCTGGGTGTGGTGGTGTGTGCCTATAGTCCCAGCTACTTGGTGGGGAACAGGGAATTGGTGGGGGCGGGGGGGCAGAAGGGGCTGAGGTGGGAGGATTGCTTGAACCCAGAAGGTCAAGACTGCACTGAGCTGTGATCATGCCACTGCACTCCACCCTGGGTGACAGAACGAGACCCTCAAAAATAAATAAATAAAAATGGTTAAGTAATTAATGTTTGAATATGTCTAAGAGACTGGTTTATTTTTCAACTATTTATATATGCTGATTCATTGGCAGTTAATTTAAACAAATCAATATATTGGTCTTTTTCTATTTTAGCTATGGGACATTGATTATTCTCTGCCTCCAAGACCAGACATAAGTACTACAGGCCACTAAATTACCCAATACTGTTTTATGACTTGGATTTTATCTTAAAGCACTAATTTTACATTCAGCCTTAACCAAGCACTGGCTCCACATGCTTCACTTTCAAGTATATAGAAAGAAATGCACAGAAGTTTCTGGAAAAGGGATTTGTACTATATTTCAGACAACGGAAGATATATATCAGCAGAAAAAAGGCAAAGCTGAATCACTAAACATTGAAGACACATCTGGGGGAATAATTGAGGGCTGACTTTCTCCTAGAAATTTGCACTAAAAGAAGAATAAAGAAAAATGGAGATATTATCTCGAGTGGAGAGGATTTGAAGAAATCATTTCACTAATATTTTACCACTGATTATTTCCAGGTATACTAAAAGGTCAAAGAGATTGTTTAAGGTTGTGAAAAATCCACAGGGGTAGAGTTAAATTAAAATTCTAGTGTGAGGGAATTAGTCCACTAAAAATTGTGGACTAATTTTTAGATTGGCATTCCTTTTGTCAACAACAATAAAAAGAAGTGACATCGAAAAATCAGGGAATTTAAGAAAAAAATTAGACTACAAACTGACTTCTATTAATATAATTCTAATCTAAGTTGATAACTTTCTCAGCTTTGGACATTATTTATGAAGCAATGCAGGGAAATTATCCTGAAAGTTTTTTCTGTGGAATTTTACATTTTTATAACAGTGCATCTAATGCTCCAAAATGGGCTATCCAGGCACTGAAGAATGTGGACTATAAATGCAAACATAGTTAATCCATGCCCAGATTGGAATATAATGGAACTTGCTGTTA
This sequence comes from Hylobates moloch, assembly GCF_009828535.3. Taxonomy (NCBI): domain Eukaryota; kingdom Metazoa; phylum Chordata; class Mammalia; order Primates; family Hylobatidae; genus Hylobates; species Hylobates moloch. Next base: position 32,353,489 of record NW_026652285.1, on the reverse strand, counting down.
CTCCCTTATTTCCTGTTTTCTGCTTTCATTTTCTCTTGGAAACAGTTACAGGATTTTGCCAAGGGACACTGAGAATAACCTGGGATGGTCTGAGGGATATAAGGGGTAACGAGAAGGTGGGCTTGTAGCCAGGATGCCGGCAATCAGCAAGGACACCTGCACAGCCCCAGAATGCCAGCTCTGTCTGGGTCTTCTGAGATCTAATTATAAGGATTCAAGGAGCACTATAACGGATACACAGTTTGAACAGTATGGGTTCAAGTTGCACAATTAAAATGTTTGATCTCTTTGCCCTGATGGTTTCTTATCTTTATTTGGCTTAGTTGTATTTTCAGATCTCTTGATCGGCTCTTAAGAATTTGGTGAGAACAACTAAACTGAGGCCATGCCTTTTTCTACATACTCCAGGACTTAGGAGAAACTGAAGTCACGTTAAAAGCATATCAATGCATGCTCACTGCCCTGGTGCAAAGGGAGCAATACAGCTCATCTGTTACATGTGAGGGATCTGGAGTGAGGCTCACCCAGATTCTAAAGTAGATACTCACCTTCTACCTCAGGCAAAATATTTAACTTTCCCTTATCTACAAAAAAAGGATGACAAGAATGAAAGCATGTTTCAACTATTACAGTACTATTGTGAAGATTAAATTAGCAGTGTCTGAAACAGCACATATTCAGTATATGTCATTTTGTTGTAATCATTATCTGAATTGTTTGCCTATATACAAAAATCAAATGCTAAGTTTGTGGCCTGTTTTCGTTTTTTCTTTTTTCTTTTTTTTTTTTTTGAGACGGAGTCTCGCTCTGTCGCCCAGGCTGGAGTGCAGTGGCGCAATCTCGGCTCACTGCAAGCTCCGCCTCCCGGGTTCACGCCATTCTCCTGCCTCAGCCTCCAAGTAGCTGGGACTACCAGCGCCCGCCACCACGCCCGGCTATTTTTTTTTGTATTTTTAGTAGAGACGGGGTTTCACCGTGGTCTCGATCTCCTGACCTCGTGATCCGCCCGCCTCGGCCTCCCAAAGTGCTGGGATTACAAGCGTGAGCCACCGCGCCCGGCCCGTTTTTTCAAAACATATTTTACACTGTAAACTCCTGATCTATAAACCTACTGTCTGCTCCTATGCCCCAGATAAGAATGGATTCCTACTCCCAAGTGTAGACTGTCCTGGATTACTTGAAGACAAGGAAGATGACTGTCATCTCCTGTCCTAGTACTGACAACTGCAATTTGACCAATGGGTCCTTAAATGGACACTGCTGCAGAATGAAATAAGTCTAAGAATGGCAAGGAGGGACCACAGAGAACCTGCAGGGAAAAGAGAAAACATAGCTTTATGTTCTGGCCCATGTGGAAAAGAACAGGAGTTAGAGCAGGACTTTAGGCAACACCTCAAAGCCAGTAGCTTTTCCTTATTGCCTTATTCAAGAAAATATGAGATTTTGGCCTGGTGCAGTGGCTCACGCCTGTAATCCCAGCACTTTGGGAGGCCAAGGCGGGTGGTTCATGAGGTCAGGAGATCGAGACCAACTTGGCCAACATGGTGAAATCCTGTCTCTACTAAAAATACAAAAATTAGCTATGTGTGGTGGCGTGCACCTGTAGTCCCAGCTACTCAGGAGGCTGAGGCAGGAGAATCGCTTGAACCTGGGAGGCAGAGGTTGCAGTGAGCTAAGATTGTGCCACTGCAATCCAGCCTGGGCGACAGGGCGAGACTCTGTCTCAAAAAAAAAAAAAAAAAAAGAAAAAGAAAAAGAAAAAAGAAAGAAAGAAAGAAAGCGGGAGCTTTTTATGTGGTGCCAGACACTTGAGGCTCTCCCAGTGCTCCTGCTACAGGGAAGGTCTTTTCAGGCTGATAGCCACTGTATCCAGATAAGGAAGAGTCATCTAGCACTGAACACTCTGGAGCCAATCAGGATGCTTGTGTCAAGTCCAAAGAGTGAATATGCTCTCCCTACATGCTTCAGGCTCCTGACACACTTAGGTACTCCTACTAATTATGAATCACATTCAATCTGCATGTAGCCAAGAGTGGGCTGGTAGAACAGCTGTTGCTGGAGGATTTGGTGAGCCACAGTAGAAAGGGCATCTGGCAATACGAAAGAGAAACAGTGTCTAACATAAAAATAGAATGAGGCACTGTGGGGGCAGGCCTAAAAAGGGGCCAATCAAGCAAAACTGGGGTATGTGCTTCTCATCCAGCTTAAAGGGCCAAGATCTCTCTCTGCAGCATGGTTGCAGCCTCTTCTTCATCATCTCCGGATGAATCTCCAGGAGGACCCAGGCCCCTCAGTTTCAGCACATTTGCCCCTGCTTTCTCCCGGATGAGAGGTATGATTTTTCTAATTTAGACATATGTCTGACCTAGTAATGCAGGACACCAGGAAGGCCTGTCTTGCTTTCTGTGATATCCTGGCTGCCAAGGCCTGAGCAGAGTCTGAAACCATCTTAAGAGTTTTTGCAGTGCTCACGTGCATGTCACATGGTGCCAAGAGCCTAGAGATGAGTTGAAAAGATTCCCAGATGCGACACTTCAGGGGTAAAAAGTCTACTTGGGGGTTAAGCCACATTAGCAGGCTCACTTCTCTAGCTTTCCTTATAGTTTCTGGATGCTTGCTTATAACGAACTTTTCTGATTATGGAGGAGTGAGGAAAACGCAGGAAAGAGATTGTGGTGATTCTGCAATGGGAATGGAAGGGTTTTAAACTATATTAATCTTCATCAAAATGCACTCCTTTGAGCTGGGATGTGATATGATACTGCCACTTCCGACAATGCCTCAGGACATAGTTGAGTCTGTAAAGCTTCTCAGGACTCTGAGAGTCAGATTGTCCTATAATCCCCCAAAAAAGAGATCCCCTCTATCTTTCCAAAGTTCCCATGAGAAATCAAGGTGACATGGTGACTGAATGGGGACACCATTTCAGACCACAGGAACGAACGTGCTAACGATGTAGAAGTCCCCAGTGCGACGGAGAAGGGGAGCTCAGAGTAGCTAGCTCTCGTATCATGGAAGAATGTGGTGAAGATGAAGACACTCCGTGCAGAGGTGTGGGGGAAAGCATAGATTTCCTGCCCCATACAGAGAACATGGTGACTGTGTAGACACAAATCCATACTGTAGGCCAGTTTCTTGGCCCATGATTTGAGTAAAGGTCCCCTCAGCCCTCAGGGTGGACAGAGTGTGGAACAGCCGGAGGCCCAAACTTACTTTATTAAGTTGCAAACAGTTTTGTTCATTTACTCCAATGTGCCTTACAAAAATGACCATTTTCTATGCATGATAGGTTGGGAAGCACTGCTGTCTCTGTCTATAGAAGACACAGTGAAGGCACAGACATTCCCAAACCCTCGGAGAACGTGGTGGAAATACAGACTGTGACCCACGACCATGCACAAGCACCCAGTGATAAGACGCAGACACCACTGCATACCGTGGAGAAGAACATGGTGAAGGTGTAGACTGCAGCTTCCAGCACATATCGACTCCGAATGGCCAGGACCACAGGTGGCAGAAACATGAGGTTGCTCAGACACAGCAGGAGTGTGGACAGCAGCTGGAATCCATAGGTGAGCGCATCTGCACTGTCGGTGCAGCCCCAGCCTCTCCACCCTGCGGGTGGGGAAGGCATAGAATGGAAGAGAACAGACGGCAGCTATGGGCCTACGCCACAGCCCCTAGAGGGTGGTCTCACCCCAGCTCTGCCAAACCCGTCCCCAATTCAGGCTGAACACTCCCCTACTCCCACCGCCTGCCCACAGGCCCAGCAGGTCCACCTCCAGTCCACCGCAGCCCGCTCCCTCGCCAGCCCGCTCACCGGCCTTGCACTCGCAGGCTGCGTACAGATAGTTATGTGTGCGCAGCAGCTTGCACTGGCCGTAGGGCCCGCAGTCGTCCACGCATGGGGACAGGAAAGTGCGCATCCGCACCTCGGCCGTCGCGTTGTGGCACCGCACGAACCTGCGCACACACTCGCAGTCACCTGGGGCCGCGGGCCACCCCCGCCAAGTCCCAGTCCCAGCCCTGGCCCTGCCCCGCACCGCTCACCGAGGCCCCACCCCACACAGGGAGCGGAGGGCCAGGAACCAAGTCCCCGTCTGCGGGAATGGGATTCGCAGCCTGGCAACCCTGGTGGTGGCACTGACGGAGAGGAGGAAGCCGGCCAGGGACTCTGAAGGGAGAAGGAAGGGGTCAGTGAGAGGGAGGAGGGGTCAGGACCCAAGAACCCTCACCCACCTGCTCCCACTTCCCGGAACCCTAGCCTATCATTCCTCCATTCCATCCCTCCCCACCTTCACCTCTGCCCGCCACCACCACCCCCACACTGCAGCTTCCTCTCCTCCCCCCATTCCTCACCCCACCTTTGGAACAGGTCACTGCTGCATCCCCCAGGCTCAAGGGCACCTCGTGAGTCAAGCATCCAAACACTGTCACGTTTTCCTGGCGCACGGAGCTCTGGGGAGGGCAGGTATGGAGGTGAGGCCGCCACATCCTCCAGCTCCACCCACCACCACCCTCAGACTCCCACCCCTGTTAACCCACACCTTCCAAGGACAGCCCATTCCTCCCGGCGCTTTCCATGCCAAAAGTGCTCTCTCACCTCCATTCTCAGAACAGAAAAACTTAAAAACAACAGATCCTCCACAGCAGAAATCTTTCAAGGACTGATGAGACGGCAAGGCCCAATTCTGAATCTGTTCTTTGGGCAGAAGTGTTTCAATTCTGTCCAAGCAAGAGAGAACACCCTCTTTTTCAGTCCTATCTAGCTCATTGAGGGGAAGGAGGGCTGTTGCCAGTTACAGAAACTAATTGTGGACAAAGGCAATTGTAAGGTTTTCCATCATCTTCACCTGGACCCCAAGACAGGTGGAGCATGAAGACACTCACTCCAACTCAGGTGAAATGATCCTAGGTACTGAACGGTGGTAACAAAATGCCCAAGAGATTAAATGTAGCAACCTGGCTGGGATTAAAAGAAACCAGATATCCGCAAGAGTAAATGTAAGGGGTTGTCTACAAGAATAAAGGTAACAGGATGCCATAAGCTCACCTCATTCAAGAAGGATTTGAGGCAGCTTACATAAAATAGAATACAATAAATGCCTGAGGGAAACTTAAAAATCAGGACAGGAAAATAAAGTCTGTCCCTAACGTAGGCCATATATTTGATACTGACTTCCAAGCAACCAAAGCAAAGGAAGTATCATGAGTTACCAGATTTGCAACTACATAATATAAAAGCTAATCAGAGTCTCTGGAGAATCACAGCATCCAAAGGGGAAGTTCTGAGATAAATTCTCATCAAAGCAGCACTGTGTGTTGTCATGCATCCTGTCCTCAGCCACAAGAGTGAGTTTCATACAACTTGCTTATATAACTTCCTTCAATGCAAGCCTGGGGCAATATGCCAAAGTATTACTCAGGGAAAGTCTTTCTAGGAGGGAGCCAAAGAAAAAAGTATATACAGTTCTCTGATCCAAATGTCCAGTTCTTGATCCAAGGGGAGAAAAAAAAATCAAAATATTTGGAGGAAATACCTTTCAGAATAAACAGAACAGGCTGAGGTGCGTAGCACGCGTCATAGAATGCAGATGGATGGAATGTAAACAGATGCTCATTAAAGTGAATGGATGGGAATGCAGAGAGGGAAAGGGTGAGGGGCTGCAGGAGGGCTAGGCTTCTATTCTCAGGGTACTGAGGAAGAAAGAACAAGTCTGGGCGAGGCTGTCCTCTAATTCAGGGTCTACACTTTCAAGGTCGAATCAAGATCTCACTGTCATTGCCCAGAGGCATGGCAATAAGCAAACACAAAATACATACAGTCTTAGCTAGAACAAAGAGAGAATTTGATTATGTAAATAAGAAATATCTTCAGGTTGAATAAATGGCTCTAACGGGACCACTAGACAGTTCTAAGCCATGTCCCATAAAAGGCCACATGAAGCCACAGACCAGGCCTCAGGTTGGCTGATGGGAAAGTGGTCCCTGCTGTCAGGGCTGGAGGACAGTAGAGTTAAAAGGATCCCTGGCTCAGGGAACAGTATGTAAGTTATTGGATCAAAGCTAAGCTGAAGATATTCTCTAATGGGCCAACATAAGGTTCCGCCCTCATCTCAGTCTTAATGCTGACAGTAATGACCAAGAAGTACAAAAAGTTGGCTTTGCAAGTGTGTGAATTACACAAAGTGGAGAAGGCCCGAGTCCCAAACCAGTATTAGGCAATGCCTCCAGGAGGGACATAAATTCTTCCATTCAGGTTCAAAAATTCACTGCAAAAATACAAGATGCGAACTGGCACCAAAATGTATATGCCCCTTGATTACAACTAGATAAACAAAGTAATTAATGTGGAAAAGAAATGGGAGGACATAAACCAAAAACAGCCGTGGGCCAGGCACAGTGGCTCACACTTGTAATCCCAACATGTTGGGCAGCCGAGGCAGGCGGATCAGTTGAGTCCAGGAGTTTGAGACCAGCCTGGGCAACATGGTGAAACCCAGTCTCTACTAAAAATACAAAAAATTAGCTGGGTGTGGTGGTGCACTCCTGTAATCCCAGCTACTGTGGAGGCTGAGGCACAAGAATTGCTTGAACCCAGGAAGTGAAGGTTGCAGTGAGCCGAGATCACACCCCTACACTCCAGCCTGGGCAACAGAATGAGACTCTGTCTCAAAAAAAAAAAAAAAAGTTGAACAGTTGCATTAGGGAGATATTTTTTCCCTATTTTCCAAAGTTTTTATGTGATCCTATTACTCTTATAATAAAAAAGTAAATGTATACAACTGGTTTGAAGCAAACACAAAGGAAGTAAAGGAAAAAGACCCAGGTATCTCAGTTCACCACAAGCCCTAGGTGATCCCACAGTGTAATGCAGCCGCTGAAAAAGGTAACTCAATCTCAGGCAGCACAAATGCAAGTCTTGTTACCTGATACCTCAGTCCAACCACCTCAGATCACTTATTTCAGAGACACAGTGACCACTAGAAGTATGACCAGGTGAGATAGTGAAGGAAGGGGAGAGATCCAAATACTAAGACCCCTAAGACACTGAGGTTCTTCAGCTTTTGGGTGGTTGGAGGTAACATCTGTAAAAATAGGACTGGGATGTAATAAATGTATCATATTAATGTAAGATATTAATAATAGGGGAAACGTGACAGAGTGGGTATATGAGAACTTTGTGCTTTCTGCTCAACCTAAAACTGCTCTAAAAAAAATTAAGTCTATTGCTTTAAAAAAGATCAGGACAGAGACAGATTTACTGGAAATGGCTTCTGGATATGGCTTTTACCCACTGAATCAAAGATGAGTGAGTAAAAAATTCATGGAGACAGATTTTGATGGGATGTCAGGAATGCCTTTGGCAATCAGCACTATCCAAACATGAACTGTGTGGCCTCAAGAGGTGGTCAACTCCCCATCAAAGGAGATTTGCAAGAAAAGGTTAACAACTACCAGAGTGAAAGGCCAGTAATGAGCAGGAGGTGAACTTACAAAACCGGGAAACCCCAGACACTGAGTGGACCTGGTTGACCCGCCCATCTGTAGCAGAGCGAGTATTCAGGACATGTTTGTTGAACAGAATTGGGCTGAGCCATGGTCCCTAATCGTCAGGATGGGTGGGAGCAACCTGGACAGGCTTCCTGGAGGAGGTAAAGACCCCAACACCCCTGACACCTTCCCCTTCAAGCTCCCCGGCAGGGCAACTTTCCCACTCTCCATAAAGAGTACCGCATTGAGCTGGAGCTCCAGGCTGAGGACGCCTCCACTGTCCAGCACTGGCAACAGCCTCATGGCGAACACGGCTGGGCGCTCAGGGGGAAGGGCCACACTCGGGCCAAAGAAGATGTAGAAGTGGACAGAGAACGTGTCCAGCTCGTTGCGCAGAGTCGGGCGCACTGGCCAGCAGTGCTCAGGTGGGGACGTGGTCCCAGGCCCCTCCGCAGGGGTTCCAAGGGATGGAGGCTCTGGGGGCAGTGGCTGGTTGCCCAGTGACTGGGGCATGTTCATGGCAGCTCCAGGGACCAGGGCTCGGAGCAGGCTGGGCTGTGGGCACTCTGTGGGGCAGAGGAAACCAGAGCTTGGGCCTGCAGCCTTTACAGTCCTGAACTTACTCATAAACAGATCTGAGCTAGACAGGATTTCACAAAGAGTGGGGAAGGATGAGAACTAGAATGCAATGTCCCTTGGGAGTGTGGGGCATCCAGGGTCATAGGGGTTTCCTAATGGTGACAGCTAATGCAATACCACACTGGAGGCAACCGAGGTCATCTATCCCTCCCTAAAGGCAGTGAAGACGCTATTGAAACAGATACTAAGTATGACAGGCTGTCTCACTGACTTGCAAGGGCTTTGGCAAGGACAGTGTCCCAGAGGTCCTGGATGTCCCTGCCTACCCCAGGAAACTGAGAGATTAAATCAAAGAAAGGAATGAGGTCCTTTAGTTGTCTCAAGTCAGATGCAAAAAAAAAAAAAAAATCATCTAAAGGCCTTCCAATAACTTGGAGCTCCAAGTGGGATGGCTTCAGAGAGCATGAAGGAGCCCGGGTTGGGGAGGGGAGGTTGTAGTGATGTGGCAGAGGGCCACTGAACACAGCCACCCAAGTCACTTCCCAACCACGGATGTCTGCACAGACTGGGGCAAATGCAGGGGTTCTGACCTTGCAACCGCACACACAGCTGGAAGCGGATGGTCCTACCAGGGCCCCGGGATGATGTTTCCACACGCACGTAGACCCAGTGCCCCCAGGGGGGCAGTGCCAGCTCCAGCTGGCATCCTGAGGCACCTCCACAGGCCACAGAGCTTGAGTTGTGCAGGGGTGGGGCTTTGGGACGCAGACGCAGTGACAGGGGGCAGGCAGATACCCCACGGCCCCCCACACACGCCAGCTGTGCTGAAACCCTGTAAGTGAAGCTGGGCACAAAGACCCTGGGCAGAGGAGAGGTTGGGGGTAAGAAGGCACAAACAGAGGCGAGCGGAACACAGGGCAAGGGAAGCACTAGGAAGGAGGGGGCGTAGGGTGGGAAGGAGGCCTGTTCAGGTCTCCCGCTCTGTGCTGGGAGGGAGGGAGGCAGGGATCCCACCCAGAGACCAGGCAGGTAGGCGGAGAAGCTAAGAGAGAACCCTGCAGCCTGTTTGAGGCCAGAGAAGAGGGAAAGGACCAGGTGTGGGGAGTCTTTGACTTACTTGTACAGGGCTGAGCGATTGTGTGGGGAGAGGGTTTGCTCTGAAGGCCGGCCAGGAACCAGCACAGCGACGTCCAGCAAACGCCGGACAATCAGCTGCGGCTGAAGGAGGTACTGACACTCATCCTGGAGACCCTGGGACAAAAGCAGGGGTGGCAGGAGAGGGAGAGACAGCAGGGGTGTGACTAAACCAAGGCAAACAGAACCTGCTGGGCGGGCTGGGGAGAAACCCATTTCTGGTCATCTCTGTCCCACCTCAGTCTGCAAGGTCTGCTGGGATCCTCAGCACTGGCTGAGGTTTTGGGATTCAAACCCAGACCCTCCTGATAATCAGGCCTGGCTTGTCCCTTCTCCCAATCTAACCCCTCCCCCTGAGCATTCTGGGCCAGCCCAGCAGCACTGTGATCTCCAACCAGCCCATTCCCCGAGCAGGCTCAGGAACTTAGAACCCTGGCTCTTTTAGGCAAAGTGGGGTGGGGTGGAAAGCTCCTTCAAGGCCTCCAATCCAGCCCCCTCACTCTCCCCGCCACCAATCTCAACCTTTAATTTCCTTTAGTCCTCACCGTGCCCTGCTCCCATGTGCTTGTCCAGCCTCTGCTTTCACACTCATTACACACAGGTAATGAGTGCAGGGCCACTCATTACCTCCCAGGCAACCTCCAGACTATAAGCAGCTTGAGAACAGGAACCCTGTCCTATTTGATTTTTGTTCCTCCAGACACAGGGCCTCACATAGAGCACATACCTCACAGATGAATGTTTGCCGAATTAATGAATCAATAAATGGATCATCCCACCTGGGGGAAGTGCTGACCTTGCTAAAGCCAAATCCTGTCATCTTTGATGCCCCTGCCCCAACTCTGCCTTCAGGGGACCCACTGACCCGTCTGGTCCCTCAGCCTCAGACTGTGTTTCTTCTGCTGCTAAAGGAGATCAACCACATCTCCCCCTGCTTCTCTTCTGGAGAAAAGCCCCAGCTCCTTCTCTGTTGACACCCCCTGGCTCGCACAGCCTCATCACTCTCCAGTGAGCTCAGTCCCATTTGTCGCAGTTCCTCTTCTGCAGCACATGCAGCTATATGAGCCCTACAGACCTCACAGTTAAGGGGAGGTGGGGGCTCCTAATTAGGACATACCTTCAAACTCTGTTCTGGGACAAAAGTTCCAGGCCCTGACATCCCACTGAGTTCCATGGCTCAGAACAAGCCAGCCAAGGCACTGACTTCCAGCAAAGCTCCAAAAGGCTGGAAGGTCTGTGCCTTTTGCATCCCCAGTGTCTAGCACACCATCTGGCACATACTAGGTGCTAAAATAGCTGTTAAAGAATGAGTGTCAAAAAGGAGGTCCCTTCAGAGAGCTCCTGAACCAACCTAGATGCTCAGGTTTGGTGTCAAACCCTAAGAACCAAAAGACTCTCACAAGTCACTGCATTGACCCCACCTCCTATGGCAAGAATCACCACCACAATAATCTTTTAGTGAATGAGTCCCAAGGGTGGGGGCTCATGCTCCAGTAGTGGCCCATTTCCTTGCTAGACAGTCCAGGGAAGGAACACTTTGCTCCACATTTTGGAGTTTTACTTGTGTTTGATTCAATGAAAGATCAGTGGACATGACCTGTTTGGTTCAGATGTGCTCCTTCCTTCAACTGTGTAACATGCACAGCCAGTCCCCCCTCTTCATGCGGACGGACTGTTTAGTCAGTGGAGACCAGGGAAGATGCAGGGAACCGTCACCCAGTGATGGGGCCAGAGAAAGAGCACCGGAAGGCAGGTCCTCAAGAGCTGCCAGGGCAGACGCCAGGTGAGAGAGTCCCAACTGAGCCAAGAGGCCAGAAGAACATCAGCAGTCGGGGAGGCCCAGGGCACAGGCAAGGAAGCTCAAGAAACTAGGAGAGGCAAAAGTGAGACGTGGATGGGCTACAGGCTGAAAGATCCTGGAGTCGAAGGCATGGTAGGTAGATTCCTAGAATGTCCTCATATGTATGGGCTGGGTTTCTTCAGAAAGGCCTGAGCGGGGTGGCCAGTGCCAGGCTCTGGGTGGGGCTTGCAGACTGAAGATGCCCAAAGACACTTAGCCTTCTCTGCGGGAATAGCGAGTGCACAGCTGAGCCCATGCCCAGAGGCAGAAAGCACCAATCAGTGTAGAAGCAAACGAGTGCTGGACAGACTTCAGGGGGCAAGGGTGAAAGCAGGAAGACCTCTTATGAGGCTACTGTGGTAGCCCTGGAGAAAGCAGAGAAGCTGTGCTAGAAGTGGAAATGAAGAGCTGTAGATGCATTCAGGGCATGCCTCAGAAGTAGCATCAACAAGACTTTTTCTTTACAGATTGGTTGTGAGGAATAAGGAGAAAAGAAAAATCAAGGATTTGGGCCATTTAATTTGGGGCTTGAGCAATGGGTGGATGACAGTGCAATTTCCTGAGGAAGATCACAATGACTAGAGAAAGAAGCAGCATGGACTGGGAGCAGTGAAATGGAAATTACAGAGTTTTAGACTTTTAGCTTCACTTTGATTTGATTTTACTAAATACTCTTTGAGACATTTCTTAGACATCCAATTGGAGATGTCAAGTAAGCAGCGGGATATAAAGTCTGAGATTCAAAGAAATTAGGACTGGTTGAATACTCTTGGAAGCATTAACATATAGATGGTATTTTAAACTATTGTGCTGGAACACCAAGCAAGAGAATAGAAAAGTAAAAAAGGAGTTGTTCCAGGACCAAGCACTGGGCCACTACAACATGGAGATCAGGCAGAAGAGAGGCCAGGAAAGGAGACAGAGGAGTGGGCAGTGGGAAAACCAGGACAGTTCTGTAAAGTCACAGAGGCCAAGAAGGGAAGGTGTTTCAAAAAGGAAAGAGTAATATAGGGAACTAATTAACAGCTAGTTACTAGTTAACTCTGGGGAGGGGAATTGGAGACTGGAAGAAGGGAAGAGGAAAACTTACTTTCCACTGTATATCTTTTGTACCTTTTGAATGTTGTACCAGGTGCACAGATTGCCTATTCAAAAAATGAATAAAATAATTTAGGAGGAGGACAAGCAGCTGCACTATTAGCAGATTCTAACCACCTCAACTGAGACATTGAGTCACATGTGGTCCTAGTTGGTGGATTCAACAGAATCCTTTCTCCTGTACAGTCGACTTCTTCACTTTCCTCGTAGTTGCTTTCAATATTTTACCTACTTTTTCAAATCTTAGACACAGGAAGAGGAAGGATTAGAAGAGAACCTGTGCTCTGGACATTTGGGAGTACTTTCCCCTCATGAACCATTTGGGTGCCAAATGGTATCTACAACCCAAAGGCCAGCCCCTCAGAGCAGACTGGCAACTGGGCACCTTAGAATGAACACATGATCCAAAACAGGAAAGGCAAGGAGATGGAGGCCGGGGACAAGACAGAAGTGGCTGGTAGGAAGAAGGGGACAAGGAAAGGAGGTGAAAAGGCATCATGTGCCAGACTCTGCACTGGAGGCTAGGAATACGTAGTAAATAACACAGACACAGGGTCTGGCAGAAGTGTGGGACTAGAGCTCACGAGGGTGGCCCGGACCAGGTAAGTTGCTTCTTTTTTACAACCTTTCAGGGCTCCCTATCGCTCAGGATACAGTTCAAATGTCAAGGCCCTTCGTGATCTGGCCTCTGCTCACCCCTCTACCTTCCTCACCACCCCAACACCAGCCCACACTGAACCACTTCAGTTCGTTCTAAACTTTGGGCCATGCTACTCCCACCACGTGGAATGCCTTTCCCTGCCTTCTCAACCTCAGACCTCACCGCTTAACAGTTTCCAATACCACCTCCACCACGCTAGCAAGCTGAGTTAGCCATCTCTCCTTTATCCTCCTAAAACATTTCCTGTATCTAACATGCATCTTATTTTTCTGTGTCCCCAGCACACAACCCAACGCCTGGCACAAAGCAGGTACTAAAGGACTAAGGCTAAAGGGAGATCTGAGCTCATCCCCAAAGCTGAGAAGGGCCCTAGAAACAGCACTGCCTTCTTATCGCTGGGACTCTTCAGTTCCCACCAAAGGATATCCCTAAACCCACATAATTCCTGTGTTCAAGCCTCACAGGAAGCATGCCATAGTAGGGGGAGGAAACAAGTTGAGAAGATGGAGGAATGCTCTAGACAATGAACCCACAGGCTGGAATCCTGGAAATTAACCAGGATCTGGAGAGCTGAAGAACCCTTTGAGGACCATATAAGACTACAGAAGTTAATCTAATTCTTAGAAGGACCAGACACAAGATCCTTGCCCCATCAACCTCTCAAACAGGGCTGACGGAAGCACTACATCTCTCATGGCATCCAGACCCACTGCCACTCGTGGGCACGGTGGGATGGTCCTCTTCTGTCTAGCCTCACCACACACCTGGGGAAGCTCTGACCAGGGTTCCAGTTTGGTACCAAGTTCCCCAGGCCCCACTTCCCATGTCTAGATGCAAATGCACATGTCAGACCTAGTTATTTGCTCACTGCCCAGCTCCCCCTTGGTCTGGACACTTGAATCACCCTTTAGGGTCTGAGCAGCTCTTCTCTGCACTACTACCATTGTAGCCCATATGGCTACCATTGTCCCAATCTGGTAGCCATAAGCAATCCTGACCACTTCTAACTGGGCCTCAGCTCCCACAATCCCAGCCCAGGCCTAGGCCCTAGGTTCCTGCTCACCTAGAAAGGTTTTTGGATAACTAGAGCCAGGCTTCAGGAGGATTTTCCCTGTCAGTTCTTACAAAGTGGGTCAAGGATCAGAGTTGGGATAAGGAACATCGCTGTTGGGATTTTGCCAAAGACCTAAGAAGACATTCCTTCTAACAGAAGAACGCTCAGTTCTGATGAGAGTCAAGGCCTACCTAGAACCTAGGGCCCTTTCCAAGCCAGCTCCCAACATGCTGTCCTTCAGCAGGCTCACAGGCCTTGATGGGGAGTTCTCTTGCACATCGACGTCACTCTCAGGAAAAATGGCCCTGTCACTGAGGCCTAGAGACACTACCTCAGCCCTACTTCCCATCTCTGACAATAGCAGTGCCAGCACCCTCGTCCTTATGTGAGTCTCAGCTCATTCAAAGGCACTATTCACCCCATTTCTGAGTGCTAGAGTCCTGTTCTTTAAATCCTTGCTCTGTTCTTGCTCGTTTCTTCACCCTCACCACAGGCCCCATGCACATGGCCATCCCACTCTGACAACAGCCAGCTCAGTACACCCCTTGCTTCTCCTCCAGTGAACAGGAGTAGGAGACCTGTCTGGCCTAATCCATGAGAGTGGCAGGAAAACACTGCGGCATTTCCTTCCACTCCAAACCAGAGAGACATCTGACCTTTGAACCTGCCCTTCAGTCTTTAACAACCTCTGTGAAATAAGTGCTTGGCTGATATTTGGAGAAAAGTGAGGCAACGGCCAGGATGGACACCAGCTGCCCAAAGTCTCCTTTTAGCAGGAAAGAGCTTCTCTTGTGGTCTTCTGAAGGATGTAGGAAGCTGTCTGAAATTATGATGCAAGAGGAACGCATTCTCCCAGATGGATTAAATACTGGGCCGTGGCCTAACAGAGTCTTCAGGACTATTGTCAATCAACATGTAGAATAAAACCAGTCCTGGGTGTGTGCAGCAGATTGGACCAGCCCATAGTTGGCTTCTGTTCACCTTGATTAACACTTGTGCCTTCCACTAGGAAGTGGCGCTACTCCCCCGTGCCAAAGCCTCTGACTCCAGATTCTCAACTTTCCCTTCAGCTTACCTGGACCCAGCATGTCCTCCTGGGGCTCCCAAGTTGCCTCCTCCAGATCATGGCCTCTGACCCACTGGGTGACCTGCTAGCCTTTAGCCATGCCCCACCCCAGCCACCCTTGTGCTGCTGCCCACCCTGACACAAGGCTGGCGTGCCAGGGAGCCTGTGGGGGGAATTCAGCAGAGATGCAAGTGCAGTTCTGGACCCCCGAGCCTGGGGAACATCAACCCACCTTGACAGAGATGTGGCCGTGGGCCTGGGGAAGGTGGGCAGCCAAGAACCAGTCCCCAGGTAAGGGGCTGCTGACGTTAAAGATGCCTGAGGTGCGGTTGGGCAGTGTCCAGCTGAGGGTCAGTGAGAAAACCCCAGGCACAGCTGTGTCCCCTGGGAAGTGTGTATGCAGGGGATTGATGACAGGGGGTGCCCCGGACCGGAAATACCTGGGGGACCAGAATTAGGAGAGGAGAAAAGCAGGCAATGGGGTGGGAGGCAGGAAATGAAAGAAAAGAAAGAAAGAAAGAAAGAAAGAAAGAAAGAAAGAAAGAAAGAAAGAAAGAAAGAAAGAAAGAAAGAAAGAAAGAAAGAAAGAAAGAAAGAAAGAAAGAAAGAAAGAAAGAACTGTCACTCATCACCAGTAAAACAAATAGATTCCCTATACTGACACATTCAACAAAGTGGTTCCAGGTCAGGGTCCACGGGTGAGAGATCAGCTCAAGCACTTGCACAGTCATACAGTAGTCTGGAAGTGGTCATGTGACAGAGGTCATGGCCCTCACTCAGTTACACTTCAATCTGGACGTGGGTTGGGGTCAGGGTCGGGAGGTCAGTTAAAGTCACACTTGAGTCTGGAAAGTGGTCAGGGGTTGGAAGTGGGGTTGGGAAATTAACTCAGACACTCACACAGTCACACTTTGGTCTGGGCAGTGGTCCCCAAAGGTTCCCCCTTGCTCCTTGAAGATGATGAGGTTCCAAACAGCCAGGAATGTGTCCTCAGGAACATGGAAGTGGAAGAGCTCGGTGCTGGCAAAGGAGCGGAAAGGACTCAGCTTGCGGGGTGAGCAGGTGGAGTAATCAGTCAGGAAAAGGCCTCCTGGGAAGCAGGAGAGAGAGAAAGGAGCAGGGCAGGACAGAGGGCATTTCCATTAAGCAACAGGCATGCCAGTCTTCCTCACCAATAGCACCAACTCCACAAATGCTCTCCTCTGAGCCAGGAACTGGGTTTCAGGCTGCAGATCTGAAACCTAGCCATCATCTGGTTTAATCCTTATGTTAATCTTATTTAAAAGAAAAAAAAAACCCTCCTTTTACAGATAAGGAAATTGAGGCTCAAACCTAGACCAAACTGAGGCTGGAAACCTAGCTCTAAGTCCAAAACTAAGACCCTTTCTTTGACTTCACGGCTGCCCCCTCACATAGGAGCCATTTTCTCCACTTACCAAACCTAAAAAAAAACAGATGTGTGGAAGGTGTGTGTGTGTGTGTGTGTGTGTGTGTGTATTTTGGCATGGGGTCTTAAGCCACTGAGCAGGCTGGAACTCCACCTGTGGGGCTTGGGAGTCAGCATGGAACTGTGTAACTTCCTTGTTGATTTTCTTCCCCTTTCTGTTCCCCTGTGGTTAGAAGCAGTAAAAACCCTCAGCAGCCTCACAAGCGCTGCCTGTATACTGGCTCAGGGCAAGAGAGGGGAGGGGAAAGTGTGGTACGGCCGCCAGGGGCCTGCTTGGGTGGCAACAGCAAGGACAGGAGCTGGCAGGCCACCATGAGAGTCCCCAGGAAAGGAGAGTCATCAGGCCTCCCAGGTCAGAATGCACAGCTAGTAGGTGGGGGCCAGGGGAATGCTCCCCCAAAGGGAGGCCCAGTGAGGCAGTGAGTTAGTGACCCAGTGGATTTCAAGCCCCTTGGGAATATTCAGAGCAGGCCGAGTTGGGAGGTGGGGAGGAAGTGGTCATCCCTCATTAAAATGCCAAGATACTTGATCATGGTTGTCAGGAGCAGAGCCAAGGTGAGCAGAAGTTGTGTCAGCAGCTAGCCAGGCAAGGGACTAGAACAGCTGTCACAGTGGAGGCAACCAGTAGCGGACAGGGGAAGAGCGTCCCAAACGACAGGCAAGGTCTCTCAAAGTAAATCTCTGGAGAATCTGACTGCTCTGGAGACTTCGGACCAACCAGAAAAGAAGCCCAAGATGACACCTCCAGGACAGGTGAGAAGGTGGGGAACTCGGCAGCTTCAGGACAGACCCGGGGCTGGGATAAGGACTACTCTGGAGGGGCATTTTCAGCCAAGCAGGAAATACCCTCAGGGCTAACCTAGTCCAATCATCTCCCTCTCTGGAGATGGGAGAGATTAACTCCAAAAATGAGGTGTTTTTGAAATAACAAAGAAAGGGAAGAGTAGGCTGCTGAAGGAGGAACACTGAACCAGAGCAACCCCAGGAGTCACCCCAGAGAGCTGCCCTACATAGGTGGGGGCCATTGGAGGCCATGGTTACACTCAAGGACTAGTCTGTCCAGTTCAGACCACATGATCAGTCTCATCTGTCAGGAAGGAAAACCTGTCATCTTGCAAGCTGAGCACTGCCCAGGAACCCAGAGAGGCTACCAGTGCAGCATTCAGAGAGTGATAGAGATGCAGCTGAGAGGGATAAAGGGAAATGGAACCGACTGATGGGGGAGACAGGTTTCCTAGGAACCCTAGCGTGCTAAGTAGGAGGCAGAAGGCTAAGAGGTGAACAGCCTGGATACTATTGTTAGAAGAAATCAGAACTCTAGTGCACCTTCTGCTGGGGTTAGGGAAGGGCTGATCCTCCTCAAAGCTGGCACCAGGGATGGGTCATCTGATCAACCATTGCTACTGTTAGGAGAAATGTTGGTCAGTCCCTTGGTGCAGACCCTCAGATGAGGGCTAGTGGTGAAAAGCAGCTTAATGACCTCTGGGAAACATGGACAGACAAGCACAAAGATCCTTGTAATTCAAAGGACCACAGTATAGCCTGGAGAACTGGAGAACTAGCTAAGCCATCCCCACAGTGGCCAGGGGCTACAGAGGTCACAGAATAGGCCGGTGAGATAAAGGAGTGAGCAGCAGCTGGGAATGCTAGGAGGAACTTGGAAGAAGTTCTGAGGGCAGATGCTTGAGAAAGGGTCCACAGCCCCATTCACTCCAAACTTTGGTTTGCGGTTTGAACAGGGCCTACCAGAGCTGTGTCCAGAGGAAGCATGAGTAAGGCCCTTACCGAGTTCAGATGAACTTATTCTGGATTCCCCAATATTTCTATGATGAAGCTAGGGTAATTCCAACCATCACCCACCCCATACATACACACACACACACACACACACACACACACACACACACACACACACACACAGACACAGGCTGAGGCTGGCCCTGCTAGTAACAGCACTAGGTAGAATAAAAGCCCATCTTTTTGAATAGCAAGGCATGGTGGGTCCTCAACTAAGCCCAAGGAAAAGATCCAAGGATCAGGAGTGGGACCACTAGACCCAAGAGACAACTTCCATTCCTGAAATGAAACCGAAGCAACCGATAAGCACTGTGCAGCCCTGTGCCATGATGGTCCTATGACAATGCCAGCCTCTCCTCAGACAAAACCCATCACCACCATTAGGTCACAGAGCACCCTGTACTTTGGTCCAAAATTGCCAAGGCATTCACTATTAACAGCACTAAAGGCAGCCCTGCCTCCATTTGGGCGTATTGGTACTCTTTTCCAACTTCATTACAATTCTCCCCAAAGCACCTGAACCCGCTTCTGGGCAACAGTGTTTTTATCCACAACTTTCAGCTGTATATGCTCTGTGGCTGTCAGTCACCCTGCTCCCCTCAACAGCCCAATGCTTGCTCAACGGGCGCACGAAGAAGCCATGATGGCAGAGGATGGAAGCTAGGAACTTGGCCCAACAGCATAAACTCCCCCTTACCAAAACTGAAAACCTGACTGGCTACTGCCTCTACCCAGTGCCCAACTTGCCAGCAGCAGTAATCAACACAGAGTGCCTCTACGGCTCCTTCCTTCAAAGGCACTGGTTGGGGGTGGATGGATAACTTACGTTCATTATGGGAGACACCCAACATTGCCCTCACCCTTGGAACTGCTGAGAATTCACAGCTTCAGTGATCTGTCCATATGAGGATCAGGCAGAGCTGAAGAGGAATGTACATGGGCCACAACATGTCCACTCCCCTTCATACCATAACACAGGCGCTCAGAAGATACACTGGCTCACATGCACCCCACACACATGGATGTGTCTACACTCTCCAACACACAAGCATGTACACATGCTGCCAGCCTCCCCACAATCCCTCAGTTACACACATAGACACATAAATGACCAGACATCTCTGCAGGGGCTGTGACCTTTCACGTGCATTCATCTCCTTAAGTCTGTACACTGAATCAGGCCCCCAGAGCTCACTGATACCCACTCTCCACCCCCAGCTGCTCTGTTGGCTGTTATTTCCAAAGACTCCATCGGGCACATCTCCATCCTATCTAGAGTGACACCCACCAGAGGTGGCTACAGACTTGGGCCATGAAGACTACAGTCACTTCATGATGGAGCCATCTTCATGACACATCCCCTAGACCAGGACACCCCCTCCTCCTCCCACATTCCACCCATTAAAAAATTGCATCTCTCACTCTTCTGTCCAAGTCACTTCCCCACCGGAGGGTGGCCCTTGGCTGACGCCTGGCAAATAAGGAACAGTTTGTGGATAAAGCCCCCTTGTGGGCAGACCGGGGAGAAGGGAGGTTATGCTTTGAGCCTTTCCCCACTTGGGTCTGTTTTTCTATTAAGTATACATTGCAGTGGATTAAAAAAAAAAAAAAACACTAGTATGAGATAGGAATTAGGAAACCTTTTTTCTAGCCCCAGCACACTGCCATTCACAAGCTGTCTGACCTTGGACAAATTGCTCCCTCCCTGAGCCTCAGTTTCCCCATCTGTAAAATAGCCTCCGAGTTTCAGCCCTGCTCTAAAAGTATCAGGAATTATTCCTAGGCAAATCAATCTTCTTTGGAACAAGAATCACTACAAGAAGAAAACTCATTATAATGGCAACTAATCCATATTCATCTATTTGCTACATATTTAAAACTCTTCTTCATGCCGTTTGAATGCATGCCCAATATCTCAAAGGTTTAGGCTATATATTCCCACACTGCTCTAGGGGCTTCTGGAGTGGGACTGTCTCTCCCCCATCAAACTTTGTGAGCAGGAGCAAAGCCCCCAGCATTTCCCTGGAAAAGCAAGAGTCAAAGTGGGGTCAGGACAGACACCAGAAAAAATCTTGGAGTCTCTGTGCTAGAAACTATAAGCCACCTGCTGAGCCTCAAACCCAATTAATTACCACTCTTTTGACCCCGCCAATCCCTGTTGGGTAAGACCTCTCTACTCTCTATTTCTCCCACTTGCTCCACAATGATCTAATTCCCCAGGTCCCACCTCTCCTGAATCTCTCCAGCCCACCCCTCCCTGCCGGAACCCCATTCCTGCCTCAATCTTCCCTGCTTCTGCACTCACCAGCCCCTGGGCCAAGGGCAGAGAACAGCAACAGCAGCAATAGGGCTGGAGGCAGCTGAAACCCAGACTTGAGTACAGGCTGGGAGAGGGGCAGAGTATGAGAGATGGGGGGGACTAGAGGCAGAGACTTGGGTAAACACAGAGATGAGGGCAAAGGCTGAGATAATGGGTTGGGCTGGGCTGGACACTGGGGCTTGAACAAGGGCAGGGAGTGGGATGGAAGAAGGGGCTGTGATGGGGACTGCAGCAAGGGACGGGGTTGAGCCAGGGCCTTAAGCAAACACTGGGAACGGGGTTGGGACAGGGCCTGGGCTGGGATTTGTGACAGGGGGTGGAACGAGGGCCGAGGCCGGGATGGGGGCCAGGCCAAGGGCAGGGACTGAAAGGGGGTCCTGGATGGGGACCCAGGCAGGGGCTGGGGCCGATTTGGGAAGCGGGGCGAGGGCGGGGCTGGGGGCCAAGGCGGGGATTGGGATAGGACGAGGGGCCGGGACAAGGGCTGGGCCATGGCCCGGGGCGGGGGCGGGGCCGGACAGGCCAGCGCGGGGCGCTCGCAGAGCTGACCCGCGACTCCGCTCCCCACCCCCGGGGGGTGGCCTCCGGTGTCCTCGCGGGCCCGGGGCGGGGGCCGGGGACCTGGGTGGGAGTTCAGGCCTGGGCGACTCCGGGCTGCGCTGAACCGGCGATAACCAGGCCCCGCGGCGGCGGCCTCGGCTTGACGTCAGCGTGGCGCCCCGCCCCCCAGCCGGCTCGATTGGTCCCTGTCAGTAAAGCCCGCCTCCGCCCTACTCTATTGGTCCCCAACTTAGTCCTGCTGGGCTTCGAGGACACACAGACTCCGCCCCCGCCCCAGCTACCCGAGACCCTGCCTTTCTCACCCCAAGCACAGAGCCCGAGGTCCCCTCAGATCCTCACAGCCCCCAACGACCGCCCCACAGATGTCTCAAAGGAGCCCTATCCTCACAATCCCAGACTCCCCCGGATGTATGCACAGATCTCCGCAGATCCTACCTAGACACTCACAGAGATCCCGCAACACACACCCCACTTTTCAGAAGTAAACCCTCTGGGCTCGCCCCTTCGAGGCCCAATGCAAGCCCCTCAGGAGACCTCACCCACCGGGGAGGTGACCAGACCGCCGTTGCCACGGAAACTACTAGGCGTTCCGGTTGCCCTGGTGACCGGCGCCTACTCTCCTGGCCCGGGTTCCGTAGGCTTCAGTCAAGACCCTCCCTCATCTGCCCTAGACCCCTTGTCCCTACCCACTTCCCCAGGTCATGCCAGAGCTCCTTTGCGAAGTTCTGCAGATGTCCAACTCCCCTCCCCAGATAGCAGACTTTCAGGCAAGGCATTTCAACACTCAGCGCCTGCAGCTGGGGCACATCCACAACCAAGAGCCTTTCCTCCCTGAGGATCAACACCTCCCCCTGCCATCCTAAGTCAAGGTCTTGACCTAAGGACTTGTAACAACCAAGCCAAAGCCCAGAGGTAGGTAGTTTCTCCAACGGCCCTTCCCCTCTTCCCCCAAGACCTCTGTCTTTCTCCCACCCCTCAGTCCCTTCACATTCTGTACTTCTTGTTGTTGTTGTTGTTGTTGTTGTTGTTGTTGTTGTTGTTGTTGTTTGAGACAGAGTCTCTCTCTGTCCCCCAGGCTGGAGTGCAGTGGTGTGATCTGGGCTCACTGCAACCTCCACCTCCCAGGTTCAAGTGATTTGTTTGCTTCAGCCTCCCTAGTAGCTGGGACTACAGGCACCTGCCACCATGCCCAGCTAATTTTTGTATTTTTAGTAGAGACTGGGTTTCACTATGTTGGCCAGGCTGGTCTCGAACTTCTGACCTCAAGTGATCCACCCACCTTGGCCTCCCAAATTCTGGGATTACTGGCATGAGCCACCCATGCCTGGCCCACATTCTGTACTTTTCATCCTTACTCTCCTCCTCCACCCAATTTCCTCCTCTTTCCCCTTCCTCACCTCCCATCCTCTGGTTCTCCACCCTTAGGCCCCTTTTCTCTCTAGCTGGCTCTGGTCATCTTCCTCCCTGTAATCCTACCTCTGCCCCTAATTCCCTTCCCAAACGTCCCCTTCAAAAAGGCTCTGATGAGTTTAAGGAGTGATATATCTAGTGTCTCTGGAACATGGGGGGAAAGTAGGGAGCACAGAAAGTTAAGGCAGGAATCCTCAGGCTGTGTTGAAAATGATGACAGGCCTTGAATGCCGGGGCCAAGAAATTTGGACTTAATCCTTTAGATTGAGTCATGGAATGTTTTTAAGCCACAAAGTGCCAGTGTTGGGTTTGCACTTTAGAAAGATCCTGATTGGGTCAGGAAGGAGGACTACATCCTTGCGGGATAAATTAGGTATATCCCTCTCCCCACAGTATCCTAGACTCACCCCAGAACAACATCAATTTATTTGTATTGCCATTGTTGGTTAATCCATCTCTCTCCCAGACTCAACTCAATCTAGAGCTTAGCACAGCAGCTCAGTAAAAGCATCAGATTAGGCTCTTTGTAAAAGTGTAAGTTACATAAATCCATGAAAGAATGGGTGAATGGATTAAAATGCTGTGGATGGAAGTAGAGGGGCAAAGTTATTACACAAAGGCTGAAGATGATGAGAACTTGAATAAAATTGGAAGGGAGAGAATGCATTTGGGGAATATTTAGAAGATAGGAAATAGAGTTATTGGTGCCTATTTGAAGAGGGAGTCTAAGGGAAAGGTAGAAGACTAGGATAATTCCCAAAGTTCAGTTTTGCTGCCTGTGGAAACACTCAGTTAGAAATGACCAGCAGGGGCCAAGCACGGTGGCTCACTCCTATAATCTCAGCACTTTGGGAGGCCAAGCGGGGCAGATCACCTGAGGTCAGGAGTTCAAGACCAGCGTGACCAACATGGTGAAACCCCGTCTCTACTAAAAATACAAAAATTAGCCGGGCATGGTGGCATACGCCTGTAATTCCAGCTACTCGGGAGGCTGAGGCAGGAGAATCACTTGAACCCATGAGGCAGAGGTTGCGGTGAACCGAGACTGCGCCACTGCACTCCAGTCTGGGCAACAGAGCGAGACTCCATCACAAAAAGAGAAGAGAAGAGAAGGCCAGCAGGCAGGTGGGTATAAGTGTGAAGCACAGAGGTTGAAAAAGGTCTGAGCTAGAAATATGAATTTAGGAGTCATGGATACACAACTGGAAGTAGTTGAAGCTTTGAACATGAATGACATCATTAAGGGAGGAGGATGTGTGTGGTGCCTAGACAAAACCAGGCTGCATGCAGTGTTTTGCCTTATGTGACATAGCATTCCCCTGCACTCTCAGGAGCCAACCCCAACTTTGGCTTGGTATTGCCAGTCTCTAGAACTCCATGGTCTGACCTCCAGGGTTTTAAGATATGCCAAGGACCCTGCTCTTGGACTGGCCAAATGGTGGTGTTCAGACTCCCTACTGGGACATGGTTCTCTGCTACCATCTACTGATGGGATTCTAACTACTTCAGTCTTTCAATCTTTAAGTTCCAGCTCCCTAACAAGCCACAGCAGCATGCCATATGAGGTCTGGACACATGGGTGAACCTCTTGGCATCACACTCTAGGACCCAGAGTTCATGTTGTTTTCCTCTTACATCTCAGCTGTACTGATAACCTTATCCAAATTCCATAATGCACTGCAAACCCTGGGCTCTGCCCTGACTTGCAGGCCCTCTATTTCCAACCTAATGAAGCCTGTACCCTGTTCTACCACTAGATGGAAGCAGATGAGATCATAGAAGAGCCTCATACCACCATGGATGCAGAGGAGCACCCCCCTTCAAAGGACCCCTCTGCTGAGGACTTACAGGAGAACCATATCTCTGAAAGCTTCTTGGAGCCTTCCACCTCTGAGACCCCCTTAGAGCCCCATACCTCTGCATCCCCTTTGGTGCCATCCCCTTCCCAGATCCCCTTAGAGGCCCATTCCCCTGAAACCCGTCAGGAGCCTTCCATCTCTGATACTCCTTCAGAGACCCCTACCTATGAGGCTTCATTGTATAGTCCCACCTCAGTGGTGCCAGAGAAACACCTTACTCTTCCTCCCCAATCACGAGACTATGTCTCTCTGTCTTCTTCTGATACTCTGAAGGAAGACCTCCCCTCTGAGTCTTCTTCCAATGAGGTCCCATGGACAAGGAGGTCTACCCATCTCTCTGAATCTGAGAGCCTTCCAGAACACTCTTTTTCAGGCCCTTCAGCCCAGGTCCAAGTGGACACATCCGAAAAGCAGGAGGAAGAAGCAGGAGAGGTTGAAAATGGAGTAGATGCCAGTGACAGCACTGCTCACACAGCCCAACCTGGACACCAACTAGGCAAGAAGAAGAAGAAAGGAGTTAGCTGTAATTGCACCTGTCCTCTCCCCTGTCCTGTTCTCACTACTATTCACTGTCCTTGACTTGCCCCAGGAGGAGGAGACTGGGTTACTCTTGGACATGGCCCCTTCTCTCAGTTTGAGGGCCTTCTCACTTCCCCCTGGTTACTCATCCCCTCCCATCCTAGGTAACACAGCCCGCCCAGTGTTCCCTGCTAAGCAGACAGAGCTGGTGGAAGTGGCTAAGGCAATGCATAGAGAGGGGTTTGGTGCTCAGGTGAACAATCTTTTCCAGTGGGAGAAGGATGCAGCCCTGAATGCCATCCAGACAGGTAAGACCATGTGGCCTTTCAGAGGCCTGTGACAGGCCCGTGGGCATCCTCTAATCCAAAAGATCTGGGAACCTGAACATTCAGCAGATAGCTTCCCCTTTTGGAAATGGCTATACCACCTGCCTGGAAAAGGAGCAGGCAAGTGGGCCAAGGAATACAAGGGTGGATGTAGACAAAAAGTGGGGAGATTCATATAAAGCCCAGGTAGAGACAGGTAGCTGAACTAAAATTATTAAAAACAGAAGGGTCATGGCCCACCCCAGATATAGGGCCCAGAGAGCCTACAGACCCTAAAGCAGAGATGGCCCAGGACCCTGGACAGTCCCCAGGAGACTTGCTGTTCTGACATGATAAAGGCCTTAGTCCCTTTGGTGGAACTCCATTAAAAGGCTGTCACCCCTGCATGCTAGGCCCATGTTGAGTACCCAAAAGCTTTGAGTTCTGTTACCAAAGGGGAGACCTGTGTCCTCTGGCCCTGCTGATTCCAAGCCTCAGCCTTGACAGTCCTGTTAGTGGCATGCTGCGCACAGATGAACTTGTAAAAACATGCCATCCTGTGCATGAGCATGTCTACCTGTGTTATGGAAATTCATATCTATAAGAGGGCCACCCTGACCTGCTATAAGGATTCTGGTCTTTCTAGACTGAATTCAATAGATGTTATGACATTTATTTTGGTCCTTCATACTTCCTTTCCCTTTATGATGGGAATAGAGCTATGATGACACGCCTAATACATAAAGACAGCCAGGTAATTCTAAATGCTTATCCGTCCTCCATGAAATTTACTTTCCCCTTTCCCATGCAGGGAACTCCACCTCCCCACCTTTGCCATCCCACCCCACCGCCAACTTTGTTTGCTTATATTAACATATTCGGTTACTCTTATTTTCTTGCAAATTCTGGCTGGCAAGGTGGCTCACATCTGTAATCCCAAAACTTTGGGAGGCTGAGGCAGGAGGATCACTTAATTGCCCAGGAGTTAGAGACCAGCCAGGACAAGACAGTGAGACCCTATCTCTACAAAAATAAAATAAAATAATCCAGACATAGTGGTGCACACCTGTAGCCCCAGCTACTTAGTAGGCTGAGGTGGGCAGATTACTTGAGCCCAGGAGGTCAAGGCTGCAGTGAGCCGTGATTGTGCCAGTATATTCCAGCCTGGGTGACAGAATGTCTCAAAAAAAAAAAAATGCAGGATGTGTTCAGTCCTTTTATTCCCCTTCTCAGAACCTCCTGGCTACTCCCCACTCCTCAAGGCCACTGTATTTCTTTTTCTTCTTCAAATTGAACTTCTTCATCTTCCTATTTAAACAGGAAGTTTTATAAAGAAATTCGTGTCATTCAACCCTGAACAATTATATTTGAGGTCCCCTCCTAACAGTGGGGATGTTGAATCCTGGGTAGTCCATAACAGTATATGTGATGTGTACAGAAATATCAAGTGTAACCTTTGTTTTTATTCATTCAACAAACATTTATTGAGCACCAACTATGTGCCAGGCATTGAGCTAGCTATGGAAGTGGTAATGCTGGTGGGGGTTCAAAGACAAAATACTTCGCACTCTAATGAGAGATACCAATAAGTACAAGGTCAATTATAATTCACTCTAATAATTGCTATAATCAAGGTTATCCTAGACTGCTGCATGAGCAGAAAAAAAAGGGGGCATCTTATCTGGAGTGCTTGAGGAATAATAAGCCTTGGAGGGAATGACTTCTCAGCTGATATCTGTAAGATGAGTAAGAAGAGGTGGCCAAGTAAAGAGTGCTGTAAGATGAGACATGACAGGGCAAGGCACAGCAGGAATCTATAGCAATGCACTATGCCTGATGCATAGAGTGGTGGGGAGAAGAGCCAGCTCTGCTCTAGAAGGGCAGAATTGTGCAGGAATTTCTGTGCCAAGCTAAAAGCTAGAATTATATCCCGAGGGCAACTGAGAGTCACTAGAAGGTTTTAAGTAGGACAATAACATGAATAGATTTCTGTTTCTGCAAGATCACTCTGGCAATAGGATAGACCGGAGAAAGGATCTCTACTAAAAATACAAAAAATTAGCCAGGTGTGGTGGTGGGCACCTGTAATCCCAGCTACTTGGGAGGCTGAGGCAGGAGAATTGCTTGAACCCAGGAGGTGGAGGTTGCAGTGAGCCGAGGTTGCACCACTGCACTCCAGCCTGGGCGACAGAGCGAGACTGTCAAAAAAGAAAGAAAAGAAAAAAGAAAAGAGAAGAGAAGAGAAAAGAAAGGAAAAGAAAAGAAAAGCTAACAAAGCGAAACTGACCATTGGAACAGTGGATGTATAGGATAAGAGAGAGGGAAATGCCTGGAATGCCACCTAAGTTTTTGGCATAAGTAAGTGGTAAGATGATGGTGCCATTAACTGAATGCCTAGGAAAGGGTAGATGCTTGGTAGGCATGTGTCGGATGAACAGAGGACAAAGGATGAGAGCCAGGTTTGGAGGGAATAATTGGGCATAAGACATTTGAAGTGCTTATGAAACATGCTGGCCCAAGAGTCTAGTAGACAGCTGGCTATATGGGTCTGAAGCTCAGGAGAGAGGGCTAGGCTGGAGACATTGTTCCTGTAAAGACAGCTGTGTGTTTTATGGGGACATACTATGCATAAAGAGATGTCATCATGCAAATGTGATTATGTGATTGTGGAACTGGACTGTGTTAGACAGAATCAAAATGGCATCCCAAATAATGTCTCCTCCCCTGCCAGGCCTCATCCACCCACAACAGGAAGGGAGTTTGGAATCAGGACAGAGAGTAGAGGGTCCCACTGGAATCCACAGCCACTTTCCAATTGTCCCACTTTAAGAGCACTACACTTGTAACAGAATCTGAAGTATAGTTGCCAGTCTCCCTGTTCAAACTCCAGTCTTCATCTGAATGCTGGGCACTGATTCCTACACTAGTGGTTGGACTTGACTCCCCCCCAGCTCTCTGAGCAGGCCTTGATCTACGGGCCTCACCTCCTGCTTTTTTAATGTATCCTGCTACTCCAGACAGAATTCAGAACTCCTCTAGTGGAATCCTGGCTCCCGCCCACCTGCATTGTGACTGCCTATACCCTGCTCTCTCAACAAAGCCTCCCCGGTGTAAGAGGGCGCTGGCACTACAGGCAATCAGCATCAAGACAGAAGCAGCAAAGCCAAAAGCCACATCTAGACAGGCTTTAGATCCTGACAGACTATGGGTAAGACAAGAAAACTTAATCGGAGGAACGGAATTGTGAATTGTGGCCCTGACCACAGTCAAAGACCAGATGATGCCACTCTCCTTATTCATGTTATGGAACCTCAGGGTTATGCCTGAATACTGGCTCTCTCTTCCTCTTGAAGGAATGAGCTCATTTGTCTAATCAGGCAATCTACGTTCTCTCAGCCACCATTTTGTGCCAGGCCTTGTGCTAGGATGAGAGATGTGGGTGAAAAGACAGCTCCCTTGAAGAACTCATGGACTAATAGGAATACAAGGGAATGGTCTATTATAATGCACTGTACTGCGACAGAAGTAGCACAAGGAGCTATGGATGGCAATAGGAGGGACCCAGACAGACAGGGGAAGTCAGGGACCCCTTTTTGGTGGAGGTGACATTTCAGTTGAGCCTTTAATTGGGACTAAGAATCCTACACCTGGAGGTCCCACTCCATGGGGCCTCATACAGGATTCTTAGCTAGAAGTTGGGGTACTCTCAGCTCTCCTGGAGAATGAGAAAATCTGAATTGGAGGTGCCATCTGGTTATCCTCCCTCAGTTGCACAGCACCACCCTCACCTCAAGACTGGTCACGAAGCCAGGGATTCAGACCTCACTGGTGAACACCAGCTCTCGAGGGTTGTGACCTCTTGCTGGTGCCTACTCTCAGGGACACTTCTTAGCCTCACTTTCCTTTCCAAGCCTCCTTGCTTAGCTTCACAATGTATAATTTTTGGTCTTCACCGCTCATGACTGCTACCTACCCCTTTCTCCTGACCCTTGAAGAACCTTTGGCAGCCCTTCTTAGGTACAGAGAGAGCATTGGTACAATAGCACCATGAACACAGCGGGAGGTATTAAGGTACCAACCTGGAGACGTGAGAGGAAGCCCTCCTCCTACCTTCCAGCACCAGAGCAATCCAACCTCCTCCTCCTCTTCAGGACCTTCAATAACTACGCTCCTTAGGAGCCAATCCCATGGTCTGTACATCTGGCCAATCATCTTCCCTTTCCTTCACCTTAGACACTTCAAGAAAACAAATCAAAGTTGGGCTTTAGTGGGATGAGGAGAGGAGATGAGAATCCCCATGGTCACGGAGAACTCAGTGAGATTCATGTTTCATCTTCAAACAAAATTTCATCTATAATCTTCCTGCTCAGAAACCAAAGACTCTCTTGAGTCATCTCTGGCAGGCTGACAGAGATGGAGTAGATCCTGGGTAGGAAGAGAACTGAAGACACTTGTGGGGTAATGAGAAAACCCTGAGGAAAAAGAAAATCTAAGGGGTAGAGGTGAGGACTTCCTGGTGGAGATAAAGATACCTGGGGGTGGGGAGAGGTAAGTTCCCCCCACCCCCTCACCTCCCTCAAGGGATAGGTAAGAACACTTCGGGGGAGCTTAGAATTTTTTTACTTCTCACTTTTCCTTTTTAATCCTGCACACCTAGGTCTCTACATTGGCTGGCGCTGCCCCCATTACCTGTGGGACTGTTTCCGGATTGGGGATGAGTCCAGATGCTTTTGTGGACACTTGTTGAGAGAGCACCGGATCATCTCAGGTAGGGGAGAACTGACCAGCCCCTCTCGAGTGTGGAGGAATAACTGTACTCTGTCATGTCTTGGGAAGTATGAGAGAGAGCATGTGGCCAGGCACGGTGGCTCACCCCTGTAATCCCAGCACTTTGGGAGGCGGAGGTGGGTGGATCAAAAGGTCAGGAGATCGAGACCATCCTGGCTAACACAGTGAAACCCCGTCTCTACTAAAAAAATAAATAAATAAATACAAAAAATTAGTTGGGCATGGTGGCACGTGCCTGTAGTCCCAGCTACTCAGGAGGCTGAGGCAGGAGAGTCACTTGAAACCGGGAGGCAGAAGTTGCAGTGAACTGAGATCATGCCACTGCACTCCAGCCTGGGCGACAGAGCAAAACTCCATCTCAAAAAAAAAAAAAAAAAAAAAAGCATGTCTGCTTTTTAGGGGGTGGTGGGGATGGAGGATGGGGTTGGCATGAGAAGGCAAGGTCCTATCAGATTAACCCTACCATCCATCCCCAATCCCACAGACATATCGGTGCCCTGCAAGGTAAGCCAGTGCCGCTGCTTCATGTTCTGCTTTATCCCATCACGCCCAGAGGAGGTGGGTGAGTTCTGGCTCAAGAGACGGGCCACCTTTGACCCCAAGGCCTGGAGGGCCCAATGTCGCTGCAAACACAGCCACGAAGAACATGCAGCCACTGGGCCCCATCCCTGCAGGCATCATGGTAACTTCTAGGGCAAGAGGCGTACTGGGAGCAGGGTAGGTGAGGATAGGAGGTAGTCTGGGGATAATGATGGGGAGCGGGTATGAGAGCCTTGGGCATGCGGTCACCGAGGAAGAGATGACAATGTGGTCAGCTCCTGGGGATACCACCATTTCCTAAACTCTTCTTGGCTGCACTTTTGCCCCAGGCTGTTGCTGCAGCTGCTTTGAGTCTAATTTCCTCTGTGCGGCCTGTGACCGGCGCTGGGAGGAACACGAGACTTTCTTTGAGACCCAGAAGACCCGGCGACGAGGAGGGAGGCCTCACGGTGAGGCAGAAACCTGGGACAGGGGGCCATTCCAGGGTCTGTAGTCAGAAGGCCAGGCAGGAAGGCACTCCCATCCTCAACCATCCCCTCCAGGACTAGCGCACTCCCTCAGCCCACCTCCCCACCACCCACCTACCTGCGTCCCACATCTGCACTGGTTTTCACCCCCAAGAGCAGACTATGTACCTTTTGCAGAGATGCCTGTGCTCCGAGAAGCCATCCTCAGCAACTCTGACTTCGAGGCCCTGCAGATACAGGGGCCCTCTGGCCTTCCCAGCTCCCACCCTAGTCCCCCAGGGCTCCCTGGCTCACGCAGTCTCCAGCCTGGCCTCCCTTCTGACCCCCATACCTGACCCTTCCACCTCTGCTCTTCCCTCCTCCAGGGACAGACACTGTCAGCAACTGGCACAGGCCTTTGTGAGTCTGGCCCAGATCAGCAATAAAAGAGGAGTCATTGGAACCTGACTTGGCTCTATATGGGGCAGATAGATCCCAGCCCAGGGAGAGACTGCCTGATAACTTAGAGTTGACACCTATTAGGCACAGCAGAAAGCCCGGATCTGGCCATCTGCCTCCATCACACCCACATTCAAGCTGCCTGCTTGAAGAAAAGTGGTTTCAAGGAAGCCAGGAAGGGAGGAAGTTTCAAGAAGGATAGAGTGGGAAGTGATGTTAGATGCAGTTGGGGCACCAATAAGATAAAGACTGAAAAGTGTCCATTGGGTTTTGCAATTAGAAGATCTTTGGGAACATCGGAGAGTGCAGTTTCACACTGGTGCAGTGGAGGCAGGAGTCAAACAGCAGTGAGTTTCAAGGAGTCTCTTAAAGAAGCTTGGATATAAAGTACAAAAGAAAAGTCAGACAAGATCCAGAGGGAGTTGTGGAGTCAAGGAAGCACTTTTGTAGGAAGGAAAAGAGAAAGAGGCCAGTAGACTAAAGGACCTTGAAGGACCCAGAAGAGAGAGAAGAGATGCCTGGTGAGACAAGATCCCAGATATGGAGGAAAGGGATGAGGTCAAAGTGGAGGTGAAGGGATTTGCTCTGGACAGGAGAAACACCACTTCCTATGAACAAGAGGAAGGAAGAGGATGGAGCCTTCCTAGAGTTTCAGGGAACAAGAACCTGTGGAAGTTCCCCTCTGATGGCTTCTATATGCCCTGTGAAGTAGGAGATAAGGCCAATGGCTGGGGTCCAGTGGGAGAGGGATAAAAGTAGGGAGCAGGAGACAAGAAGAGGAAGGGGAAGGTTTGGGAAGGCTAATATAGGGAACTGGAGAAAAACCTGATCAGTGGGTAGTTCAGGATTCGGGCACGGTTGGAAGTGAGAACCTAGTTAGAGAAGCATAGAAGCCAAATATTTAATGGGTTGATGATGTGAGGGTGTCAGGGAGGAAGATCAGGAAAACTAAGCAAAAGAAGGCATGAGGATGTGAAGGGAGCATACGGTACCAATAGGGAAAGAAAGTGATGCCAGGAGGCAAATGACAGATTGAAAAAGGGAGCAGTCAAAGGAAGAGAAGTCTCTAATGAGGTACAGTAGCAGACGCAGGGGCAGGGGTTGGAGTACAAGAGACAGTGTTCAGAGGCTGCAGAGCATAACATCTTTCAGATGAGGACAAGTGAAGGTGATAAGTGCTTGAAGTAGAGAAGACTGTAGGCCAACGATCAAAATCAGTGAATGTGGAAAGTGACTAGGAAGTCCATAGGTTCTTATGGGATTAGGAGATTCTAACACTAATGGGCTCTGTGACCCCAGGCAAGTCACTGTCCCTCTTTAGGCTGAGTTTCTGGACCTGTAAAACAGGAATAACCTCTGTGTTGCCTGCTTTCTATGAGAACCAAAGAAATAACTAATTTCAAAGTGCTTTGTATCCACCTACCCTCCAGACTGGCTTCCTTCCTCTTCCTAGATCCCAGATCCACTTATCTCTCGCCCTTCTCCAGGGCAACTCTAGGGTCTCCCAGTGTCCCAGAGGCACCACAGAGAACTGTAACCTCTGGGGCCCAGAGAAGAGGCCATTCTACATTTCCTCACAATTAGGGGGGCCATCTGTTCCTTCAAGGGAAGGAATGCAATCTGGACTGCTAGGATCCCTGGGGAAAATCACAGAATCAAATGTCTGCCCTTTAGAGGAGAAAGGATTTTCTAACAATAATATAGCTATACAAAAGAGATTGTACTATCTCTAGAAGCAGAGTTCCCCGACAGTGGTTATACGCCCCATGATAACCATTCACCTAAAACTAATTCAACTAATAGTCAACAATAGAGTTAGGATTACTATGATAAACTCATTGAAGGAAATAATAAGCGGCCAATACAAATTATATTTACATAGACTGTAAAAATATGAAAAACTGATTACACATGGGTTAGTATCATATGCAATACATATTATTACATATCATGAAAAAAATGACAGGAAACGCCAAATGTTATTCATTCAACAATTACTGACCACCTATATGTATCATGCCATGTGTTTAAAAAAACAGAGAAAAAGAAAAACCAAAGAAACAGTGGTAACTTGTCCCATGTGGTATCAGACTAAAATTTACCTAGTGTCTGAGAATATTAGTATTTTGTGACCCCACGTTTCTTATGTCAAAAATATATATTCCAGCAGTGCAAATCTGACTTATTGAAAACGTCAGGCACTGGCTAGGCGCGGTGGCTCATACCTGTAATCCCAGCACCTTGGGAGGCCAAGGCAGGAGGATCACGAGGTCAGGAGATCGAGACCATCCTGGCTAACACGGTGAAACCCCGTCTCTACTAAAAATACAAAAAATTAGCCGGGCGTGGTGGCGGGCGCCTGTAGTCCCAGCTACTCGGGAGGCTGAGGCAGGAGAATGGCGTGAACCCCGGAGGCAGAGCTTGCAGTGAGCCGAGATTGCGCCACTGCACTCCAGCCTGGGCGACAGAGCGAGACTCCGTCTCAAAAAAAAAAAAAAAAAAGAAAGAAAGAAAAGAAAACGCCAGGCACCGAGCTAACTGTATCACACACCTTTTC
This sequence comes from Hylobates moloch, assembly GCF_009828535.3. Classification (NCBI taxonomy): domain Eukaryota; kingdom Metazoa; phylum Chordata; class Mammalia; order Primates; family Hylobatidae; genus Hylobates; species Hylobates moloch. Next base: position 32,319,555 of record NW_026652285.1, on the reverse strand, counting down.
CGATTAGAAAAGAACAATGAATACATACTCCTTTGCTTATTATAATAGTTGTGCGGCAAAGACAGGACACTCCTATCTCCGCCTGCTCAAAAAAAAACAAATGCAAAAACCACAGAATTTTTAACCTATGGAGTGAATGCGTTAACAAGAACACAGAATTAAGGAAGAATTTCCCTTAGATAAGTACATTAAAATCTCCAAAATGCTCAAGGGACTGAAACTGCCCTTGTGAAGAAAATGCTGCGCATCAGCCCCGCCAGTTAAAACAAAAAAACAAAAACAAACAAAAAACACACCTCATCCCCGTTCACCTTTAGCCCCACCCCGGGTGGTTCTTGGAGCCAACAAGCGCCGGATGCCCTCAGAGCCCCGCCCTCCTCCTGGCCAAAGCGGTGAGAGGGTCTAAAACAGCCCTTTCTGCAGCAGGTGACGGAGCCCCGCCCCCTTCCTCCCCGCGCACCAATAGGAACCAGACCTGAAGAGGATGACCCAAGAACGAAAAGCCCCACCCACTCGGGAGCCGCAACCTAGAAGCTAGGGTTGTGTATCAGATTCAACTAGGAGAAAATCCCACCTCCAGGCTCCATTAATCCTTCCAATGGAGTGGAAGTTTCTCTCACAGCGAAACTAGTTAGGGGATCCAATGGGAAAAGAACATTCACACGGACTAGAAGAGGAAACCAATGGAATGGAAAATTGTCCTCGCGTTGGTAGAAGCAGCCAATCAGATGAAAAGATCCCGCCTCCAAAGTGGCTGCAGAGGCAATGGGGTGAATCGTGCCCAGGGGCGCGCTCCAATGGGGTAGCAGGGCTCGCCCGGCCGTCACTACGCCGCTTCCCCGCGCCCGGACTCCCCACCCACGGCCGGCCGCGGAGCCGAGTGCTGACCCGGGTGAGAGGTTCCCGCGGCTCAGGGAAGATGGCGGCAGCCGCGGTGCTGGCCGCCAGGTTGCGCGCGGCGCGCAGAGCCGTGGCGGCCACGGGGGTGCGCGGGGGGCAGGTGAGAAGTGGCGCGGGAGCGAGTAGGGGGTCCTGCGGGCTCCGAAGGCGCGCACAGCCGCGCAGAGCTCCTGCCTGTGGCCTCTGCTCCGCCGAGGCACAAGCTCCGGGGCTATGCGGTGAGGTCAGACTGGTGGCTCCAGAGGAAGAGCTAGTGCTAATCCCCGCCCTGCGCAGGCCCGGGCGCCGAGGTCGGGACAGGGTCACTGCAGCGGCTGCCGCCTTCTTTCCACTGCCTGCAGCCCAGCTGGCCCGGTGCCCCCTGCAGGAAATGAGCTTTCTCTTCTTGGAGCCAGTGCTCTGCCCGCCTCAGGCTTCTGGCCTCCTAATGAGCACTAGTGTTAACCTCTCTTCTGCACTTGCCAGAGCGGCTCGGAGGTCAGAGAATTCATTCCGTCCCATTCTCCCCCAGCGTGATGTACTGACGTCAGCCTTCTCAGAATCGCTTACCCGCAGTCCCCTAGGGCTAGGGGAGCAGAGGTCACTTAGCTGAATTCTTACCTCCACTCATTCAAGGGACAAGAGTTAAAATTCACAGAGTCACATGTGACACCCAGATGAGGGGTCGACTAGTGTCATACAGGGCGATTGCATTGAAACTTAAACAGGCGACAAGGCTTAAAGATCAGAAAACAAGTAACGGAACTAAGTGGAAATGTACTAACAAGGTGAGAGTGGAAAGAGATTCAAGCCATCGTAAGAGATTATGGAAACCACCCCTTTATTTTGTATTAGAAGCTGAGAGAAGGAATTTATCTGAGGTAATTCAGTGGTATGGTAAGGTAGGAACTGAGACCAAAATCCCCAGTCTCTCATTTTAGATCCTTTCCCTAACCAGTGCTATATTTCGTAGACACATGAGCAGGAATCAATTGCACTGCTGAATCCTGAGAATAATACTGCTTGTTATCTAACCAGATCCAGCACCTTCTGGCCCTACCCTTTGCTGCTGGTGCTCTGAAATTCAGGAACTTCCCTCCTGGGTGGGAACCATGAATAGGTTATTAGAAGGATGAAATTAACAACTATCAGAGCCCAGCTTCTGCCAGCTCCCTCCTTTGAATATGGTCGATCCACCTTCAGGTCCGAGGAGCTGCAGGTGTGACTGATGGGAATGAAGTGGCTAAGGCCCAGCAGGCAACTCCTGGGGGAGCAGCCCCAACCATCTTCTCGCGGATCCTGGACAGGAGCCTCCCAGCTGACATTCTCTATGAGGACCAGCAGGTGGGGTGCTCTTAGGACCTATCCCCTTAGGAATGTTGTAGATACCATCCAGCCTGTTGAAGTAACGTGGCCTCTGGCCTGTCACTGCCCCCAGTGTCTTGTGTTCCGTGATGTGGCCCCTCAGGCTCCTGTGCACTTCCTGGTCATTCCTAAGAAGCCCATTCCTCGGATTAGCCAGGCTGAAGAAGACGACCAGCAGGTGGGAAGAACAGGGCCAGGGTTTGGCTGGGAGGAGCCCCTGGACCCAGCTAGAGGTCTTGCTCCCTGTGAATGAAGCCACCTATGTCCCTCCGCTCTCCCTATAGCTTCTAGGACACCTACTCCTTGTGGCCAAGAAGACAGCAAAGGCTGAGGGCCTGGGAGATGGATACCGACTTGGTGAGTGACTCTTGGCCCTTGGTCCCTCACCTATGAATTCTCATTCCTACTTCTCAATATGATCTTCATTCTTTGACCTCTGCCATGATCCTGACTCCCTAACCCCAAGCTCAATTTCAGTGATCAACGATGGGAAGCTGGGTGCACAATCTGTGTATCATCTGCACATTCATGTACTTGGGGGCCGGCAGCTCCAGTGGCCTCCAGGTTGAACCTGCCAACTGACTAAAGGACACCAGTTTCTGGATGCTTTGATGCAAAGGGAAAAATGGACACTGTGATGCTAATAAAACTGTTCTCCCTTAATTATGTTCTCCTGTCTTTAATATAAAGTTTTATACCACAAAGGGGAAAGAAAACAGATCAAGGCTATGATGCCCCTTGACTGGTCTGAGTGAAAGACACTGAGAAGGTCCAACCTGTGGTTAAAGGTTGCCTGCAGATATGTAAGTCTGTTTGACAAGTGGCCCACCCTAGGTCAAGCTTCTGGAAAAGTAACAGTAGGAATGAGCCTAAATGAGTAGGAAGAAACTGAAAGCCAATCCTGGCCCTTCTTCAGAGGTCAAACCAGGTTCTAAGGGGGCTTAGGAGGAGGGTGGTCAATATGAGGGTCTTTTATTAGAGGAGGAGTGATCACACTCAAACAGAAGCGGCTGCCTTTTCACTATTCCATGTCTCACCATTTTGCTCCAGCTAGTTTGTTTATTTTCATCCTTAACATTTGTTAAAGACCCCACTCACTTTTCAGAATGAACTAAGAAACTAAGGGGAAGCTACTGTTGCCTCTCAGCGAACACCAAGTAGGCTGTAATCTAATGCCACAGCTCTGTGCCTGTTTCTGACATATCCCCATAAAGCATCATCTTAGAAAACCACACGCAAAGACTGTTTGGGCGTGGAGGGCGAAGTCTTAAGCCAGCGGAACCCTAAAACCCCCTCTGAGGCGGAATGCCACCGGGACCGGAAAGCGGACTTTCCTGACAGCACCAGGCTGAAGACTTCCGCCCCGCAGAGGACTTGCCTCCACCCTCACCTTCAAGTCCGCCCAGCTGTACTTCTGCGCAGGCTCCATGAGTTGTTTGCTGTCTCTATGGCAACCCAGTAGCTGGAGTCTGAAGATGGAGACCAAGGAGTCTACAGAGGGATCGCGGTCGCGGTGAGAGCCGCAGCTCTGGCTGCAGGCATAAGGGGACGAGGAAGGTTAGCGGACATCCTCTGCTGCGTTTTTGACAGCCATGTCATGTTTGCTTTCTTTCAGATCTTTAGACATACAGCCCAGCTCCGAAAGACTAGGGCCCACTTCGGAACCGTTTCCTTCTTCAGATGACAGTCCTAGGTCGGCCCTGGCAGCTGCAACCGCAGCAGCTGCAGCGGCTGCATCAGCTGCTGCAGCTACTGCAGCCTTCACCACCGCCAAAGCAGCTGCATTATCTACAAAGGCCCCAGCGCCCTGTTCTGAGTTCATGGAGCCGTCCTCTGACCCCAGCCTTCTTGGGGAGCCCTGTTCAGGACCCAGCTTTACCCACAATATAGCCCATGGGAGTCTTGGCTTTGAGCCCGTCTATGTTTCCTGTATTGCTCAGGACCCTTGCACTACAACTGACCATAGTTCTAACCCTGGCCCTGTTTCAGGCTCTAGCTCTGGGCCTGTTCTTGGCTCCAGCTCAGGTGCTGGCCATGGCTCTGGTTCTGGCTCTGGTCCTGGCTGTGGCTCTGTCCCTGGCTCTGGCTCTGGTCCTAGTCCTGGCTCTGGTCCTGGTCATGGCTCTGGCTCTCATCCTGGTCCTGCCTCTGGGCCTGGTCCAGACACTGGCCCTGACTCTGAGCTCAGCCCCTGTATTCCTCCAGGGTTCAGAAACCTGGTGGCAGATGGGGTCCCTAACTATACCTCCTGGAGTCAGCACTGCCCCTGGGAGCCCCAGAAACAACCACCTTGGGAATTTTTGCAAGTCTTAGAACCGGGTGCCCGAGGACTATGGAAACCCCCAGACATTAAAGGGAAGCCTATGGTTCACTATGAAACATTGCCACGGGGCCAGTGCCTCCTCTACAACTGGGAGGAAGAGGTATTAAAGTTTTGGCCTGCTCCCTTTTCTTGAAGGCTGCCCTCAGTTTCTTTGGGGGAGGCAGTAGTTTACATGAGGGTGGGTACCAGAAGGGATATTATAGTCATTCAACTTGGGATCCACAGAGAGCCACCAACCACCTGGATCAAGTCCCAAGCATGCAGGATGGCTCTGAGAGTTTTTTCTTCCGACACGGACACCGGGGACTGCTGACTATGCAACTAAAGTCACCCATGCCCCCCAGCACCACCCAGAAAGACTCGTACCAGCCACCAGGAAACGTCTGTTGGCCACTTCGAGGTGTGAAATGTGAGAGAGAGTAGGCCAGAACGAGTCCATTAGTCAGAGGGAAGAAGAGGAAGGAATTTCTGGTGGGGCTGCGGATTGTCCAATGGATATAAGGGCGGAACCCCAAGGTTTTTCTTCCTTTTCTCAAGTTAGTTTCTTCTGGGCCTCCTTCTTAACCAGACCCCACCCTGCCCACCCCCCGCCCTCTCACAGGGAAGCGTGAAGCCATGCTGGAGATGCTCCTGCAGCATCAGATCTGGTAAGGGATTGGGTAAAGGGGAAGAAGGAGGGGGAGGAGAAAAATTGGGTGAGAATGGCCTTGACATCCCTCGGGCTACATAGTAAAGAGGTGCAGGCAGAACAGGAACCCACAAGGAAGCTCTTCGAGGTTGAGTCTGTGACACACCATGATTACCAAATGGAGCTGGCACAAGCAGGGACTCCTGCCCCAACAAAGGTGAGAACCCACCCCCCATCGCCCGCCACTGGCACAGCTGGGCTCTGACAGGCTGTGGCCAAGTACCAGGCCCAGAGGTTGAGAGAGAGGGCTGAAGGCCAGGAGTTACTCAGTACCCTCCCTCACAGCCTCACGACTACCGCCAGGAGCAGCCTGAGACCTTCTGGATGCAGAGGGCACCACAGCTACCGGTGTGTGAGGGTGACTAGGTGTTGGGGGCAGAGCGGGGCAGGAAAGGTAGGGCAGAGTTGGTTTGTTCTGGCTTGGGGAGAGCGGGATCCATCCTCATCCTGGCACTCCTCCAGGGTGTCAGTAACATCAGGACATTGGACACACCATTCCGGAAGAACTGCAGCTTCTCAACACCAGTACCCTTGTCTCTGGGGCAACTTTTGCCCTATGAACTTGAGAATTATCCCTACCAATTGGGAGAAATCTCTTCCCTTCCCTGTCCTGGAGGAAGGCTGGGTGGTGGAGGGGGGAGAATGACTCCTGTCTGAGGGGTGAGGAGGGAAGTGGGGTATGGAATATGGAATCTATTTCTGTCTGCACTAGAGACGTCGGGAGGAAGTTAATTCTCGCTGTACTTGAAGAGGCTTTACATAAAGGGTTCTCTCTCATCCTGAGACTGCTAATTTAGTGATTCTGTGGGTCACTGTGTGCATACCCCATAACCTTTCCTTGGGATTGCCCCTATCCCACACTATGACATCAGAACTTTTTTTATTATTGTTTTATATTTGACCAAAATATTCTGGTTTAGATACAGATATTTACACAAAGTAGGGAGGAAGGGGACCAAGCCAGAGAGGGACAGGTATATGTACAGGGCTGAGCTGCAGAGGGCTACAACTTCCATATAAGGTAGGTTTTTTTGTGGCTGTTTTCCATTGCATATGAAAATGTCCATTTCTGGTGTGTGCAGACATGGTGGCCATTGCCCACCCAGGTACCAGCAGCAGAAGACTGTCTGACTTGGGAAGAATGGGGGTTTACAGGAGTCCAGGAGGTCCTTTCTGCTCTCCTAAGAGCCAGTATGTTCGCATCTTTCCTTTCCCCTGGAAGTGGGAGAGTGGACATGATTCAGATGCCTCAATGTTAGTCCCTTTGTCTCCCTCTCTTTCCCCATGATTCCCATAATCACTTTCACCCTCCCTTTCCATGCCCCCCTCCCCATGGCCTGCCATCACCTTCATTTCCACATCCCCCCGAAGCTCTAGCTGGAAGCATCCTAGCTCATCTAGGGCATCCTTGGTGGTAGAGGAGACATGGATCTTCAGCGCTGGGGTGGGTGGGATGGGGAGGATGGTGGAAAGAGGAATCAAGGAAAAGGCAATCAAAGAATTGGTGATATGGTATAGCACTGTGCCCAACCAACCATCCCTGGGAAGCTCCCAATGCATATCTATTAGAACCAAAATATGTCCAACCTCCCAATGCATATCTATTAGAAACAAAATATGCCCAAAGATGTGACACTAAGGAACTGTGGTCTCTCAGATTAAGAGATTGGAGGAATTATGAAAAGAAGAAAAGGGCAAGATAAATTGAGGCCAACAATGGGGTTGAGGGCTAATGTCTTACCTTGACCATTAGACTCCATTCGAGAAGCAGTGTTCACTGTGTCTCCAAAAAGACAATAACGGGGCATCTTCAGGCCAACAACCCCAGCGCAGACTGGCCCTATGAGAAGAAACAGGTTGGGAGAGTCTGGGAAAGGTGGAGACTAGGGCTGGAGTGAGAGTCAGCCTTACCAGTATGGACCCCTATGCGTAGCCTCAGCTGGTCATGGGGTCGGTGGCGGATGCGGAAGGAAGAAACTGCATCTAGTAATGCTAGGGCCATACGAGCAATTTCTGGTGCATGGCGTTGACCATTTCGGCCTGGGAGGCCAGATACCACCATGTAAGCATCCCCAATCGTCTCCACCTGATTGAGAGGGGGATTAAAAGGTCACCTCTATTTATATCCATGGGGATGGGAAAGAGTAGAGGGAGACAAGCTGGACACCATCATTAATCATCCTGACATCCTGGAGGCCAGAATATTGACTAGAAAATAAGTGTCATGGTCCTGAGTCTAGGGGAGAGATGTCAAGGGAACCTTTAAGTCTTCTTTCTCCACCCAGCACCTGGTGAATACTCAGTAAACATTTGCCGAATGAATGAACACCCTGTCCGCAGCAGGACATGGACCAATAGGCTCTGCCATCAGGAAATGGGAAGCAAGAAAACAGGCTAAACTCAAGAGGACAGAGGCTGGTGAGGAGGTAAAGCAGGCCCAGTGAAATGACCAGACAGCCCAAACTATCAGAGAGGAGGAAAGCAGGCATTTGATTTTGGTAATTGTGCCAAAGCTATGTAAGAGAATGAATGCCATTGTTTTAAGGAAATACACAGTGAAGTTTTTAGGAAATACACACTAAGTATTTAGGGATAAAGTAGTTATCCCTAAATTGTAGTCTGCCACATGCCAAACAATGTTAGGCACTTTCCATACGATAAATCTATTATTCCCATCTTACAGATAAAACAACTGAGGCTCAGGGAGATTCTGTTACTTACCTAAGTCCACACAGTTAGCAACAAGCCAATATTCAAATCCAGATGATTTTTACTCCCAAGGACAATAAATCCAACTCAATGACTTCAACAAAAAGTTTTACTTCTTAAAATGTATATTCCCTCATCCCACTAAATCAGTCTGGACCCACATCCTATATGATTCTTCCATGTCTGGAGAGGACTGGAGAGAAATGTTGGATAAGCTGTATTTATACTCCAGGGAGGTAGGAGCTAAATCTCATGATGGTTCTGATTAGAGAAGCCAAAGGATTCACAAGAAATTCGACTGGAATGTACAATTATAGTGCTGGAGCTACATCTGTCTACAAAGTACACTCCAGCACCAGGATGCTGGGTACCCTGGAGGGAAAACTGATCATGGGGTGGGTAAGGTGTGTGGGGTTCAGGGAGACTGGGTTTCAAAGGGGGTCTCTATTAAAGGGTCTTCTATTGAAGAGCAGTCCCAGCTCTCACCTTGTAGACATCAAAGTTGTCAATTATGGCATCAAAGCAGGTATACAGGTCATTAAGAAGTGTCACTACCTAAAAGGGATAGAAAAGCAGAGGCCCTGAGACTTGTGCCCAACTTTCTAAGAATTCTTAACCCACGAGCCATCAAAAGATGTGAGAACTCTAGAACAAACTCATCTTCCCTATTATCAATGAGGCTTCCCCAGGTCCCTACCCACCCAACCCCACCCGCCACCTCTCACCCATGGCTCTCACCTGCATGGGGGTGCTCTCTGCTGACAATGCTGTGAAGCCAACAATGTCACTGAAGTAGATGGTAACACTGTCAAAGGCCTCAGCCTGTACAGTCTCTCCCCGTTTCAATTGCTCTGCCACTGAACTAGGAAGCAAGGGTGCCGTGTGAGCCAAACTCCAAGAGAGTAGGAGCGGAAGAGAGGGGGAAGGTGTACGTGGCTGCAGCAGAGATGAGCTGTAACAAGAAAGCTGGGCTTTGCAGGTGGGAGGGAGAAAAGTGGCTGGGAAGACATTACAGTCTAATGCAAGGTAAGGCGCACAAGTGGCAGGGGGTTTTGAGGGGAATCCCTGTGCATGGGAGCTGTCTCAAGTTGAGACTGTTTTACATACACTTACTGAAGCAAGGGCGTGGTAGAGCAGGGTCTTAAGAAGAAGGGATGGGAAGCCAGTAAGAAGGCAGCATAGCTGATGTGGAGACAGAATGACAGCAAATAATCTATAACCAGGGGGGCTCCCTGTGGCCAGCAGGGTTCTGAGGATTGGGAGGTGAGTTCTCAGGCGCCTGATGAGGCAGAGCCCAACAGAGCAGAATCCCAAAAGAAAATTCAGGAAGGGGGAGAAAGTCTCACTGGGGTAGAATTTGGTAGAGCAGAGCTTCAGCCTTGCGTTTTTCCTCCAGATAGGCCTGTGTGCGTTCCTCCACCAGCTTCTCCAGGTTATTGGCATACTGTTCCATGCGTAGCAGGAGGTTGTCCAATATGCTGGTGCCACCCTCCCTAGGGGGAGGCAGGATATGGCACTTGCTCTAAGATTCTGAAGACTCCCAGGACTTCCTATCCAACCCACCCTCTGGTCCCACCTGCCCCACTTCACGCACCAGGACTAATGAGTCTTCTATCCCTGGGAAGCCCCTGCCCCATAATGCCCTCTCACTTGTTAAAGCGTCGAATGAAGCCCTTAATCTGTCCAAAGTCTGGCCGCTCAGCTGGGTCCTGAGCCCAACATCGCTCCATCAGCAAAACTAGCTCTTCATTCAGTTGGGCCCGGTCAATGCTTGGCCGGAAATATGGACGCTGACCATTTCGTACCTTCTGGACAATCTCTGAGGGTGATCAAAGGTTTGGATGAAGAACAGAGTTCTCCCAGGAAGAAGAGGCTGTGGGTAGTGGATTGACTCTTACCTTTGGGGCTGAGGTCCAGGCCGTCCAAGTAGAAAGGACCACTGCGAAGTGCTATCTCCTGCAGGATGATCCCAAAGCTATAGACGTCAGCCTTCTGCATGCCTGTGGTTGGCAAGGGGTTCCCACTGAGCAGTTCTGGGGCAGTCCACAACTTCTCTGAAAAGAAGAAACCAGCTGGCCAGGTCGCCCAAAATGGGGCACCCCCAAGCCCACCTGGACTCATCCCTGTATTACTGTCACTCCACCTCCCTCTCCCGCCATCCCTAGGTGGAAAGAGGAGCAATATAAAAAGTGGGTTGTGGGGGTGGGCCTCACTGGCATAGAGGGCATGGCTGTCATCAGGTTCAGCAGTTGATCGGAAGCTGGCCAGGCCATAGTCTGTGATTTTGAGCACAAAACGACTATCCACCACACAGTTGGAGGACTTGAGACTCCCATGCGATGAAATAATGCTGTTGTGGAGAAAGGCCATGCCCTGCAGGGTACAGATCAAGTCATGGGACTGGATCATATCTGGCTTAGAATACCCTCTCTCCATGAGATGGACACTGGCTAGCTGTCTACAGATCTTGGGTCCACAAAAATAATAAGCTGATTTTGGAAGGCATCCTTTGCAGTTTCCACCCAAGGAAGCAGGAAGAACAGAAGAGTCATCTCTTCCTGGTATCATAAGCAGGACACAGGCACCCAGCCACCAGGGACAGGGAAAATGCTTAAAAGGAGGGATAAGTGGAGCTACCCATGACTACCCTGGAGAGGGCAGTCAATCTTCTGATTAGTGAAGAGAACAGAACTTGGGTGAAGACCAAAATGATATAACACCCATGATGATCTCAGATACCTGGCAACTAATTAGGAAGACATGACTTGAGACCCAGGTATCAAGAGTAGCTGGATATACCAAGGAAGACCAGTTGTAAACTTTAATGCATAACCATGTATAGGTGGGCAAGTCCGGGTAGAGGAAGAATAAGATCTACTAGAGGGAGGTGGGCAAGTCGGGGTAGAGGAGGAATAAGATCTACTAGAGGGAATGCTGGATCAGAGAGAAAATGCAGAACATCGTAAACCTGGAAAATGGACAAAATCTGCTAAGCCAGTGCAGAAGCCTAAAACTGCTGGCTCTGTGGGTCCAGAGGGGGAAAAACCTTTGCCTCCGAGGAGCTGAAAGACAGTCTTAAAGGCCGGGCTCAGTGGCTCATGCCTGTAATCCCAGCACTTTGGGAGGCCAAGGCTGGCAGATTGCTTGAACCCAGCAGTTCAAGACCAGCCTGGGCAACATGGCAAAACCCCATCTCTACCAAAAATACAAAAATGAGCTGGGCACGGCAGCACATGCTGTGGTCCCAGCTACTCAGGAGGCGAAGATGGGAGAATCACTTGAGCCCAGGAGGTCGAAGCTGCAGTGAGCAGTGATCTAGCCACTACGCTCTAGCCTGGATGACAGAATAAAACCCTGTCTCAGGGGGAAAAAAAAGTCTAAATTATGCTCCCCAAAAATGAAACCCTAGGAGCCACCCAAATCAGTTCAGGTGAGACAGAAAGAGGATACAAGTTTCAATATGCTAACAAAAAAACATTTCTGTCTAAATGTTTAGCTCTGGACTTAATTCATAACTCTAATCTCTATGAACTCTTCCTTTTTATTTCTTTGGTATCAACAAAACTTTTGGGAATCTCTGAAGTTGTGAATTTACTTGTGTGGAAACTGTGCAAAGGACGCCTTCAAAAATCACAGGATTAGGCTTCTGGCTTTGTTGTAAATCACTTTTCCACCAAATCACTGTTCTCTCAAGAGTTGTGTTTTTCTTATATTTATCATCACACCTCTAGTTGAGCATGATATTGGCTTTACTAATATTTTTATCTCTCATTTGATAGCAAATTTTCACACACAAAAAAATACTTTTTAAATAACTTCATGAGAATTTAGCAGAAAACCAAAGCTAGCTTCAAATACAGTGTGGGGTGATCCACTGGGATGCTCATTGGCTATGAGACTTATTTCAGAAAATCTGCCCAACTCATGCAAGAGTCTATTTTATGCTCCACAAATCTGTGGGCCTCTGAGTCATTTGAACATAGCTGAAACCTAGTATAACACAAGAGTACCAAAGGTTTTTAGTACAATCTTCCTTGGTTTCTCTTAGTTCTACTAGTAAATGTTCCTTTTATAAACTTCAGTTTTCTGAACAAAAGGGCAGACATGCCAAATATTGGTCAGAGAGTAAAATAATGAGAGGAAAAACAGGAGATAAATAAGTTCAGAGACCTGACTCATTTTATGAGTTCCTGGAGGTAAAAGAGATGACGGAAAGAGATCTGAGATATTTAAGACAGAAAGACAGAAACTCTCTACAGGCACAGGATTCCTTGTGGCAGGTAAAACTCACTCTCCCAGTTATAAGCCCCAGATTCCTTGTTTACCCATTATTACCCGACCATGGGAATAAGGGGAGATGAGAGAACAGGACTTTCAGAGGACTGGAAGGAGAAAAACCACAATCAAAGAACAGTGGAAGTGATTTAAAGTGGATGAACTTTTAAGGAGTGGGGAAGACTCACCTTAACAAGGTCATTAATGAGTGAATAACGAAACATCCAGTCCAAGTTGATGCTGTCATTTTCTAGAATATCCTGGTAAGTGACATGGAATAGATTGTCTGTCCTGGTCCCACCAGCTATCACCTGGCATAGAGTCAGTATAACTTTGGGTCTATCCTCCCCACCCCTGCCATAATCTCCTACACCTATCCCTCACCTGTAAACTCCCACGAGGACAATATTCAGTGACAATGCAAATGTTGGGAGGGTCTATGCAGGCGCCAATGAAGCGAGTGAGATGGTTGAACTGAACATCTCTCATCTGGCAGAAAAAAACAATGGGAAGGATAAGAAAATTGAAAGAGTTAAAAATCAGATACAGAAACTTACAACTACATAAGAGGATGTTTCTCTTAGTTGTATCTACATTTTTAAAATCATTTATAAATCAACCGCTTGCCCATCTAGCCAATTTTACTATTTCATAGTTTTCCCCACTCCTCTGCCCCATCCCTGTTTACCCCTCACCCTCAGTCCATCCTCCATTACATACATGTTTGAGTTCAAACAGAACCTGCCGGGTCAGCTCAATGCGCTTCTTATTCACATGTTTGATGGCGACAACATTTCCCTGATGGTGGGAGTGAAAGGGGAAAGGAAAATGAGTATCAGAAGTTCTGGGTGTAAGGAAATGCTAGAGAGCAGTGGAAGCATCCAGGAGCTCAGCTGGGCACAGAGAGGAGGGTATGAGGGACAGAGGTTTAGGGGCAGAGATGGCAGATGGGGATGAGACAGGATGAAATGGTGGGGACCAGAACAAGCAAATTACTGTTCACCTTGAAGTGACCGGTGTTGGCAAAGATCTGGTATTTCCCATGGGCTGTCATGAGCGAGCCGTAACTGGATCCCCGCTGGGGCCAAGGGCAACATGGAGGCGGAAGGATGAAAGGAACATTAGATGATGGTGGTAGTGCAGGGGCTATCATTACAAGCCAATGTGCTGGGAGAGATCCAGGGTAAGAAGGGACAGGAACTCAGAGGGAGGCAGAGGGACAGCTGAGACAAGGGCTCACCAGCGACAGTGTGAGGCGACTGCCTGCACCTTTGTGATAACGCTCTGAGTTGCCAAACTGCAGTTCTTCCCAGCGAATGCGCCACAACATGCTAGCCAGCTCCTTCTCCAGCATCAGCTTTCTGTAAGGACTGCACACCTCAGTTGACTGGCAAGCCGAATCCTGCCACCCCCAAGCCAACATCAGGGTTGCAGGAGCTTCCCTGCAGCTCCTGAAGCTGCAAGTGTTACACCTGAGAGACAGGGCTGGAAGATAAGGCTGCATTCTCGGCATATCTGGCACATGCCCTATGTTCACTAACAAACACAGAGATTGGAGTGAAAGTTCTTTCCTAAAAAAAGACCAATGGAAAATTCACCTTTGATCTTAACCACTAGCTAGTATATCCAGTCTACAACAAAACGTGGAACAAACACCTAGGCTAAAAGACAACTAAAGAGAAAGGCTAGAGAGGAAGACGCTGTTGGATCTAAGAGACAACCAGCAAATTAAGAAACCTACTACCCTATCCCACGTTATAGGGACCACCTGGCTTCAGCCAGAGGCTATGTGGCAATGGGGGCAGGGAGTAGGTCAGCAGGAAACCCAGAACTCACCGGAAAATTAGGAAGCTGGAAACACCAAACATGATGAAGGTGATTCCTGTGCCCAGAGCCACAATTGCCAGAGTTGAAAGTGGAGCTGAAGGGGAAATTGAGACCCTGAGGAAGACTGTGTGTGGACTTGGCAGAATGGAGAACGGAATGCATAGACAGATTCCTTGGGAGTAGGAAGAAATGAGGAGGGAGGGATGCAGACGTAAAGGCAGAAGCACAGTTAAGAGTGGAGGGTCAGTGAGGGTGGAGGCCACGAATGGAAAGCAAAGGGAGGAAAGCTGCTCCCAGTCCCTGCACACACCCACTTTTATCACAGGATGGGTCGTCCAAGTCAAAGGCACAGGGGGGATTGTCCGAGGGAGGAGCCCCCTTCACCCAGGGAATAGGCCGTCCTGTCCACCAAATCTGCTTCTCAGCTCCCGAGTAGTGGGCTGCAGGCTGTAAGGAAGCAAAAAGCTGGGCCCACAGGCCTGCTCCCACCAGCCTCCTCCCCAGACCCCAGCTGTTTCGCTGCTTTTCTCCCCAACCTACCACCCAGCCAGGATGCAGTGCCAGCAGAGAAAACAAGTCCCTCCTCCAGTAGTTTTGGCTCTGCCCCCACTGAACCCTTGAAAGCTGGATTTTGCAGGGCCACACTCTCTTCCCTGCCTCCTCCCCCATCACCTGAAAGTCCCCAGAATCCAGGTCTCCCATGGCCCACAGGACAAAGTCAGTCTCCCGGTCATTGTTCTTGTCCATGACAACCAGTCCAGTTACACCTAAGATAGAAAAGAGTGCCCTTACTTTGAGGTCTACCCTGGGGTCCTCTCCCACTCACCCATGCCTACGGCTCCCTCAGAGTCTACCCTTCCCCGATCTTGAGGTGTGGGCACCTCTGCCATATTCACTAACCCCCCACTAAAGCTGTGGTGATCCTGACATCTGTTTCTTCTTCAGCCCACTCTATTCCTGACATCAGCCCTCAGACCCCCATCGACCCCTCTTCATTACCGTGGTATCTTCGTCCCTGCATCTTCTCCACAATTCGAAGTCCATCCTCCCGGGTGCCTCCTTCCTGTATTGTCTCATTCAGGACTTCAGCATATAGCAGGATCCCATCATAGAAGCAGCCAGCGATGAGGTTCATCTGGGGGTGGCAACTTCAGCAGTACTCTCCAAATGTCCTGGAAGGCCCCTTCCCTACTCTCTGGGGTCTCCCTTCTACCTATTCTCTCTTCTGGTTTGCTTTTTTCCCTCCTCTTATTCCTAAAGTGCCATCCATTCCTAACTACTCCCTAGCGCAGAAGGAAAAATCCTGGATGGAAGCGGATACCCCCCAAAGTTGGGCTTGCTCCACAGCCAAGACTTGATGCTGAGTTTGGGAGAGAAGCCCTTCCCCAAAGCCTGACCTGCCTCTCAGGAAGGGAGAGATCTACTTACCAGGGAAGGGCCCAGCTCCACACCAAAGTCTTCCCGGGCTCTTATCAGCAGACGATTCTGGAATTCCTGATACTCAGGATTTGGGGGTTCTCGGTACGTGATCACCAATACAGTCTGTACCAGCAGCATATGGGGAAGAGTGAACAGGATTCAAGAAAGGCATTAGGGGAAGAGAAGATGCAGGACAGGGAAACTTGGTAAAATATACATGATATAAAATACACACAGGTGAGTCTGAAGCCTTTGAAAGGGCTACTAACCTCTGTGCGTGTGTGTGTGTGTGTGTGTGTGTGTGTGTGTGTGTGTGTGTGTGTGTTGTGTTTCATACATCTAGGAAGAGGGAGTGGCACTCCTCCTGAAAGGTAGATAGGACTGGTTCTGGGAAGGTGGAAACTGGCAAATAATAGTCAACCCCATCCCCAAAGCCCAGCCCAACATCTTCCAGAGCTCCCTTCCAGCATCCAGGTTCCTGCCAGGCCACCACAGCTCACACAGCTCCTCTGTCCCATGCTTTCTGGGTATCTGCTCATGACCAAGGACAACACCCACCAACAGCTCCTCTCTGAGGTGTTAATCACTGTTAATGCCATCAGTAAAATACTGACATTTTCATTTCAGCCACTTGAACACAGTGTCTCTGCCCAGTGAATTAGAGAGATTTCAGGCCCTATGACAACTGAGGGAAATACTTTGAGACAGTGATTCCACCTGTGAAAAGCTGTGTGCTCATCCATTTAACGTGTGGAACACCTACCACAAACAGCACTGTCCTGCTTACTGAGTAACAGATGTGTCACAGGGACAAACACACAGTCACATGCCTACACACATTTCACAGGTAAGCAAATGACACATGTGATTTCAGACATGCACACATCTCACTGGCACATGAGTCAGCATCTCTGTCTCTCACCAAAGTGCCTGCTTAGCTCCCATTAGTCTCACACGTTTCCCCTTCCTGGGCTGCTGGACCTCCCAGCCTCAGGCCCTGCCTCACGCCACATAGTCACTGAGACCAACCTCTGCTCCAACAGGAAACTGGCATCACAACTTCAAGGAAAGACTTCAGTTCAATACATTTTGTGAAATATGACTTTGTGAAATGATAATTTAAAATCTGGTCATTTCTCCTAGTTTTGTTTATTCTTGTTATAGAAAGTACGTGTGGACCATAGAGATACGCTGCACCAGACACATCACATATGGCCTATTATGTATCAATTCATTACAGATAGGAAATAATAAAGTCGATTTATAATATGCATTCATTATATTAGACTGCAGCTTGCCTCAAGATATCATTATTCTTACTAGAGCATTTGGCTGCCTGATTACACACTTCTAATATTCTCCCAGTCTCAGGTAAAATTTTTTTAAAAAGAGAAGGGAACTAAGGAAAGGGTTGGAACAGTTCATTCAGTAGCACCTGTTCCAAGAATAAAATAAAGAAGTAGAATATTGTTGACAAGCAATGTAAAAAGTCAGGAAAATGGCAAGAAAAGATCAGGTTCGACACAATTTATATTTCAATAAAGGCTGATGGTAGGTTTTTAACACATTTTTAACACTAATTCTCAACACTAAGCTTGGCTGATTTGCTAGGTTAGCAGTTATCAAACTTTTTTGGTCTCACAATCGCTTTACACTCTTAAAAATTATTAAGGACTCCAAATAAAGTTTATGTGGACTATATCTATCAATATTGACCATCTTAGAAATTAAAACTAATAAATTTTGAAAATGCAAGAACACACAAGCACACCTTCCACAGCTGTCCAAGTGATGACATCATCATGCCATGTAACCTCTGGAAAACTTCACTACACAATCACAAAAGAACAAGCGTGACAAAGCAGATAAGATCTTAGTATTATTTTTAAATAGTTTTGACCCCATGGTCCCCCTAAACTGCTATGCTAGAACTGTTTTTGCTGTAGTTACTAGTTGTAGTTGTAGTACCAAAAAACAAAAATGAAAAACCAAACAAAAAAAAAACCCAACCTCAAACAGTTTCTGTGCTTGCTCAGGGGCTTGAGAGAAGGTGAAGGAGGATAATTGTGTCCCATTTCACGGTGGACCCTAGGTGGAAAAAACAAGTGAAGGCCGCCACAAATGGGTGCAGTGGTGGGTGGGTGCCAGGAGCACACCTAGGAAATGTGCACCCTCAGGGGGCACCTGCCTCTACCTGTGGACCTGCCCACTGAGACCTGCCCTGGCCAACTGGAGGGTGGTCAACAGTGGCCTAACGAGACAAGTGATCTCCAAGCCCTTGGTTTAGTGCTTTCTTCCATTCTTGCCGCTGGTGCTCCCTGCGTGTAACCCAATCTCATGCTGGTCATGTAGGTTGTGACCTCTGCCTGGGTTTCTAACCCTGTAGTCCTCCATTGACCAGCCTGGGCCTCTGGATCCTCAGAGCTTGGTCATTGCTTATTTAGTTCCACTCAATCTTTTCTTCCCTATCCTGGTTGATCACCTAGTTTACATTACTTGCCAGCTCTACTCCTGTCTAGATGAATTCCTCATCCTATCCCCCTCTCCCCAACACACTCCTAATTCAATTCAGCAAATATGTGTTAAACACCTACTACATGCTAGACATATGGAATATGAAGATGAGCATGATCCCTGCCCTGGAGCAGCTAGTGGCTAAATGGGAGAGAAAAATCATATCAACATACTTGATTTCAGAGCTCTCTCCCCAGTAGCCAGTACCGATACAGCATGAGCTAGGGCCTTTCCTTGAGCATGATGGGCATCTGTGTCAAGGCCTCCTTTCCTCTATTGCCACTTTTTCCAGGCTGGCCTGGTCTGGGACCTCAGAGGGCCAGTGTCTCTGGGAGAAGGGCTCTGTGCTCTTTCATCCTTGCTTGGCTGGAGCTAACTGCCCAACTTCCCTCAGCCCCTCCCCTGCTTCTGCATTGGAAGGTGGGGGGGCGGGGCACCTCATCACCCCTCAGCCCCACCTACCCAAAGCCTTGACCTTCCCGTCAGCATATTCCTGGCTGCCTAGTTCCCTTCTCTTGTGTTGCAGCAAAGGCTCCCTCTTTATTTCTCTGTCTGAATAATGCCCACAGTGAGGGAGAGAACTGAGAGTTAATTGATATAACTGATTATTGGATGACTAGATCCCTCCTCTCTCTACCCTTAATGCTGGGGACCCTTGGCTGGGCAATAATGCTCACAGAAGAAAGTGAGGCTTTTCTTCCACAAATAGAATACAGCCAGCAAGGCACAGTGGCTCGTGCCTGTAATCCCAGCACTTCGAGAGGCCAAGGCAAGAAGATCATTTGAGCCCAGGAATTCGAGACCAGCCTGGGCAACATGACAAGACCCCATCTCTACAAAAAATAAAAAATTAGCTGGGCATGGAGGCATATGCCTGTAGTCCCAGCAACTCGGGAGGCTGAGGTGGGAGGATTGCTTCAGCCTGGGAGGTCAAGACTGCAGTGAGCAGCTGTGATCACACCACTGCACTCCAACCTGGGCAACAGAGCTGTCTCAAAAAGAAAAAGGATATAACCAGGGAGGTTATGGAGTGCTCCCATCTGAGAGGGTCACAGATCTTCTGAAGTCCACACCAGCTGAATTACAATCCCCTTGTTCTTCTCTTCTCATAGCACTCTATTCCTTTCCTCTTTATGTTTTAGTAACACATCACAATATGTCCCTACATTTGTATTTATTTCCTTACTTATTTATTGCCTGCCCATCCTACCAAATGTAAACTCCAAAAAGGCAGGAACAAAGTCTGTTATGCTCTCCCTTGTATACAAGTACCTAGCACAGTGACTGGACATGAGAGGTGCTCAGTAAATACTAATGAAATGAGTCAGCCTTCAAATAAATCAAACACAGACTGAATAATATGGTTAGTTATATGGTAGATGGAGTTAAGCAAAAGAGTAGGAAATTCAGTCCCACTTAGGGATTCTGGGATCATTTCCTAGAAGGGAAAATAGCTGGTATGAGTCTTAAAGAATATGGAAGCATTACCCAGACAAAGGTGAGAAGATTGTTTTAGGAAAACATTATAGCATAAACAAAACCTGTCCTGCCACGGCCCATATTCAAGTGTGACAGTCACAGACTCATTCTCAGGCATGCAAACAGCTATGTCATTCTCAGTCAGACACACACTCGTCAGTCGCAACCAAATATATAATCACAGCCACATAAAACCTTACTCACTGGAGAAGAATGGCCACCCAGGTCCAGCCCTTATACACAGCTACTTAGAACCAAATAATCCCAGAGTTTAAAGGACTTTAAGGTTATCCCATAAGCCACCTCCAATCCTTCTTGGAAAAAAGGAGGGATATGGATAAATACATGGGAAACACTTATATGCACGGTTAGTAAAAAAGTGGCGGGGGAATCAGGGGAAGATTCATGGGTATGATTTTTCAGAGGCAGATATTTGGGATGAGGGAAGGAAGAGCATTCTAGACAAAAGGAAAAAGAACATAAAGGCACAGGGGCAGGAAGGCCCCGGGGTTGGGGGAACTCAGAGGCCTGGTAGGCTGCAGTTCTCAGCATGAGGGTACCAGGAAGTAAGACTGAAAAAGTGGTTTGAGAACAGACTGCAAAGGGTCTTAAATGTCATAATAAGGAGTCAGGATTTTATTCTCTAGAACACAAGTCACTGGAAGTTTTGAGCAGGAGTGAAATGAACAGAGTCATGCCAACATTCCCCACAAATTTTCTGAAATCTGAAATGTGTTTCTTTCCATTCCTGCTATCATCACACTAGTTCAAGCCATATCACCTCACCCTCTTCTAATCTGTTACAGTTGGTCTCACTGCCCCAGGTCTCCCTCTCTGCTAATCCTGAATTCTGTCACTACTGTATATTTATCTCCACACACACAAAAAAAGTCAAGGACCCCAAATTCAAGTCCTAGTGCCTTAAGACTTAGAGCTCTCCTTAATCTGATTAGACCTTTGCAACTTTATTTCCTGTATCTCCCTTAAGTGAACCCCTCACTCTTGTCGGGTCAGTATCTTCTTGGTCTCTCAAACACGCCCATTCCTATCTTTTTCTCTTTGCTCAGGATGTTTGGATCTCCTCTCCCACTCTGACTATGAATATGACATCTATCATTAAAGTCACAACAGGGTCTCACTTCCTGTATAAAAGCCTTCCCTAAACACAGCCCACACTGACTCTTCCTCCTCTGAGCCACTAAAGTTCTTAGTGTCTGTTCCAGGACACATAATCCTATCCTTTCTCAAACTTTGTCTGACTGTACCAGAACGATGCCTCACCTCTCCACAAAGGGTGGAAGCCCACCCAAGGGCTAGGATCAGATCTTTCCCTGAACTTTTCTCCCCCACAATATAGCCTACTACTGGCACTTAGGAAAGTCAGTGTTTTAGGATTTTGGAGGCAGCCAAAGTCAGTCTTGGCAGCAAGCACACTGAGTCACAAAAGTAGAGAAGTAAGAAAAGGTGACACTAGACTCAGAAGGCCTCTGTTCATTTTACTCCTGTGGCTCACAATTCCTGCCTGGTTCCTAGGGTTTCTTTGGGGTCTTGTGAGAGAGAATTTCCAGCGAAGCACCTCTTCCCCCTCCTCCTTCAGATTTGGCTCAAATGATACCTGAAAGGCCTCTCTGAGGGCCTGGGCCTGTTCCCGGGTGCGATTGTCCTGCCAGGGCCGGCCTGTAGCACGTGTGGGGCCTGCACGGAGACTCTCCCCAAAGACATCCAGGTAAAAGAAGACATAATCCCCATTGGTCAGATTCTCCCTCTGGGCCTGAAGCAGGATCTCATGCAGCATCTCCAGAGGGCCGCAGATATACACAACTGGGAGCAGGTACATGACAGAGGAGCACCCTGAGAAGGTATCCAGGTCCACCACACAGCCCCTTCTCTGAATCACTGGGATGTCCCTCTTCAGCAAGAAAGAGAGTGCCCTAACCTATCAAGCCCAAAGCAGATGCTCCCCAGCCCGCCCCACTTGGAGTCCACCATAAGTACCCTGGGGCCATATGGACCATCTGGCAGAAGTCAGAGCCTGTCCAGACCCCAGAGGAAGGGAGCTGTCACTCTCAAGCCCCTCCCTTTCCCAGAGCCTCCCTTGCTGCTCTCCACCCAACCCGCCTGCTCCCTGACTCTTCCCTGCCCTTCCCTGGGCTCAAAGGCACTGACAGCACAGATTTCTCAGTATGAGCTTTACCTGTCTTTCCCAAATCTGCTGAGCCTTGAGCCCGTTCATGGAGCCCTCATTATTTTTACACCACCAAGAGGTCTTGGCGCCCAGTCTGGGTGGTAGCTCTGATCACAGACAGGGCACATTTCAGAGTGGCTGTCAATCACATTCACTACTCTAGGGCACACACATTGCTCCCAAAACTTAGTATCCCCTCATTTTCACATTCCACCTTGATACAAGGCTTCACCCCTCATGCTCTCTTCTTCCTTGTTTGCGTCTGCCTAGGGTGTTCACAAGCTCCCATGATGAAGCCTTGGCCCTCTCACAGGTGCTCTGTCCACGTGTGCTTCTTGATCCCAACCACCACATACGGCTGCTCAATGCCTATCTCCATCTACAGTTCCCCAGTGCTGAGCTTTAGGGACACAGCGACCCTCCTCCCCTGACCCTAAAATAGCCCGGGCCACACTCACTGCGCCCGTTGGCCCGGATGAAGTGGGTGGCCTGCTCGGGGCCCCCTGGCTCTCGGGCATACACCTGGTGCTGCACACTGAGGTTGCTGCCCTGCAGGGCCTCAAAGACGCCCTCGATGGTGAAGTAGTGAGGCCGGTCATCTGTGCGAGCATCCAGGTACAGCAAGGCAGCACGGGCAGTCCAATTGAAGTGCCCGTGTAGTGTCACCACAAACTCACCCAGCTTGGGAGCAGAGGGGCCAGTGCGAACCAGGGTACGATAATGGTCATTCTTAGCCGAAAAACCAGAGGCCACAGCACCCGCAGTCAGCAGGGGAAGGCGCCAGTGGGAGGCAAAGCGGGCCACAGAGGCAGCAGGGTACACGCAACCGGGACCTAACAGCAGGTCGGGGTCATGGTACAGCTTGAGGTCTACAGCGCTCAGCGGTGCCAGGTACTCAGAGCAGGCGCCTTCCAGTTCGGAGCTGACAAACCGCAGGTCCACGGGCAGTGCACGGCCCAGTGCCTCCACAGCTAGTGCCACAGCGGGTCCCACCCGTGGCCAGGCCCAGGCATAGCTCAGGTTGTGTTCTGGCAGCACCACCGCCAGCGTCAGGTTCCGCGCCCCGGGAGGACGCACCCCACCTGCCAGGGCTGCCACCAACAGCAGGAGTGATGGCAGCGCCATGGGGATAAAGCAGCAGCCCCACTGCCCCCAGAACCTGGGGCTGCTCTGGCCTACAGGGGAGACGCGAGCACCCCCCAGCCTGGAGCCTGGTGAAGAGGGCCAGGAAGAGAAGGAAGAGTAAGCTAGGTAGGCTGGGATGCAGAAGGTGCTGGGGGCCAGGGAGAGGAGGGGGAGATGGGAGGAAGGCGGGGGGCGGGCAAGGAGTGGGCTACCAGCCTAGGGCAAGGACTTAGGACTGAGAGGGGGGTGGCAGGGGAAGGGAGGGACCGAGGGGGCCTGCGGCCGGGATGGGGACAGTGCGAGGTGAAGAAGCCTGATGAATCCAAAGCTGAGAAGGAAAAGGGGATCTGGGACTGGGATGGGGTGGGGGTGGGGGGGGCGAGTGGTACAAAGAAACGGCCTGGGGGAACCTCACAGCTGAAAGGGCCGGGAGGGCAGGAGGGCGCTGCGACACATAGGACCAAGGGGGTAAGGTGGGAGGGTGCCCGCGCCGCGGAAGGACTGGGATCATGGGCAGGCGGGGAGCAAAGCGAGGCCTGGGCCGGAGGGCAGGGGAAGGCAGGGGTAAATCTCCCTGTGAAGGCTTCTCCCGAAGCTCCTGCTTGGACTAACGGGCCCGGGCGCTGGTCCCATCCGGAGCTACGGCGGCCCCGCCCGTGTCCCCGCTCCTCTCTGCTCCGCTTCTCCTGGGCCCCGGCGGCCGGCACTGCCCGGCGCTTCCTCCCGCCCCCCGCCTGGGCCCCGCGCGCGCCGCTCGTCCGGGTCAGGTCGCCTCGGCCCGGCCAGTCTCCGCTCGCTGCGCCGGCGGCCGAGTGCGACTCCCCCGGGCAGGCCGCCCGCCCCCGCCCCTCCCCCGCCGCCCCTCCTCCTCCCTCCCGGCCCCACCCTCCGGCGCCGGCTGCCTTCCCCCACCCCCCACCCGAGCGCCCGGGACCGCCAAGTCCCAAACCCACCCCGGTGAGCACTTGGGGGCTCCGCACCAAGGTCTCGCCGGCCAGCAGGGTTTCCGGGCGCTCCCTCACTCTCAGGGCCTACCCCGGTCTCCCCCACGCCCCTGGTCCCCCCGCCGCCTCTCCTTCCATTTCCATCTCACACACGCCGGCGACCCCAGGGTTTGTCCTCTCCCCTTCGCTTAGCCCGCTCTTCTTGGGTCTTCCCTCTGAACTCCCTGAGTCCCTCAGTGGCTCCAGTCTCCAGGAAGCAGTCGAGGATCCCCAAACGTGTGGTATCCTCACCAGCCCCCCCACCTAGCAAACCATAGCGCCCTCCCGACAGCAGTGCGCTTACCCCACCGGGGACCATGCCCGCTCCCTGGACGGGCCCCTCCAGCAGCCAGGGGCCCCTGCGCTACACTTCCCACCAGTCCTTAGAAAGTCCACGAGGCTCCTTCTTGCTTGGGACTCAACCCTCGGCCCCCCGCTGTCTCCATGCCCCCTGCCCTCCTCGTGTCCTCAGAGGCCCACTGCAGCCCGCCCGGCTTCCTCCACACCATCTGCTCAGTCAGGGCCTCGATTTTCTTTTGTCTCCTGCACAGCGCAGGCTGGCGCCTGGGCAAAGTCTGTAACGGACCGGTGGGACACTCCCCGCAGTGGAAGCCCATCCACCCTCTCCTGGGGTTCCACCTTGCTCCCAGCTTCCCTTAGGAAGTTCTCCCCAGGGCCCCCATATCTGGAGTGCCAATCTGACCCCAAGAACAGCTTGTGAGGGATGATCTCATGGTGGCTGAGAGGAACTGCTATGGGACCTTGGGGATTTTTCTCCAACTGTCATAAAGGACATGCACATAAGCCCATTCTCTGCCCGCGCTAAGAGCCACGGTTTCTCTCCCACTTCAACCTATTTCTCCAGAAATCACAAGCTAAGAGCGCTCCTGGAGCCCTGGAGTCGGGTGGGAGTGTATAGGGCGAGGACGGGCATGGTTTCCCTGAGATGAAGGCGACACCTAGTGGTTTGCTGGGGGAAATTAAGGACAATGGCACTTTACCCTTAGGCACGATATTTATTGAACACGGGCTGCCCAGCACAAGTTGTACCTGTGAATACAAAGAAAGCCGAATGATACAGCCCTTACCTTTGAGGAACATACATTTGCAATCCCTGGGGCACAGAGGCCAAGAACAGGCCGCCCCGACAATGTTCTTGCCTCAAGCCCAGTAGAGATGGAAGCCTCAGGACAGCTCCTTCTTTAACGCAGAGGGGTGGTAACTCTAGTTCCAGGATCCCAATACTGTAGTGAAAAGGAATTTTGTCCTATCTGGCCAAGGCAAAAAAAAAAAAAAAAAAAGGAACAGTCAAAAGAACGACGAGACAACATGAGAAATGCTTTAGACCAAGTCAACCAAATAGAATAGTTGATTTTTAAGCAACTACACACTGTTTTATGAGACAAGCAAATCCAAAATGACAAAATTTCTGAAAGAATTACAGAATGGCAGGGCTAAGAGGAATCATAGAAATATATTGTTTAACCGTCTCATTTAAAGATAATTGAAAACCAAATCCCAGAGAGGAAAGTCTCAGTGTCCTTACTTGCTCCTCTCCCCCAATCCCACATGGCTTTTCAGTTGCAAAAGAGAGATTAAAATGCAGGTTTCATGGTCTCCAAGGAGAGGCTCTTTACAGATATTTTGCTGACTCGTGGAACTTACTGTAGAAAGCTGTGCTTACAATCTAATAGCTACCAAACCCAGGCGAGTCTTTCTGGAACACCTGCAGCCCTCAGTGAGGATCAGCCACCACTACCACTGTCACCCAGACTCCTAAGCAAGTACAAGCGCATCGTATGTCATTATTCTGAACATTAAGGGCAATTCTTCATTATGTTAGGGATTAAACATTCAAGCATCTTGCCTTTCCCTCTTCCTCCCAATTGGCCACTTAACTAGAAAGTAGGAAGGGGCCAAGCACGGTGGCTCTTGCCTGTAATGCCTATAATCTCCATTAAAAACCAAACAAATCAATCGGATATGGTGGCATGAACCTGTGGTCCCAGCTACTTGGGAGGCTGAGGTGGGGGGATCGCTTGAGCCCGGAGGATAGAGGCAGCCTGGGTGACAGCAAGACCCTGTCTCAAAAAAAAAAAAAAAAAAGGAAGTGGAAGGAGTCTGATGCAGTGGCTCACGCCTGTAATCCCAGCACTTTAGGAGGCCAAGGTGGGAGGATTGTTTGAGGTCAGGAGTTCGAGACTAGGCTGGCCAGCAAGGTGAAATCTCGTCTCTACTAAAAATACAAAAATTAGCTGGGCGTGGTGGTGGGCACCTGTAATCCCAGCTACTTGGGAGGCTGGGACAGGAGAACCACTTGAATCCGGGAGGCGGAGGTTGCAGTGAGCAGAGATCGCAGCACTGTGCGACAGAGCAAGACTCCATCTCCAAAGGAAAAAAAAAAAAAGAAAGAAAAAGAAAACATAAGTAAAAACTAAAAATAAATTTCAAAAGACAAAAGGGAAGTGGGAAGGAGTGGGGAGATAAAAGATAAATCCCCTAATGAGGTTTTTTATTAACACACAGTGAAAGGCTTTTGGTGTTTATTTTTTCATGTTTGAGGGGAAGCTGAAAATATTAGATAAATGAGACCTTCGGTTATGTATATATCCCACTATCCAAGCTTTCACTGCTCTCATTGATATGGGCAATAATATTTTGGCTGTATTTGGTGACCATGCCGCAATACATAGAAAACCTAGGAAATCTAGATTCTACTGGCCTAAGCAGCAACCAACTAGGGTCCAACTTTCTCTTTGTAGCACTGTCATGGCCTTCTTCTAATCCACAGACAGATACCAGCTACAATTTCTTCTGGATAGGGTCAGCCAACACCTTATTTCTTTTTTTTTTTTTTCTTTATTTGAGATGGAGTCTCACTCTGTTACCTAGGCTGGAATGCAGTGGCGCAATCTTGGCTCACTGCAACCTCCATCTCCCAGGTTCAAGTGATTCTCCTGCCTCAGCCTCCCAAATAGCTGGGATTACAGGCGCCCGCCACCATGCCCAGCTAATTTTTGTTTTTAGTAGAGACAGGGTTTCACCATGTTGGCCGGCTGGTCTCGAACTCCTGACCTCAAGTGATCCACTTGCCTCAGATTCCCAAAGTGCTGGGATTACAGGCGTAAGCCACCACACCCGGCCCCAAACACTTTATTTCTGATCCAGAACTAAACTGCAGAGCATCAAATTGGCCAGCTGCTAGAATCTCCTATGGTTTCCAAGCTGCCCTGTCCCTTCTTCAAAAGAAATCCTAATCCTGTTTACACTCAGGCCAAAGGTGCCTCAAGACCCTAGCTGAGCTCTGCAACCACCATGGGATTCGGGCTGGTGCTAATTTTCATGATAGGCTCTGATGCCCCAAACTGACAGCATTAAACGTTTTATAACAAACCTATTTGTACAGCTGAATCTGGATCCTCAGGTTTGTTCTACACCAGATCATGCTTCCCAGGCCTACAGAATTCCAGAAAACAAAATATCTTCTCTGTTGACCTGACTAGCAGAAACGGGCTTTGACTCCATGCAATTGTCCCCTGCACACAGACGGACAGGTCCAAGAGAACCTGCCAACAGGGGGCAGAGAACAGCCATAGAAAGGTAGATCAAATAAGGCAGGAAAGATACACTTCACAACACATCTCAATAGGAAAAGGAGAAAGTAATGTAGAAAAAGAAATGTAGTAAAGTATACAGAAAGCAAATAGAGACTTTATTCAAATTCTGCATTCTTTATTTTAGCCCCATAAGAGAGAGACAGAATCCTGAAATCAGGTCAAACCTCCAGTTCCCCTCCAACTCCTACTTCCCTCTCAGCCACGCAGCAGTGCACAGTATGGTTGTAGATCTAAGATCCAGTTCATCTTCTCACAGATATTCAACAGCCTCAAAGGGCTGCTGTGGGCCAGGCATAGTGGCTCATGCCTGTAATCCCAGCACTTTGGGAGGCCAAGGCAGGCAGATCACCTGAGGTAAGGAGTTCAAGATCAGCCTGGCCAACATGGCAAAACCCCGTCTCTACTAAAAATACAAAAATTATCTGGGCGTGGTGGCAGGCACCTGTAATCCCAGCTACTCAGGAGGCTGAGGCAGGAGAATCGCTTGAACCTGGGAGGTGGAGGTTGCAGTGAGCCGAGATCGCACCTTTGCACTCCAGCCTGGGGGAAAGAGCAGGTCTCTGTCTCAAAAAAAATGGGGGCAGGGGTGGGAGCTGCTGTGATTGTTTAAAGGGTCAAGGGTTTTTACTTTGAATTCATACATGTCTTTGTAAGTTCAAAATGTTTTCAAATCAGATCTCAGCTTCCAACTTACCTGAATAGATATATGTTTTAAAAGACAAACAGGTATCATATTCTAAAGGCCAGAAATATCAGCTTTGTGAAAATACAGTCCAAACAATTCATTTTCCCATGGAAATTGTTTCATAGACAGCCAAAGACTGCTAAGAGAGGAATTTAAGAATTGTCAGGAGAAGCAACCACATACCTTGATTTCCTTGATGATTCAAGCTCCAGGTGAACCATGTTTCACCTGTCTGCTCCATCCGGGCCTGGACCAGCACCTCTGTGAGTGTCCAGGAAGGCCCCAGGTCTTCTCTGCCCTCTCACACTTGGCCCATCTTCCTAGGTACATAGATTGTTTCCGTATTTTCCTATTACCACCCTTCAACATTATTACCAACCTCAGTAGTTATTTACCACCCCTTGGGAGCATCCGATAGCATGAAGTCTCAAATATAATATTCCCTGAAATAATCTCTTGCCCACTCAGTTTGAAATTCCACTTCTTCACAAAATTTTTCACTGAGGAAAAAGTGGCACGAGGCAAGTGGCAACAGGGAAAGGTGTCCCCTTGCCTTTTAAGTCCTGCTAACTCTACAAATATCTGGCATAAAAAGAGTCAAAGGAAACATGGTTGTCACCGCTTCTAGAGACTGGAAATGCACTAGTCACTATTTTAATCTTCTGCTCTGCTTAGAATTTTCTACAGAAGCCAAAGACTGGGAAGAAGAGGAGAAATCTGAAGCAAAAATGGACAAAACTGTACTGCAGTGTGTCATGAAGAACAAAGAGAAGCTAAGCAGTGGCGACGTAAGATTGGTGGGCAGACAGGCTGAAAGCAAGAAGAACCATGAAGAGGTTCCTGGGGAAACCCAAGCCTGAAGTGTCTAATCTAGGATGGTGGGATAGTAATGGAGAGAGGAACAAATCTGAGGTAATTTGAGGGAAGAAACAACAGGATTTGGTGGCTGACTGGATATCCAAGACGAAAAACAGTCAAAGGCAGGGGTCGCAAAGGCAAAGGTGGTCATGGGCCAGGCAGGAAATGCGAATGGGAGAAGCAGCTGGGTGGAGACTGGCAAGCCATGAACCCTGGCTCCATCTAAAGTGGATGCTGACCCTGGGATGGAGCCCAGAGTGGCCAGTTCTTACTCTGCGTTCTCTCTGGTTCTCTCCAGTCTCACTTCCCTCCAGTCCAGCCTCCACGATGTGTTCAGGTGCCAAAGTGACCTTTTGAAACAAAAACCTAATTATGTCACATCACTGCTTAAAATCTTTAAATGGTCCCCCTTGGAGGCTATGTTTTTCACACTGTTATTTTTAGCAGCAAAACCATTCCTTCAAATGAAAATGTACACGTAAAACAGAAAAAAAAAAAAAAGAGCCCAGCTGCTCCAGATGAAACAGTGGGGGTGGGCCCAGAAACCCCTTGCCTTCACCTCATTCTCAAACAGAACCCCTGAGGCACCTTCGGGGAACCTCTGGGCAGCAGCCTTCAAAGAGTAGTAGCATAAAAAGGCTTTCCAAGGACTATGTTTGTGCAGATGGCTTTAAGGGAATCCATCTCCAGACCCTGAACTTCCTTATGTACTCAGTCCCAAAACTGATCTGCCTGAGAATGACCTGTGCCCACAACAGTTGTGCTGACAACAACCCTCCCAGTTTACAACAGAAAGGCATGTCCCTCCCCCAAGCCAAATTTTATTATGATGAATTATTCTAGGGTGTAAAAACCTTTGGAGCACCAAGAAAAAGGGTATATAAATCAACTATTGGTCTAGGGAAACTTGTGAAGATGAATCAAAGTGCCTTAAATGAATGGGGCTTCCTGTCTTTCCCCACCATATCCATATTCTGTGAAGAGTAAAGCTTAGCATTAGAAATGGGGTGTTTTCAGCTGAGCGGGGTGGTGTGTGCCTATAGTTTCAGCTACGCGGAAGGCTAAGGCAGGAGGATCTGATGAGACTGGGAGTTCAAGTTCAGCCTGGGCAACATAGTGAGACCCTGTCTTCTATTTTAAAAACATATAGAGATAGGGCAGGGCACGGTGGCTCACACCTGTAATCCCAGCACTTTGGGAGGCCGAAGCGGGTGGATCAAGAGATCAGGAGTTCAAGACCAGCTTGGCCAAGAGACCAGCCTGGCCAATATGGTGAAACCCCATCTCTACTAAAAATACAAAAATTACCCAGGTGTGGTGTCAGGCGCCTGTAATCCCAGCTACTTGAGAGGCTGAGGGAGGAGGAGAATCACTTGAACCCAACAGGCGGAGGTTGCAGTGAGCCAAAATAGTGTCATTGCACTCCAGCCTGGGCGACAAGAGCAAAACTCTGTCTCTAAATAAATAAATAAACACCCCTATCTCTTACCACTTACAAAAGTCAACTCAAAATGGATTAAAGACTTAAATGTAAGGACTGGAAACCATGAAAGCATTAGAAAAAAATTCAGGAAAAACCCTTTATGACATTGGACTGGGCACAGGCAACCAAAGCAAAAA
This sequence comes from Hylobates moloch, assembly GCF_009828535.3. Taxonomy (NCBI): domain Eukaryota; kingdom Metazoa; phylum Chordata; class Mammalia; order Primates; family Hylobatidae; genus Hylobates; species Hylobates moloch. Next base: position 32,289,004 of record NW_026652285.1, on the reverse strand, counting down.
TAGACAAATGGGATTGCATCAAATTAAAAAGCTTCTTCACAGCAAAGGAGACAGTCAACAAAATGAAGAGGCAAGCTACAGAATGGAAAACAATATTTGCAAACTATACATCTAAGGGGTTAATACCTAGACTATATAAGGAACTCAACAATTCAATAGCAAAAAAAATCCCAAATAATATGATTTTTAAAATGGGCAAAATAGACATTTCTCAAAAGAAGACATACAAATGGCCAACAGGTATATGAAAAAATGCTCAAATCATCAGGGAAATGCAAATCAAAACCTCAATGAAATACCATCTCATCCCGGTTGGAATGGCTATTATCAAAAAGACAAAAAATAACAAATGCTCATGAGGATGTGAAGAAAGGAGAACTTTTATACTAGTGGGAACATAAATTAGTATAGCCATAATGAAAAACAGTATAGAGGTTTCTCAAAAAATTAAAAACAGAACTACCATCTTATCCAGTAATCCCACTAGTGGGTATTTATGCAAAGGAAATGAAATCAGTATGTTGAAGAAATGTCTGCACTCCCATGTTTATTGCAGCTTTATTCACAGTAGCCAAGATACAGAATCAACCCAAGTGTCCATCAACAGATGAATGGATAAAGATAATGTGGTATATCTACACACTGGAATACTATTCAGCCATAAAAAAGAATGAATTCCTGTCATTTGCAGCAACATAGATGAGCCTGGAGGACATTATACCACCACAGGATCTCACTCATATGTGGAATCCAAAAAAAAAAACAAAAAAACAAAAACTGATCTCTTAGAAGTACAGAGTAGAATAATCATTACCAGAGGTTGGGAAGCATAGGCAGGAGGGGTAGATGGGGTGAGGTGGGCCAACAAAGTTACAGATAGACAGGAGGAATAAGTTCCAATGTTCCCTTGCACAGTAGGGTGACTTTGGTTAACAATATTATTGTATTTTTCAAAATAGCTAGAAGAGAGGATTTTGAATGTTCTTACCACAAAGAAATGATAAATTTTTGAGATACTAATTGCCTTAATTTGATAATTACACACTATACATGTATCAAAACATCACATTGTATTTCATAAGTATGTATAATTATTGTCAATTAAAAATAAAATAAAAAGAGAAAATTAAACTGAAAAGTTTTACAAGCCACAAAAATACTTCAGCTACGTTGAATAAAATCCATGAATAAAAACATTAAGGGCTGGGCGGGGTGGCTAACGCCTGTAATCCCAGCACTTTGGGAGGCTGAGGTGGGCGGATCACGAGGTCAGGAGATCGAGACCATCCTGGCTAACACGGTGAAACCACGTCTCTGCTAAAAATACAGAAAATTAGCGGGGCGTGGTGGCCAGCGCCTGTAGTCCCAGCTACTCAGGAGGCTGAGGCAGGAGAATGGCGTGAATCCGGGAGGCGGAGCTTGCAGTGAGCCGAGATTGAGCCACTGCACTCCAACCTGGGGGACAGAGTGAGACTCCGTCTCAAAAAAAAAAAAAAAAAAAGTAACTAGCCGGGCGTGGTGGCTCACGCCTGTAATCCCAGCACTTTGGGAGGCCAAGGTGGGTGGATTACCTGATGTCGGGAGTTAGAGACCAGCCTGACCAACATGGAGAAACCCCGTCTCTACTAATAATACAAAAATTAGCCAGGCGTGGTGGCGCATGCCTGTAATCCCAGCTACACGGGAGGCTGAGACACGAGAATCGCTTGAACCCGGGAGGGGGAGGTTGCAGTGAGCCGAGATCATACCATTGCACTCCAGCCTGGGCAACAGGAGTAAAACTCCGTCTCAAAAAAAAAAAAAAAAAATTAAGTAACTTATTTCATAGTTGGTGTACTTTATTCAATAAAATAGTTAAAAGTCTGCTTTATCTGGCCCGGCGCGGTGGTTCACACCTGTAATTCCAGCACTTTGGCAGGTCTAGGAGGGTGGATCACCTGAGGTCAGGAGTTTGAGACCAGCCTGACCAACATGGAGAAACCCCGTCTCTACTAAAACTACGAAAATTAGCCAGGCGTAGTGGCACGCGCCTGTGATCCCAGCTACTCGGGAGGCTGAGGCAGGAGAATCACTTGATTCCAGGAGGCGGAGATTGCAGTGAGCCGAGGTCATGCCACTGCACTCCAGCCTGGGCAACAGAGCGAGACTCCGTCTCAAAAAACAAAAACAAAAACAAAAAACCTTGTAATAATAAAGTTAGATTTCAATTTAAAATTGTGTGAGTGGGTTATTATTTTAAGGAGCTCATGAACAAAAATGTTTGAGCGCTGCAACTCAAAATAACACTTTGGAAATCAGTGACGAAACACTGACTCTTGATGCTACCAAACCTAAATCTTCCTTCTAACAATTATTTTCTAATGGCACCTTTACTAACTTAAAATAAAATGCATAGATAATACAACCTCTCTCTACACATAATTTCAAAACATCAATAAAATGTCCTAACTGTAATATAGAAGAGAAATAATAGCCGGGCCTGTTGGCAGGTGCCTGTAATCTCAGCTACTCAGGAGGCTGAGGCACAAGAATCCCTTGAACCTGGGAGGCGGAGGTTGCAGTGAGCCGAGATCACGCCACTGCACTCCAGCCTGGGCAACAGAGTGAGATGCTATCTCAAAAAAAATAAAACCAGAGAAATAAAAGACAATAACTTATTTTAAAAACAGGTATTCCAACATGTAAATGGTTGGATATAACTGTGATAGAACACCAAAGGAGGCACTCAGCTAATTGTAATTAGATGCTTCCCTCTAATTACAAGGAATGAATAAATTTTGATTTAAAGATCAGAAGCCACTCCATAAAGAAAGATACTGGATTAAACACCAGTGTTAGGATAAGCAATAACAGACCAGATGTATTTATATATAACACCCTACACAACTGTTTGGTGGAGTATTTGAAGACTGTGCAGAACTCAGGATATCTAAATCATGCCGAATTCAGGACATTTATTTGACACCTAAAAGGTATTGCCAGTGTCAAGGTACAAGGATTAACAACCAAAACAAAGTAAAATTTCTTCTCTCATGGAATACATTCTGAATTATGTGGAACTGTCCTCACATTGCAGAGTCTAACATCTGTGGCCTCCAACTATTACAGTGCATGTAGCACCCACTCTCATCACTACAGCAACCAAGAAAATGCCCCCTTCCCCCCACCCCTCCCACCTGCCCTCCACCCCCTCCCCCCCACCCCCACTACCTCCTGCGCACCCACCATCTGCCAAAATGCCCCTCCAGGAAAAGTACTACTGCTGTTCAGAGCCACTAGCCTGCAGGATGGAGAACAAGAATCTCAGCCCACCAGGTGGTCCTGGCTCCATCTTCCCCTCCAGCCTCCTCTGCAGACACATATGCCTTCTAAACATATAGAACTATCTATAGTCCTCTAAGTGGGCCATGTTATTCCATGCCCGTGGGTTTTCTGTCAGCCTGAAATGTTTTCTCTTCCCTTGAGTTCTAATTACTCTTCTTTGAGGCTTACTCAGGCCACTTTTCAATTTAATTTAATACATTGGTTTTAAAGTAGGTACTTTCTACCCCATTAGATTGTGTATTCCATGACAAGGTATTTTATCGTCCTTAATCTTTGTACCTCACATTGGCAGTACATCCTAGAATTCAAATAAATGTTTTCTCAATGGATATATGAGTATGGATGAAGGCCTTCAATTTATTTTTATTTATTTATTTATATTTTGAGATGGAGTCTCACTCTGTCACCCAGGCTGGAGTGTAGTGGCACCATCTCGGCTCACTGCAACCTCCATCCCCCAAGACTCAAGCAATCCTCCCACTTCAGCCTCCCAAATAGCTGGGACCACAGATGCACACCACCATGCCTGGTTGGTTGTTTTTTGTTGTTGTTTGTTTGTTTTGTATTTTTGGTAGATGGAGTTTCACCATGTTGCCCAGGCTGATCTTGAACTCCTGAGCTCAAGTGATCCACCCTCCTCAGCCTCCCGAATTGCTGGGATCACAGGTGTGAGCCACTGCGCCCAGCCAGGGATTCACTTTAAAAGAAAAAGAAATTCCTCTGAGACTGCAGGGAAAGTTGGGACAATGGATTCAGGGATAGATTTCGTGATGGATAAATTTAACTTATCTGTTGAGCACTGAGCTTGGTCAGGTATAAACATAACCTGCCACCCATCACAGTCTTCATCTGTGCCATGACAAATGTCTCTTTTGTACCTCTTCACAACATCATGGTCAGAGTCCATAATACTCTGCTCCCTTTTGGTTATTTGAAGACTCAGTCCAATATGGCTTAAAACTCCAGTCTCAGGTCCAATGCAGAACTTATCTTAAGCCATGGCTTAAGGAACCTGCAGTGGAGAGGAGAATATGATCCCTTCTATTGATTCTGCTCCTCCTCTTCTACTTCTCTGGAAGGTTCTCTAGAAGGGTTTTAGCTCCTTGGTGGTTGAGAACTAGGAGGAGGGCAGGGAGGAAAAGAACAACTCTCTTTTTATTTAACAAGGTAGTTATCACAAACCACTGTTTGCTGACAGGCCATGCCAACCTGTTGTTTGGCAGATGTCAAAATGCTATCTTTCTTGGGCACGGTGGCTCATGCCTGTAATCTCAAGGCACTGGAAGGCTGAGGCAGGAGGATCACTTGAGCCCAGGAGTTTGAGACCAGCCTGGGCAACACAGGGAGACCCTGTCTCTAAAAAAATCTTTTTTAAATTAGCCAAATGTGGTGGCACATACCTGCAGTCCCAGATACTTGGGAGGCTGAGGCAGGAGGATCACTTGTGCCCAAGAGATTCAGGCTGCAATGAGCCATGATCACAACACTATACTCCAGCCTGGGCAACAGACCCCATCTTAAAAAAAAAGATGCTGGCTCTCTTATGAGACAGTTATGTGAGTTCTTTAGAAGGTCCTGCTGGGCCTCTCCACTGAGTTGTGCCCTAATGCAGACAATCCTGATCCAAGCCATCTCTTTAACCCTCCTAACTTCTGTTCAGCAGGCAGCCTTTTGGATGGGTTACCAGCATGATGGCTCAAGCCCACGATCTTCCTCAGTGTCCCTTTGATCACAGAAACTCACATACCCTTGCTAAGCCAAACAGAATGAATGCCGACTATTCCACTACTATCCCCTCACTCTGCCCTTCCTCCTTTCTCTAATTGCCTCTCCTCTTCTCAGATTGGTGCAGAGCTGAACAAATCCACTGTCTAAACAGATAGTTTAACCAAGGAATGAGAAATCAATCTCTCTTTCATGCAGATCTTTTTCACACTCCCTTGCTTACTTTAAGGGGGGAAAGGAGGGAAAAGTACTTCCTGCTAGGCTCATGACAGCCTCCCTTCAGTCATCTTTTATCTTATATAGCCTGGGAATGGAGGTGGGGTGGTAAGGTATGGGTTGGCTGGAAATTGCAGGGCCACTTCTGCTACCTCTTTGTAAGCCCTGGAGAGGAGCTCTGACTCCAATTATTAGCAACTCTCTCTAGAACGTGCAGTGTTTAGTCCTCTTTGTCCCAGCTTTGGACCCTACTCACCAATTCCAGGGCAATAGAAAAAAACCTTACTCAACATCCTCTATAATATATTGAAATGAAGGGAAGGTTATATGAAATAAGGAGCTCAACTGCATTCCTCAATGGGGAAGCAAAGTCATCTTTTGAGTGACAGAAGGAACCAGGAGTTTGAAGGTTCAGGCAGAATAAAGAAGACAGAGATAGACTGGAGATAGAACATCAGATGAAAGCCATGTATACTTCCTTTTCCCCATTAAAATATAAAAAGCACATATAAATATTATTCCACAACGTTTTACATATCATTTCATGTGCACGTGGATCTAGGAGCTAAAGGATCCCAGATTAACAAGCCTTGGGCTTAAGAGAAAGCAAACAGGAAGGCTAATGTGCATTATTTGTGCATTTGAGAGGCGGGAGTGGGTATGTAGGCAGGCAAAGCAAATGCACAGAAGGAAGGCTGGACATTTAGGGACTTGCATCCACCCAGAAGCCATCCATGTCAGACACCAGTTTGACATGTCATATTATATTCCAAAGTATTCTGCTGCTTGAACACTTTTGAATATTCAGCTTATTTTTCAGTATAATGTTGTGATACACCCTTCTACGAAGTTAATATGATTAATAATTGAGGGACTTTAGAGAGGGGGCCAGAAATATAATTATGCCTTAAAACGTAGCTTTTGGACTGGAAACCGTTAACACCGAATACCTCCCTGAGGGGGAACAAGGTATCTAAAGGGCAAGATGAAAGAGAGAGTTTTTTCATTATTTATCATTTTGTATACCTTTTTTTTTTTTTTTTGAGACAGAGTTTCGCTCTTGTTGCCCAGGCTGTAGTGCAATGGCGCAATCTTGGCTCACTGCAACCTCCGCCTCCCAGGTTCACGTGATTCTCCTGCCTCAGCCTCCCAAGTAGCTGGGATCACAGGCATGCGCCACCACGCCTGGTCAATTTTTTTGTATTTTTAGTAGAGATGGGGTTTCTCCATGTCGATCAGGCTGATCTCGAACTCCTGACCTCAGGTGATCCACCCACCTCGGTTTCCCAAAGTGCTGGGATTACAGGCGTGAGCCACCACGCCCAGCCCATTTTGTATATCTTTAATTTTGTAACAGGTGTGCAAGTATGACCTATTCAAAATTTTTAATTAAAAATGAATCTTAATCATAAACAAGAAAGCATAAAAATACGTCACTGATATGGGGTGCTTGATATCTTGAGTGTTTTAAAGGATGGCAATGGGACCTCAAAGGGAAAGATGAGATTTCTTTTAATAGATAAACACACATGGTGAATCCCTCATAGCTATAGCAAGGAGATTAAAAACATCAAAGAGCAGAACGGTAGCATCAGAGCTAAGGGGGCTTTTCTGAAAACCAGTCATTTGGAACCAAAAGATAAAGTGTTACAGAAAGTATAACCCAAGATCAGTAGGTCTGAAGAAGAAGAGTTAGAA